>NW_016107745.1:811996-838610 GCF_001604975.1 Cebus imitator
TCTTTAATCCATCTGGAGTTAATTTTAGTGTAAGGTGTCAGGAACGGGTCCAGTTTCTGCTTTCCGCACATGGCTAGCCAGTTTTCCCAACACCATTTATTAAACAGGGAATCCTTTCCCCATTGCTTGTTTTTGTCAGGTTTGTCAAAGATCAGATAGTTGTAGATGTGTGGCATTATTTTTGAGGCCTCTGTTCTGTTCCATTTGTGTATATCTTTGTTTTGGTACCAGTACCATGCTATTTTGATTACTGTAGCCTTGTAGTATAGTTTGAAGTCAGAGAGCATAATGCCTCCAGGTTTTAAAAATTTTTTCTTTAAGATTATTGGATAAAAATAAAGACCTATTGATGTGCTGTATTCAGGAGACCCATCCCACATGCAAAGACACTCATAGGCTCAAAATAAAGGGATGGAGGAAGATTTAAGCAGGGGTTGCAATCCTAGTCTCTGATAAAACAGATTTTAAACCAACAAAGATCAAAAGAGACAAAGAAGGGCATTACATAATGGTACAGGGATCAATACAACAAGAAGAGTTAACTATCCTAAATATATATGCACCCAATACAGGAGCACTCAGATACATAAAACAAGTTCTGAATGACCTACAAAGAGACTTAGACTCCCACACTTTATTTTTTATTTTATTTTATTTGGAGACACAGTCTTGTTCTGTCCACCCAGGCTGCAGTGCAGTGGTGCAATGATAACTCACCGAAGCCTCAAATTCATGGGCTCCACTAATCCTCCTGCTTTGGCCTTCCAAAGCCCCGGAATTACAGGCATAAGTCACTGGGCCCAGACTAGGAAACTCACTTGAAATTTAAAAAAAAAAGACATAATTAAGCTGAGTAATAGGGTGAAGAAAGATATACCAGGCAAACAGCTAATCAAAGGAAAGCTCAAATGGCCATACTAATATTATCAGATAAGGTTGATTTCAGAACAAAGAATATTATCTAGAATAAACAAAGTCCTTACATAATTGTTAAAAAAAAACCCATTTATCTAGGGTACACAAGAATTTTAAACATTTTTGTACCTAATTATAAAATTTTAAAATATATGAAGCGAGTACTGATAGAACTAAGTGGAGAAGTTGACAAAAGTACATATTTATTCGAAGATTATAAAATCCTTCTCTCCATAATTGAATAAATAGCAAAAAAAGCAAGAGAAAAGTTTATCAATCCTGCGAATTAATCTAACCTGGTTGGCATTTATAGGATACTCCACCTAACAACAGTAGCAACCATGGAGATAAGCTCCAGCTGCGTGTAGATCATGATCTTTTTACTAGCAGCCACTTCTGAAAAACTCCATCTTTTTCATATTCCCTGGCAATGGCAGGCCACTTCTATAGAATAGCTCTGGTCCATCACACATTTTTTCAACATTGGGAAACTACTACAAAGCATCTTCAGTTTTCCTGTATCCTTGGCAGCACTATACCACTTTTGCAAATCAGTAGTGGCCAATGTCCTCTGCCAAGTTTGTTTGCCTCTGGCAGAGTGCATGTATCTGCCATAGCCATGCCCTCATTAATAAGGCCTGAATCTCAGCCTCAGAGGTGGGTGCTCTCTTACTCCTTAGCTCATTTATTTTCCATTATTCCTTAGCCTAGGGATAAAAATAGCTCTTTGCAACTACTACTTCCAAACCCCATAGAGTTCACTAAGCAATAAACTACTTTGTGTGTTTCTAGGCAACAAAAGTTTTATGTTAAAACTTTCCTGTTTGAACACGTTGGGTGATTTCTGCCTTCAGATTGGACACTGACTGATATACCCTAACATGTTGGGGATGGAATGTATTTACTTAAAATACTGTGAGCAGCCGTATCTCTTGCAGAAAAGGGGCAGCAAATGGGATGTTGGGTGGCTCAGGAGGAAACTTTTAAAAGAGGCTTTATTTGGTTTTCAAGTGCCAGTTAAACTTTCCCCTATTTTTTGTTCTGTGTGTCTGGAAAGAGAATATAATGGCTTGAGCTCTAGAAGTTATCAGATGATCCCATGAGATGACCTTGAGAGTGAAAAGCAAATGCTTCCAGGATAGCAAAATAGAAAGATTGAAAGGTCTTCATCTCTGATGTTAAATAGAATTCCCATATTGTACCTGAATTGTGTATCTCTCAACTTGCTGTCATGAGGAAAAAAATGTTCTGTTTTAAATAAATACTTGTATTAAGTGAATATGCTCTAGGAGAGTCAGGTTGTTTCTAAATCCTTATCATTATAAAAATTCTAAATCCTTATCATTATAAAAATTCTAAATCCTTATCATTATAAATACTGTAGTTGACATCCCCAAAATAATTTTTTGATCTCAAACCTGATTTATATTCTAAACCTATCTGGGGACATACAGAATAAAAATGTTAAAGTTTTGATGTATATTCTACTTGAATTGTTTATTTATATTTTTTGTTATCCAACTTTATTTTTCCATTCTGATGTCCATTTTTCTTACTGATTTGCAAATGTTCTTACCTATTGTATGCATTGACTTTTGCTGTATAACAAATTTCTGCAATCATAGAAGCTTAGAACAGCATTCATTTATGATTTTAGAGTTTCTTTGGGTTAGGAATCAAGGCACAACTTATGTGGATCCTCTGTTTCGGGATCTCTTATGAGGCTGTACTCAGTGTCAACCAGGATGGGGCCTCACCTGAAGGTTCAACAGAGAAGGATCCATTTCCAAAACCACTTCAAGTGTGGGGAGGGCTCTAGAGTCCTCAGGAGGGTTCCTTGGGGGCCCTGACTGCAGATGGGGCTACCTCACGCCACCCCAGGCAGCCCAGCTCCTGCCCACCTTCCACCTCTGGATCCCAGCAGCCAGCTGGTTGTTCTCCCTCTCCAGAGCCTGCAGCCTGCTCCTGTGGCTGGCTAGGAAGGGGTGAGGAGGGGTAGGCTGCATGCCCATCCAGGGGCCCTGCTCCCCCATCCTCTCACACCCACAGAAACCCTCACAGAACTCGGGTTTGGGCAGGTCCAGACTTCAGAGGGTAACAGCTCTCCTCCTGGGCCCGGACATGCCCTCCCTGGCTGGGCATGTGGACTAGGGACCCAGGGGGCTCACTGGGCAGCGCCCACCCAGACTCACTGCAGCTCCTTCTGTGCGCATTCTGGCCTCTCTGCAGCTGTGTGAGGGTCCTGTGATTACATGAGGGGAGAAACGAGAGCACTGTGGCCCTGAGGTCTCAAGTCGCACCCAAACAAAACCACCCATCTGGGAAGGTAGCAGGAAGCAAACTGGGGGCATCTGGGCTGAACTGTATCCCCCGCAACAACAACACAAGATATATTGAAGTGCTCAGTACCTCGTGATGAGACAGGATCATTACAGAGGTAATCAGGCTAAAATGAAGAAACGAGGCTGGGCTTTAATCCAAGGTGACTGGAGTCCTATACACAGGGGAAATGTGGGCACAGGCAGACACACAGCGAGTCGCCATGCGGACACCCCGGGAGGAGTGTCAAAGACTGCTGGCAAAGCACCAGAAGCAGGGGGCGAGGCTTAGAACAGACCCTCCTTCACAGCCCTCAGAAGGAACAAACTGTGCTGACTCCCTGACCCGAACTACAGCCTCCAGAACCAGGAGACAGTGAATACCTGCCGCTGAAGCTACTCCGTCTTCAGCACTTTGTCACCACTGCCCCAGGAATCTCACACAGAGGGTAAGTGGAATCCAGCCCCTTTGGCAGCACTCTGGCCCCAAAAGGACCCTGACTTCGAGGGGAACTTTCTCCTCCAAGTGGCCACACCTGCAGCAGCAGGACGTGTGCAATCATAGTAGCAAACGTGTGTCCGAACACCATGTGTTTTCATGTGCTTGTCTATGTAACCCTCTTAAGGATAACCATTATTTTCACTTTTGCAGGTAAGGCCCAGAGAGGCAGAGTGACTGGCCAAGGTCACACAGCTAGTATATCTTGAAGCCAAGATTGAAACCCACAATCTTATCCACTAACCTGGGGGCAGTGCAGACTAGTGAATCCTGAGATTGGAGGCAGACTGAGATAGAGACCCAGAGAGGGTTGGGTGGAGGAGCTTGAGGCTGGGGATGGGACTGGAGGGGGAGCATGCCAGAGCCCCTGGGAGCACTGGGTGCTGAGCTCTTGAACCCCCGGTCAGTCTGACGTTGATGCAATGTGGCTTCGTCCAGATCCTATCCAGCTGCTGACCCACCTCCGAGAGCCTCGCCCTGCTGGAAGAGCACTGTTTGTTTGGTCCATTGGCGACTCTGCGCAGGACCCCTGCCCATGACCCAGGGTCTGCACTGTAGGCCATCCTCGCTGGACAGGCACAGGGCCCCCACCTGCCCGTAGAAGGTGAGTCCTGGATTGGCCTTCTAGGGGTCTAGGGAGGGAGGAGAAACGGCCTGAAAGTCTCCGAGGGGCTGGAAGGCCCTGCACGTGGGCCCCAAATTGGCACAGGCTTATGTGTCACGTGCAGTCTACATGCATATGGCTCCCATGGCACCACTTCCTGCCACGAGACGAATCTGCCAAGGGCCCAGCCCTCTGTCACTCCACTACCTTCTCGCTGACGTTGTCCACTGCAGGTCCTCAGACTTGACCAGAGGCTGTAGCCCATTCAGGCCCTGGGGATATATCCTCTCCTGCTCCCGGTCTGGTTTGAGACATAGAAAAAAAAAAAAGGGAAAGAAAAGAAAACGCTGAGATTTTCTTCTGTACAAATATACAGTGGCAGACTACACTGCAAACATAAGGAACCGCCCCCTTCTGAGCACAGCTCTGTGCCCATCTGAGATACACTGAATTGGACTAACTTGGCCTTGAATGAGGCCCAAGGCCAGCTAAGCTTTCTCTCCGTTTCCTTCCATCCAGATCAGCAGATCAGCTTCAGTCGGAGGCCTTCTGGCAGAGGTGGATCCCACCTGGGGTCCTTACAACTCTACCTCCCTATGGCTCCCAGGCACCTGGCTGGTGTCTGTATCTCTGTGTCTCTGTGTGTGCATATCTGGGAGTGCATGCACATGTCTGATGTGTACCTTGGGGGGGTGTGCATGTGTGTCTGTGTGCCTGTCTGCCCATGCACACATACACTTGCCCAAAAGACTAAGGGATGTTGTCCAGGAGAAGGCAGCCACCAAGCTGGAGTTGAAGTCAGGTGGACAGGAGCTGGGACGTCTAAGCCCTGGATCTGGCCCCTGTCCCGCATCCATAGTAACCCCTCAGCCACTCTGCCTCTCATCTGATCAGGGACTGTTTACAACACTCCTCCTCCATCTCTGATGTATGCACGTGTAGTTTCCTCTTGCTGAAATGCCCTTCATTCCCTCCGTCCTCCTGGAAAATGCCTGTCTATCCTTGTGTGAGGGTTCAGAGGCTCAGAAACGCCTTCGCTGGGAAGGGCTCTCCTATCTGCCACTCCTAACCAGCTCCCATAGTGCCTCTTCCCTCATCTGGCACATTAAGTTATTATTGCTTGCAAAATAGGCACAGTGGCTCATGCCTGTAGTCTCAGCACTTTGGGAGGCCCAGGCAGGAGAACTGCTTGAGGCCAGGAGTTCAAGACCAGCCTGGGCAATGTCATGAGACTCCATGTCTACAAACATAAAAAATAAAAAACTTAGGCATGTTGAAGTCTGCCTGCAGTCCCAGCTACCTGAGGCAGGAGGATCGCTTGAGCCCAGGAGTTTGAGGCCACAGTGGGCTATGGTTGCACCACTGCACTCTAGCCTGGGTGACAGAGTGAGACCCTGACCCAATTAATCAATCAATCATAAATCAATAATCAATAATAAATTATTAATAATTAAATCAATAATAAATAAATGCTTGCTCAATGACTGTGTGCCTCCAAACCATAAGCTGTTGAGGACAAGGAGTGATCTGATTTGCCGTTGCTTCTGCACACAGAAGACAGCCAGGCATGTAGTAGATGCTCAGTAACTGCGTGCTGAACACATGGATGGAGAATGATGAGCCACGATGAGGAAAAGGCAGAAAACGGAAGGATGCATAGGATCAAGATGGGGCATCCTGAGGAGGGGTAAGAGACTAGCTGGTTACCCCTAGTCCCTAGCATGGGAAAGACTGGGCAGTGGGGAAGACAATGGGGAGAAGGGGATTCTGGGAAATGGAGAAGGAGGGAGCCAGGGAGTGCCCACCTGGGGAGGCCAGGTCCCACTCTGCCTCTGGAGTCTCTGCAGTTCCTCCTCTTGAAATTTCAGGGCAACTGCCACCTGGTGCCAGGGTGCCTTCCAGTGCTGCGCCATCTCCTCACGAAGCCTGGGATGTGAGTCCTGTGCCTCTAGCTCTTTCCTGAGGGGCACTGGTGCCTCCTGCACCTGGAGTGGACTGGAAGAAATGGGGTACAGGTACAGCGTGGACCCCAGATCACCCCCACCCCACTCCCTTTTAATCATTCCTTTCTCATTATGCCCTGTGGACTAGGGGGGTGGGGCAGAGATGCCTCTTTCATGGCTCCCTGCACACAGAACCCCTTTGTACTGGGCGCTTCTCCCAAATACCCTGACTTGCACCCAGCAGCTAAGGTCGTCTCACCCCCACCTCCCACCTGCCCCTGGGCCAGCAGGAAGGGCTTGGCCATGTGTAGGTAAGACAGGACTTCTTGAAGCTGAAAGATTTCCCTCCTCGTAAAAGAGCCAGAATGTGACCAGCAGGAGCACTGATAGCTGGGGAAGGGAGACTGGCTCTGGTCACGTGATTCTGGGTTTAGGGCTCTAGGCCATTCCCCATCAGCCAGCTGGTGACAGAGGCTGGCCTACTGCCTGCTGAGAGGGCCATCTCACCCACTGTGAAAGCAGAGCACCCACCCCAGCCTGGCTTGGACACTCTGAGGATGGGCCCGAGCAGTTACCCAGCAGGCCTCTTGGCCTAGGCCACACCCAGTGCCGCTGGCAGCACTGCCTTCTCCCCGCGTAGCCAGGTGCGCTCTGCCTCCGGGGCCTGCACACGGCCCCCCAGCACCGTGTGCTCTCTCTGCAGATGCTGCAGCTACTCCAAGCAGGCTCCTAGTTGCTGGCGGCTCCGGCTCAGCTCTTCTGAGAGTCTTTTGTTCACCTGGGAAGATCCCCACCCCACCGAGTTGTAGCTCAACCTCCACCAGGGCTGTGGGGTTCCAGCTGTCCTTCAGGCCTTTACCCATGCAGCTCCCTGGTCACAGAGGCCCTGAACTCCTCTTCCTCTGGGTCTCAACCCTCATAGGAGGACTCTCTGACCACCACAGCCCACAGAGGCTCCTCAGCACTCCAGGCTCCACTCTGGACCAGTGCCTGGCTGCACACTGGCAGGGGGGCCAGTTACGTGAGGATGAAGATGGTGCTCTCTGGAGTCTCGCTGTGTGGATGCCCTGCTAGAATCTGTCTCTCCTGGTTATTTTCCTTTCCTCTGTTCCCCTAGAGCCCCTTGCCCTACCTTGGAATCCCCTAGGAACGGAGCCCAGGGACCCTTGCCTCTGCCCCCTGGTACAGATGGGCATGGCCTGGATCAGCTGATGCCGATTCCCTTCCCTGTGGGACTGCCCCTGCCAGCTGTCTTGACCAACCTCGGTGAGCATTAGCAACTGCTCCTGCAGATGGACTGTGTCCTGAGCCTGGGCAGGAGTCTGAGCTGCCCACATGGAGACCCTGTCCCAAAGCGCCTGGGCCCTGCCTCCATCCCAGCTCTACCCTTGTATCTGCAGGCCTGGCACCAGCATCTCCTGCGGATACACTCGGTCCAGAATCCTGGGGTCTCCTTCCAGCCTCCAGACCACACTGAGGTGGTCTTGGCAGACCCTTGATGCCTCAGGGCATGCTGTGGCCGGGTCATGTCCCCGACTCAGGGTGCGACTCTGAACAAGCTTTCCTCTGCCCTCGGATCTCAGTCTTCCCATCTCAACCAGGAGGGACATCGCTGAATGATCCCAGGCTATTTCCAAATGTTGGAAGAAGATCCCTCTCTGAGCTGCACTAAGCCCCTGCACTGCCCTCCTTCCCCAGATAATGCTCCAAGAATGAGGACCAGAGAATAAAGTGTAGGGCAAGGTCAAAGGTACAGCAAGGCCAGTGCTCAGGGCCTGCCATGCACCCACATGGGGGATCCCCAGGCTGGGATCCGGGCCAAGGGACTGTTGTCTCATCTGGCCTGCATGCCGCTGGGCCTTTTCACGTCTGTCTGCAGCAGCGGGATCCTGGGAGTAGAAGGGGGAGTCTGCCTGTTCCCTGCCACCCCACCCCCACCCCACAGCCCAGCCCCACTCACTTGTCTTCTATGTCCTGGTTTGGCCTCCTCCACTCCGCCTGTCCCTGGGTTCTCTCCGCCTCCAGGTGGGCCAGGGAGCACACCGCCTGCTGGGGGAGGACTGCAGGCAGCACGGAGCCTCTGCCAGGTGTGCCTAAGCTTCCTGCCTCCCACCAGGCAGGGCAGTGTCTGCAGCCTCTGATAAGGAAGGCAGACTGGCAGCCAGGGGCCCAGCTGACAGCCCAGCATGGACCTGTGCCCTGGCTTATGGACAAGGGACTGTGCCCGGGGACCCTGAGGGGCTGCCTGGCTGTGATCTGTCACGACAGGCTGCAGCTGGGCACCCTCTGCCTCTAGCTGGACCTGAGACACACTGCCTCTCTACCTCAGCTGCTGACGGCTTCAGGGTGGAGGCCAGCAGGACTGCTGTGGAATGTTAAAGGGTGGGCAGACATGAGGTTGTCAACTGGATCCCAAGAGTCTCTCAGGCCTGGGAGGGAGCAGTGGCTCCAGGAGGGCCAGCTGTGAGCTGAGACATGGAGTCACTGAAGGCTTGGGTAGCTAGGCCATCACAGGGTGTCCATTTCCTCACCCGAGGCAGGGATGCTGGTAACCTTCCCAAGAAGCCTCAGCCTGCACAGCCATCTCCCCCTCTCTGGGGGTCACCTGCTTCACTAGGGGAGATTGGGCTTCTGAGGAAGCTCTTCAGTCTATGGAGCTAAAACTAGTCTCTGCCTCCCTCAGACTCTCCCTGGGGGACCACAGGGACCCTGGCCCTTGCTTTGCCTCCAGCAGCATCCCTAGCCACCCCCTGCATATGCCTCTCAGGCCACACCTTGGACCCTTCCAGGGACACCATTCAGAGATGGCATCTCTTCAGCACGCAGCCCTGCTGGGCCTCAATTTCCCTTTCTCCTCCAGTTACCGCAGACCCCAGCAAGCCTCCCTGAGAAGATGGCACCAGATGTGGACACCTGTTCTGAGCATTCCGGAGCTTTCAGCCTGCTAAGGGGACCTTGCTAGCTCAGGGGACCTCCTTTCAGCTGCAGAAAGCCCAGGAAAATGGGGTGAGGGAGGACAGGGCCTCACTTTCTGCTTCAGGGCCCAGCCGAGTCCCAGCTTGCTCTCCCTCCTCTGCAGCACCTGGATTTGCTCTGACAGGGACTCCAGCGCTGCCCGCAGACAACCGCACAGCTCGGCCCGCTGCCACCTGCTCTCTGCCAGCCGCTCCCACTGGTCCTTCTCCGACCGCCTCCAATCCTGCTCGGGGGCCCTGTTGGAGCACCTGCCAGGGAGACAGGAGCCAGGTTCAGCCCAAGCCCCAGGGGGCTGCCGTGCCCACCTTCCCTACTCTCACCTCCACCCTTTAGTGGGGCTTGATGGGCAGACACGGTCCCATGGCCAGAGGAAGCAAGAGTGCCAGCGACTGTGGGCAGGGCTGGGCATCAAGTCCATGGCTCTGCCTTCTGCCCCAGCTGCTGCGGGAAGAGGGCCGCGGGGACGCTTTTCCCGTGGACAAGGCCTTGCTGCTGGCTGTGTGCTGTGCTCTCTGGACAGCTCCCAAGACTCCACCTCCAGACACCCCCAGTGGGGAGTGCCCCGTGCAGCTCCTCCAGGGTCCTGTCTGCTCCCGGAGATGGAAATGGGGGAGCGCTGCCGAGCCCCTCCTGTCTCTCTCTCCTTCCCTGCTGCACCCCAGCCCCTTGTCCAGGCTGGCTGGAAGCTGGGGGCCTCCTTGAGGACACAGCTTCCTCCTTGGGGACCCCAGCTCCGGGCGTTCTAGCTGTGGCCCACTAAGGGGTGCCTGTGTCGATGAGCCCTCCACCCCTCCTGCCATGGACCCTGGCCTCAGCCTGCCTGGTCACTGCCTCCCACACCCTGCCTCTGTCCAAGAGGGGCCCAGCTCCCAGGTCCTCGTGATTTTTTTGGACAATTCAAACCCAGGCTCCTAGGAAGGAATGCTGAGCCCTTTGGAAGGACCTCAAGCAGCCTATTCTGTGATTACTGGCTTTGGCAGGGGATCCCTGCTTTTTTCTCCAAGACGCTCTGATAAAGGCACCTGCAGACCCTTTTCCTCCTCAGATCCGGATGATGGGACCAGGGCAGGCCCCTCCTGTATCCCTTAGCTCCTCTCCTACCTGTAATTCACAACTTGGAGCCCCAAGCTTGGTGGCTGCACCTCCTCAAACCCTGTAAACCTCTCAGACCCAACTGCACCACCCCCTCAGAGGGGCTGGGGCTTCAGCTTGGGGCTGCACTGCACAGGAAGCCGGGGCTTCTCTGCCCCTTCTGCTGAGGCCTTGATGACCCGTCAGTGAGGCCCAGGCTCCCAGCTGCCTTGAGTAGGTAAGAGACCTTGCAGACAGCCCCTCCTCTAAGAGGCCCGGCTTCTCCAACAGACCTGGGGACCCGCCTGCCTTTCCACAAGGTTTGCTACCTCCCTTGGGCTGGATCCGGAATGGCCCTGTTCAGGGTTTGCTTCCACCCCCAGGTTGTCACCTCCTGGCCCCGTGGATGTACCAGGACCCCGGCTTCCAGAGGCCAGGTCTTCCCCAGCCCTGCCTGCTGCCACCCTGGCACCTCTAAGCCTAGCAGGCTGCAAGGGTCCCTAGCTACCAAAGGACTGGTCCCCACCCGATCTGCCCAGTGCTTCCCCAGAGGCCAGTGGGCATCCCTGGCCCCAGCCCTTGGGAGCCCGGCCCCTTCTGGGTGTCGCTAGCTTGGAGCTTTCTTCTAGACCTGTGAATGGATGCTATCCCGTCTGGAGTTAGCTGAGACCTCTCCCCTGGTCTCTAGGGCACTTACGGCCCCAATCCCCTGGCAGCCTGGTTTCCAGCACTCCTGGAACTGGTGGGGAGGTCTCTGCCAGCTCAGCGGGTGCCACTCTGCACACCTGACTAGCTTTCCTTGCAACCCCAGCAGGAAGCCTCATTCCTTGTGGCGCCCGGCCTGGCGGTCTCATGTGGACCCTAAACCTCCAGCTGGCCCAGCCCTGCAGAGGAGGTGCCCAAAGGCATCTGCAGAGGTTCCTCTCATGCTGGTCTCCCCGCAGGGCCCCCTCTGGAGCCTGGTACCACAGATCTCAGCCAGGGGCAAGTACAGCTCAGTCTCCCTTCCTCCTCATCCCCTCATAAGGGGCTCTGTCCACCAAGGCCCGACTGCCGGGGAACCCACACCCACAGTGCCCTTCTTTCTGAATGCTGGCCTTCCACAGCCTGGATGCCTGAGCCTGGGCAGAGGGATAACGACCCCAGGACTGTCTTCACAAGCAGAGAGGCTACTTGCCACCAGGCCCTGACTCCTCGGGCTAAGCTCAGCAGCAGGCATGTCACCAAGGCCCCCTGGGCAGAAAGGGGTCAGCCCTGAGGACCCAGCACTCCCCACACCTGCATGTCCCTGCTGGGCATCCACCCTGGGGACCCAGCTTTCCCCCACCCCCAGCTGCTGACAGCCCCATCTTGACTCATCCGGGGTCCCTGAGGCCACACCAAGAAGCAGCCAGCAGCTGGGAGGAGCACCTGCTGTTTCTGCATCTTTTTTCTGGAGCTCACTTGGGTGGAAGGGGCTATAGACTCCAGGGACCCTGCAGGCCACACCCCGCACTCCCTGGCTGAGTGAGCTTTCTTCTCAGAAGTCTGACTCGAAGGCTGGGACCGACCTGTCACAGAGGCAGGTCTGAGTAGTCCAGGCCCGTTCCTACTCTCCAGCAGGGCCCCTCCTGTTCATTTGTGCAGCTGCCTTTGCCCAAAGCACAGGTGAAGTCTGTGTGGACTGTGTCCCTTGTCCCCAAAGGGAGTGTGGCTCCAGTCCTGGCCTGGAACTTGGATGCCTTAGAATTAGAGGCCACATGTAGCAGGGTGGAGCAGCATGGTCTGCCCACGGCCAGGGCAGGTACCACATTGGCAGCCCCGGACCTGACACCACGGCTCCCGTGTCCCCTCTCCACTTCCGTCCAGTGCATCACCTACACTACATGCTGCCCCTGATGAATCCAGACTGTCAGCTTCCCCAGCTCAGCTAGGAAGTCCCACCGACCCTAAGGAGAGCAATGCCTCCTGAGTTGGGGGCTATGTGGGAATGGGCCTGGTGCGGGGTGGGGGAGGTCGGGGTGAGGCAGGTGTCCAACGCCTCTCTGCTTATCTTCCCTTCTCCTTTGCCCACAAAGGAGGCATCTTCTCCATGTCCCTCTGCCACCCCGAGGACGTAAAATACTTCCCAGGTCTGTCTTCCCTTGGACACGGCCCACCCACCTTCCTGTGGGACTCAGGGCTTTGTTTTGTTCTGTGGCCCACATGAGAAGCAATTATCCCTACTCTGCTCAGCTGAGAGAGGTAAGCTGAGGCAGAGCAGGGGAACAACTCTGTCATAGTCTGGATGTTAATGGCAGAGTCAAGAGCAGCCCTTCCCCGAGTGGTCGGGTCCAGTGGACACCAAGCGTGGAGGCTGTATCAGTCTGTTTTGTGCTGCTCTAGAGGAATACCTGAGACTAGGTCATTTATTTATTTTTTCAAGGGGTTGGCAGGGCCACTAGGCTGAGGGTTGGAGCCCCATCTTATAGTCCCAGCCTGGGTCTCCATCACTGGCTAGCTAGCTCTGCTCACTGCGTTCTCTCCACACCTGCCTCCTGCAGACCAGGGGTCAGTCTGGATGCAGGCCTGGGAAAGGTCCAGGAGCAGATTCTGCCCCCCAGCTCATGCCTCCTGTGCACCAAGGCAGCAAAAATGCAGCAGCAGAACCAGGAGCACTGGCTTATTCCTGTATCCCCGTATTTTGGGAGGCTGAGGTGGAAAGATCCCTTGAGACCAGCCTGCACAACATAGCAAGACCCTGCCTCTACAAAAAATAAAATTAGGCATGGTGGCATGCACCTGTAGTCCCAGCTACTCAGGAGGCTGGGACTGTTCCTGTGGGAGGACCACATGAACCCAGGAGGTCAAGGCTGCAGTGAGCTGTGATTGCACCACTGCACTCCAGCCCGGGCACCAGAGCAAGACCCTGTCTCTAAAACAAGAAACAAAGTGTACCCATGTGTGGAATCCAGCATCTGGCGTGTGGACCAGACCTCACTAAGCCCCATCAGTGAGTGGGAGGCTGTCTGCCATCTTCCAAAACATTCCCACCACTATACATGCAACCCTCCTGTGTTCTGTGGCATGCTTTGTGAGGGGGCCTGTCACCTACCCCTTTGGCTACCCTAAGGCACAGCTCAAACCTTCCTTGCCACTGAGAACCTTTTCCTGAAGAGTCTCACCCTCACCCGCAGGCCTTCTCATTTCAGAGCTTTTAGTGGGGTGAGTACGACGATTGACTCACTGCTACCAGCTGGGGGGAATTGTCCCTAGGGTTGGGTCTCTGGATGGCATATGAGGATCTAGACAAGGACCCAGATGCCTGTAACCTGAAGGGCAAGGGCCTCGGCTGTCCGGGCTTCACACTGCATACTCTGGTTTCCCTGGATTACCTACTTTGACTCCAAAGGTAATAATGCCGACATCCCCCGTGAGACAGAGTGACAGACTGAGACTATCATGGGGTTGCCTGGCTCAGAGTCACCATAGCCAGGCAGAGCTCAGGTCCTGGCCCTGTTCAAGGCTTTCCCAAAGCCCTTCTAGCTCTGGTACCTGGGTTCTTCTTTGCCCAGCTGCAGCTTCCCCCGCCCCTTCCACCAGGTGACAGAGAACCTGGCAGCCTGTGACCCATAGAAAGCTTCACTTCCCTTCTGGTGAGGGATGAGAACCAGCTTAGTGCGGGAGGGAAGAGGGGTCTGGGGGCCCTCCCAGACCTGCCTCTGGCATTTGAAGGATGGTGACTGGGCAGCAGCATGGTTTAGGCTAGACGAGGCGGCCCCTAGGTTTATAGCCTGGCCTCAGACAGCAGCTGCAATGTCACCTTCTCTTCTGCACGTGCTGACCTGGCATCCCACCTAGTTAAGGTCCTCAGGCCTCCTGCCCCTGGGCATTTCCCCCACTCCCTGCTCAGGCACAGCTGTCCTTGATCTGGACTCATCTTCAGAGATTCTTGTCCAGCACACAGCTTTGCTGGATGTTGCAGGCTGGGCCGGGCCCCCTGCCCTGCACTGACATCTCTTTATGAGCCTCAACTAGACTGAGCTGCAGCTTCAGGGTCAGGACAGGCTCTGACTTAATTGATGTGACCCAGGACCAGGGGGTACATCTGCTTGAGTTCTTGGCCTGTATGGTCTCTTTGGGGCACGATGCCCCTCTGTCCCATGCTTAGGTGCCCACATGTGGCCACAAGTGCCTTTCCTTCCACCATCCCTCCTTTAGGCTGCTGTCCAGGCACCTGTGGCTCCAGGCACAAGCGTGAGTGCAGAGCCAGGCCTGGGCAGATGTTCCGCAGGTGCTGCAGGAGCTGACAGCCTTGGCCACACAGCCCATGGCCATCCGTTCCCCTTCATTGTGGCTGCCCCCAGTCCACCACCCTTCCAGGGCCAGGCTTGGAACCAAACTGACTTCTGTCTGCCCCTGGTTTCCCTCGTGCCTGCCAGGTTCTTGGCTAAGCATGATGGTCTTGCCCATTTCCTTGATTATCCACAATAAGGTTAATAGAGCCACTTGGGAACATCACATCTGTCTGCCAGGTCCTCACCAGAGACAGGACTGCCTTGGGCCTGTTGGGATCCAGATTCAGTGGCTTCAATCTAGGCAATGGGCTGATGGGCAGCTGTCAATTATCCTCTGCTTGGGGGAGGCAGGAGAGGAAGGTCAGGCAGGAGATATGCTTGGCGCCCACCTGTGACTGTCTCACCTGGCTGCAGGTGCATTGGAGGCTGAACCCCTTTCCTGATCTCCTGCAGGTGTGGATTTCAGGTTTCCAATGGGTGTCAGGGTGAGCTCCAGTGCTCTCCTGGCCCTAGGGAACCCTGGGCTCTAGGGAACCTCGGCCAGTGCTCTTCTGGGCCCTAGGGAACCTCAGCCTAGGCAGGATTGTTTCTCACACTGTCATCTCCCCATAAGGTCACCTCTTCAAACATAGGGCGGCATGCTTTGGTACATTTAAAGGTTGAAAAGCAAAAGCCAGAGCCCCCTCTCTCCTGGAGTGGGTGGCCCCTCCCCTCTCAGAGTGGGCAGGGACAGGAGTTGCAGGGGCAGCTTTCCTTGGGATACCACAGGTCCCTCCGGAGCTGCTGCTGCCTGGCCATGCCTCCTTTCCCTTTCATCTTTTTCATTGACCAATGGGATTGGAGCATGAAGGCCACGCCCCTATTCTACATTCTAGTGTGGCCCTGGTTACGCCTCCTCTGGCTCAGTCAACACAGCTGCCTGGTAGGAGAGTGGAGCTGCTTACCTGTGCTCCCTTGAATTGTGCTGATGTGGCCCCAACCCCACCTCCCTCCCCAACCCCTCCTCCCTCCCCCACCCACCATGGCGATGTCAGAAGAAATTCGCAAGATGAAATTAGCCTTGGCTAGGAAAAAGGTAACATGCACACAGATTCCCTCCGACAGCAAGACCGCTGCCAGAGTCCATAACACTTCTGAGACACACCAGATTGTGTGGGCCCCCAACCCCGGTGCCTCTGGGCTCCCCCTACCAAAGTCTTGTCAGTCAGCCCCACCCCTTCAGCAAGGGGCCCAGCCCCTGCCCTTGCCAATCACCCCAGGGTGACTTTGGATGTGTAAACCCTGAGGCTCCCTGCTCCCTACTTGGTCCTCACCTTTTCCTGCCCCAAACCTGACCTCCCTGGGCTCTGTGGGCTCATGTCTCTAAGGACCTGGGTCTCCCAGTCCCCACCCTCATTGGTCATTTCTGGGTGACTTTGGGCTGGTGACTCCTGGGAATCCCTGCTGCAGACTCTGCCCTCCCCTCCTGCTCCCCCATTGCAACCTACTTGTGCTCTTTGGGCTGGCGTCTCCAAGGACCTGGGTCCCAGCCCTGCACCACCCTCCCCCATCATGGAGCAGTGACTCAGGCATCTCCTTGATGTGGTCCCCTCCCCCAGGGGGAGTGGAATGTAGAGATGTCATGGTCTCCCTAGGAACCGTCATTACTGCTACAAGACCAGCCTTCAATCTTAGGACCCAGTCCTCTAAGCATTTTCATCCCATTTCTGGCTCTTCTGGTCCCAGCACAAATTTCCAACTGGAAGGGGAATGGGGGACCTAGGAGCAAGAGGGACCTAGGAGCAAGAGGTTTCAGGCTGCCTCACTCCCTTAACATAGACATTGATAGTGTGAAAAGCCTACACTTCCCTCGTGAGCTCAAAATGTTGACAGTGTCTCTGGGTGGCAATGGGAGAATGGGTTTGGTTTGGTTTTCTCTCAGGCTTCTGCTCTCCAGAGAGACTTTCACGTTTCTTTCTTAGTTCTCCACCTCATCTTCAAATTCTCCATGGTTCTGGGACCACTGCCCTTCAGTCAGTGGCCTCTGGAGTGAGATCTGCTCATCTTCTGTGGAACAGATCTTGGGAAATTGAAACTGACAGCTTGAATCTTCCTCATATCATCTCAACTTAGGCTACTTTGAATGCCATGGGATAAACATGGGACATCTTTCAGAGGCATCAGTTTCCCTTGAGTATCTTGAAACAGCAAAAACATTAATGTACTTAGGGATGACAGTCACATCGATTTCTAAGGGTATATCAGACTTCTCTCTGAAATGAGACTTGGGTTGTCCTCTTTCTGATGAATCCCCAGATTTAACAGAAAGGCTGCCTTCTGCCTTGAGGACACATTGGTATAAAAGTGTGAGAGGTGCTGGTGCTCTTCTTAACACTAACAGATGTGCGAGGCTGTACGACTCTAAGCCACACAGTGTACAGTTCCTGTCTACTTCATGTTGACTTTCCTGCCTCTGCCTGTGGTTCTGGTCTCTGGCAGTTGCTGATTCATGGCAAAACCCCAGAGCTTGGAGTGAGAGGAATGAGTTTAAGGTCTAGTATTGCTTTTTCTTTCTCTTTTCTTTTTTTTTTTTTAATTTTTTAAAATTTTGCCATGATATCAATCCCTCTCAGTCACTAAGTGATTATGACCACACCTTATAGAGTTGTTGATGACATTAAATCATATGGTGTGTAACAGCATTTTGTAAAAACTGTAATGTAGGTGACTGTAGGGGTTTGCAGTTCTCATGAGTATTACTGCTCTTTTTTCCCACAGTTAACAGAATTTCAACAACGAAACAGCCCTCCTGTTCCAACACGAGTGAGACGGAGAAAGAAAAGAAACAACAATAGCCCTGAGACAGGCACTTCTGATGGTTGCCAGTCACCATGCCATGTGAGTCTTGGCTGGCCAGGCTTCTGGGGAAAAGGGGCCCAAGGGGCAGTAGAGGGGAACTGTTAAGATTGTGGAAGAACTTCTGGGTTTGAATCCTGCCTCTCCATCTGCTAGGGATATGATTAGGGCAAGTTGCTGGAGCTTTTTGGGCCTCTCCTTTCACATCTGTAAAATATAAGTGGTATTGTCTGACTTCCATTTGTGAGGGTGAAATGAGATTCGTTATTGCTGTTGCTTTTTGTTAATCCCTAGTACATGGTCTGCTGTAAACACCCAGGACACCCAGGAAATGGTCCTTGCTGTTTGACTTTCCTCATCCCCAGTCTCAAGGGGAAGCCAGCCCAATGACAACAGCCACTTGCTGTCAGGCTGTCCCTTTAAGAGTCACTGAAAGGGCCCCAGGGTGGGATGGTGGGAGATAAAAACCGCGGGAGGAACTGGCACAAAGGTGTTATGGGACAAAGGGTCCGAGAGAGACAGAACAGGAAATGCTGCCAGCTGATGGGGAGGAAAGGAAGTCAGAGGCTTGGACACTGAGGGGACAGAACATCTCCATGTGCACTTTCATCTCTTGTAGTCAGCAGCAGGTGGTCACAAGGTGGGCCCTGCGCCATGTGCCACCATGAAAGATCAGGAGGTAAGAGGCTCTGAGCTAAGGTACAGTGACCCTGCAGGCCAGCCCTCCACCCTTCTCCCACAGTGGTGGCTGGGTGCCCCTCTGCCAGCCGATACAGCCCCCACACACCCCAACCCTAATGAATGTTCTCTCTACCTCTACCCCAATCCTCCCCCAACTCCTCCTCTCTGCATGTGCCTCAGAGCGCACACCAACTACAAATAGCCCAGGACTCAAGCTCCGTCACAACCAGTGAACTGAGTAACACCGTCAATTTATTGGTAAGAGCCCAGTGGGGTGCCCTGATTCCACGCTGCCAATCCTGGGCTCCAGTTTCCCCTTGGGGCTGCTGTGGGTGAGTTGAAGGGCACTATGGGGAGCCAGCACTGGACGCAGAGCTCAGAGGCCAAATGCCCGCCTTGCCCTTTCCTGGCTGTGGCCTTGGCCAAGTCCTAGTTGGGGACTGGGTACTTGGACTGTAACAGTACAGAAGAGTACCTCTAGTATGTTACGATTTGTGTAAAGAGAGAAAATGTGTGTGTGTGTGTGTGTGTGTGTGTGTGTGTGTGTGTGTGTGTACTGTATTAAAATACATAAAACATGTCTGCAAGGATTTGTAAAACACTCAGGAGAGAGCACAGGTGGCTGGGAGATACTTCCCTTCTGTACCTTATGAGTTTTGGACTATGTGAATGTATCATCCTTTCAAAAAGTGAGCAGAAGATTAACTTCCCCCGTCCTGTCTTTGCCCCCACACCCAGCATGAAAAAAAATGGACTTAGAGGATCAGATGGACCTGGGTGTTCAAATCCCAGCTCTGTCTAAGTGATCTTAGGCAACCACTTAACCTCTAATACTCCATGTTTTTCATCTACCCAATAGAGGTAATGGTAGCAACTGCCTCACATGGTGGTTGTGAGGTTAAATGGGATCGTTACCACACTACCTGGTGACACACTCAATAAAGGTTCCAACAGCGGTAGTAATAACAGGAATAAGAATAGAATATGATCTGATCTCTCTGGGCCTCTGTTAGCCAGCTGTAAATTTGATCTCTTTGCCTGTCTCTTCCAACTTTACTGAGTTATTTTAAAATCCAAACCATGGGCCTTGATCTTTACTGACCAAGTTGTGTATGAAGCCCAGCCCTAGCCCTTTTAAGGGGCACTGTGTGGAATGGCCCAGCCTCTCCAGATTGAAGCTTCTCCCTCTCCACCATCCAGCCCTCGAGCCGCTGTGGAGCAGTCCTTGAGCAGCAGTTACAGCAGTTTCTACAGGAGCGGGAACTGCTAAAAGCACAGGTGGCAGAGGTGAGACTTTGCAGAGGGAGGGATATGGAAGGAAGATGGCCCCAGGTGGCCAGGAGCAGGTGAGGACCAGTGACAGCCCTTCCTAACTTCTGAGTCCATACTTGCAGGTGACAGAGTGTCTTAAGAAAGCTCAGCTAGAAAGAGACGCATACGCTCAACAGCTCAAAACAGAGAGGGCGCGGTGGCAGCAGCAATTGCTGAAAATGGCAGGAGAAGTGAGAGCTGACCCTTCAGCACCCACCTTAGATAGCTCACTGGATCTTCCTGGGCATCTGTAAAAAGAATAGTCCAGCCAGGGGTGGTCACGGGACTGGGCTTTGTGGAGCTGGGGGCAGAGAGGGAGATGGTAGCCTGTCCAGCCACCAGCCCCTCTCTCCAGGGCCCTTTCCCCCTGTGCTTTGGGCAGATTGAAATATTCAAAATGGAGAAAAGGCAGGATGCAATTAAAATCGAGGAGCTGAAGGGGAGCCTTGCCCACCTACAAAACCATCTGGGTAAGATGGGGCTGGCATGACCAGGGAGCAGGACTGGCATCAGATGGCTGTGGGGGTGGCTTAGAGTGCCCCAGGGAGGTGGGTGGCTGGAAGGGCTTTGAGGCAGAGGGAAAGAGGTCTGTGCTAGGAGACAGCAAGTCTCGTAATCTCCATGAGCCTCAGTGTCCCCATCAGAAAGAGGGAGGGTGCCTTTTGTCAGCCACCCACAGTGCTCTCTATCTGAAAGTGGCTTGGAAGACTGGCTACCATTTGGGTGAGAGGAATCATTAGCAGTGAGGCCAGGTTTGAGGAGCCTGAGAGGAGCTGTGCACCCAGAAGAGTGGGTTTTTTTGTTTTTATTTTGAGAATCCAGAGGCCCTTACTCTCTGCTTCCTTTCTCAGCTGAACCCCCAATCCCAAAGCACCCAGCAGGGCACTCTGACTTGGAGAAAAACCTAAAAACTGAAACCAAGTACCTGAGAGACAAGCTGCGGGAACAGGAGACACTGCAGGAGACGAAAATGAGGCTCCGGGAGCAGGAGGTGAGGCTGAGAGAACAGGAGGAGAGGCTTCTTGAGAGGGAGGGGCTCCAGGAGCAGGAAGAGGTGCTGATGTGTTACCCATCTGGGGAGACTGCCCTCCTCCTCAGCCCTCTGGGCCTTTGTTTTCCCACCTGCAAAATGGGGGAGTATATGAAATGGGGCTTCTAAAGGCACCTGTGAGCCACAGCCCTGCTCTGACGGCTGTGGGAGAAAGGAGACAATTTTTCTAAGCTGCCTCCACCCTTCCTGGTGCCATGGGAGGCAGTCACCAAGTTTTGGGGTCTCCAGCTGCAGTGGGTGGCCGCTGATTGCTTCTCTCTGTCCAGAAGAACAAGAACAGGAGCGCACTGCATTTGGAGCAGGTAGGAAGGGAGCTGCAGGAGAAGCTTGACAAACAAGAGACGGTAACCTCTGCCCCATCCAGGAGGGCTGGGAGGCAGGCACCGCCCTCTGGGGAGGGGAGATGCAAGGCCACAGGCAGCTCCACCCTGGGGGCAGGTGACCCCACACCCTCCAGGGCAGTCCTGTGACCGTTTCTTGCTTCCTGCCCTCTGACTTTTAGAGGCGGGTAGCCCTGGGCTCCTCCCAGGTCTGGACATCATCATCCCAGCTCGAGGCATGGAGCCCCCCAGTCATAGGGCAAGAGACAGTGGTATGAGAGGCTCTTTATGCTGGGTGCAGTGGCTCACCCCTGTAATCCGAGCACTTTGGGAGGCTGAGGCAGGAGAATCACTTAAGATCAGGAGTTTGAAATCAGCCTGGCCAACATGGCGAAACCTCATCTCTACTAAAATTACAACCACTACCACCACAACAAAGCTGGGCGTGGTGGTGCACACCAGTAATCCCAGCTACTCAGGGGGCTGAGGCATGAGCATCGCTTGAGCCCGGGAGCTGGAGGTTGCGGTGAGCTGAGTTTGCACCACGACTTTCCAGCCTGGGCCACAGAATGACACTCTGTCTCAAAACAGAACAAATCAAATCAAAGCAAAACAAAATGAAAGTCTCCTTAGATCCAAATTGGATTCCGGCCTTGATTCCACTGGTCACCATTCAACTACTTTGCATCTCTCAGTCTCTGTTTCTTTAACTTCCAAAGTAAGTTAGCATTTTCCTTGCGTGGGTGCTGAGGATTAAATGAGATGATGCGTGGAAAGCATTAGGCATGTAGCACACTTGGCAGATGGTGGTCAGCGCCCTCTGCTTTTCCACTAGTCTGTGGCCTACAGTTTAAATGGTGGAAGGAAGGACATGAGATTTGAGGCTGGGGAAGGAGGCATGGGGTTCTAGGCAAGGGAGGCAGTCTCTTAGGCTGGAGCCAGGGGCCAGGCACCTGGGCAGGCCACCTTCCTCTGTGGTCCCTCCCAGACCCCCTTATGCTCTTGGTTTCTCCACCTTCTGATTCCTCTGGACCCTCACCCCTTCTGGGAGCCAGTGGTCAGACACCATCGTGACCGACAGGTGCACTCTCTGAGGCCCCAAGGGAAGGGGCTGCGCTCCACCTCCCTGCCCCGTCTGTCCTGTGTATGTCCCTACAAGAATGCTCCCCTCTTGCCTTCAGGTGCCATTTCTGAATGCTGCTGGAGCAGGTGCCCAGGAGGAGCAGTCACGGCTCTGTGAGCAGCTCCAGAAACAACAGGTGTGCTGCCAGCACCAGGATCACCCGGTGGCCTCGGCCCTGAAGGAGCCAGAGGCAGTGGCTGCAGCCACAGGGACTGGGAGCGAGTGTGGGTATGGGGAGACCCAGCAGGCCCTGCAGGGCGCCATCGACAAGCTGCAGGTGAGTGAGTCCTGGCAGGGGCCACGAAGGGTGGGGTGGGGTAGGTCACTGCCAAGATGTGACCCCATTATTTCGGCTCCAGAATGACTTCATGGCCGTCGTGAAGGAAAATGCGGACCTGAAGGAGCGGGTGGAAAAACTAGAACTAGGACTCATCCAGCTCTATGGAGAGAGAGACATGATAAGTGAGCAGGAGGCCAGGGCAGGGCAGGGGAGCTGCAGGGTGGTGGGAGGGGCCCCAGCCTCTGAGCCTGTCCTCCCACAGGAAAGTCCATCAAACCAAATGACCATCAGAGGGCAGTGGCCAAGACCCAGCACCAGAAGAAGAACGATGTTAGCATGCTGTCCGAGGCCGAGGAGGGGATGAAGGTAAGGTGTACAACATCTCTGCAGGGGTGAGGGGGAAGGGGGTGGGCGTGAGCGTGGGTGCCGGCACCGGTGTGGCAGCTGAGCACCCCTATCTCCAGGTGAAGCTGCTGGAGCTGCAGGGCCCAGTGATGCAGCTTATGATCAACCACGAGGTCCAGCACCCTGCTAATGAGTCCACTCCAGGGGCCCCAGCCCCCCAGGAGCTTGGTGCTGCTGACAAGGATGGTGAGTAGAGCCCTCAGGCGGGGTGGGCATGCAGGAGCAGGGGAGGCTGGCACTGTACTCAGATCCCCACCTCCCTCTCTCCAAAGAATTTTATGAGATGAGCCCGGACGATGACAGCTACAGCCTGGAGCCTGCAGGAGGGAGGGTACACCACACCCCACTGCACAGCAGATGGCTCACAGCTGTGTGAGCTGCGGGATGGCCAGCAACACCGACCCTTGGGCAGCAGTCCCTCTATGCCATGCTTTTACCGGGCTGCTGCGAAGGAGGAGGTAAACATCACCATCAGCTAAGAGCTGGCCAAGAAATTTACAAAGGAACAAAGTTATAGGATTAGTCTTCTACATGTTAACTTTATTTGAATGTTAGAGTCACTCATGATGATTTGTGTTTCTAATTTACAGTTTATTTGTAAAAAGTTAAAGGAGAGTGGGTCTTCGTGTGGCTTTCACTGATGTTCACTCTGGCATCCTTTAGCGTTTTTCATTTTTAATTTGATAATCGTAGGTCATTAGCATGCCTATCGAGTTTGCCCTTATGTGGTGGGAGTTCAAACACACAAAGACCCACTATTGGCACAAAACCATTCTCGCTAGTTTGGAATAGGCTGCCATGGTTTTTAATGTTATTGCAGCATGTATATTCTTTATGGAATTCCGATACAATTTGCTTATGTTCTGCTATGATATTTGATGGAATCCTGCTCACAGTGAGCTCTTAATTAGCTCAATATGTGCTTTGCCCGCACGTGCACACCGTTTATTACCTTGTAAGGTGCCACTATGAGTACTGACATCTAGAGTTGTTGAAAAGCCGAGAACTGGAAACAGCCTTTCTTCCATTTTCTGTGCATTGCAAATGGAGTAATAACATTTTGGGGAGCTTTTAAAATCTCACAGAAGAGGAAAGTGGCCTGCTCTGGCAGGTATGTGCAGAATAGAGTATTTCAGTCATTCCCATGCCAAGAACGAGCGCTGTGCATGGCAGTTCTTTTAGGGTTCCTCTGTGCTCTGGGCTCATGAAGATACTGTATCATGAGCCGCGGCAGCTGCACTCTTTTTTGATGACCTAAAAAAGGGTGATTTCTAGGAATAAAAGGTTCCCATCTTTGACTGTAGGTGTGAAAAACCTTTCCTAGTTTAGAGCATTTATATTTATAATACATTGTAAAGTCAGAGTTTATGTTACCTGTTTTAATGACATGACTCTAAGTCTCAGTACACAAAAGGGCACTGGTTGGCATTCTTCTTAATGTATTAGCAAAGAGCATAAGAAATCCTTTAAGATAAAGTGTAATATATATATATATATATATATATGAATGGAACTTTGTACCATAGAGTGGATAGGCACTGAATATTGATGACTGAACAGTTAATGTTTTAGGACACTTGGTATAGTGCCTTGCACACAGAAAGAGACCACAGATGAGATTTTATCCTTTTGTATCATTTCACAGTTTTAAAAATTGCTATTTATTACAGTTCACATAGCAAGTTGCTGATAAAATGTCCGTTTTTATAAAACATCTCCAACAACAAAAAAAGAAATCCTTTAAGAGTTTAAATATCCAGAAAAAGAAATAAAATTTTTAATAAAAATTTTAAAAAGTGTAAATGTCCCTGGAACAGGCATACAGGTTGTAGTCAATAATGGACTAGAGTGCAGGAAAGCCGTGTGACACCTGGCATCCCTCTGTGTTCATGGAGCTTCTCTGAGGCTGGACTGATTTGACCATCCATACTTCTCTGGCTAATGCCTATTCTTCAACCACCTTGGTTACTCTGACATAGGAATTGCCTTCGTTTTCTTCAATAAAAAGGACTTTAAACAATAATCACAAACAAAATATAATAATCACAGACATGATTATAAACTAATATATGTGAGAGTACTTGGCTGAAACAAAAAGGAGTCTCAGTAGGGAGAATTGTACTATATTTGAAAATCAAGAAGTTTATGCAATTTAAAATGTTTATAGACTGCAGTGCCATCTACTGTTTGTGAATGTCAACGTATTATCAGGAAAAGTGTCTGTACAATCACAGAGTTTTATTTCCTCACCAAGTTCTTTACCAAGAGTGAAATATGTTTTGATATCTTTCGGTTTCAGTTAGAGGCATATTTTGTGCAAGATTTCTGTTAATGTGCCTCTACATTATGAATGAATTCTTTCAGTCAGACATTGCCTAAATCATAACTTTATGATGCTTGGGACAGAATCAACAGTTGAAGCTTCATGAAGTTCTAATGTCTGTGTGCCAAAATACGTCCCATTGTTAGGATGGAGTGCTCCCTGAAGTGGAGATTCCTAGTTACTGACCATCTCCATGTTTAGCATTTGGCATCCTCATGATACTTTCATAAATATGACATTAATAGGAGATCATTAATACGATTTTACAGATGGAATAACACATTTCCCTGCATTCCCTAAAAGAGTGCAAATATTGGGTCCTGGTGACTTGAACTAACTCTTCCAAGTTGTAGGAATTTATCAATGTATCAGATAAACGCAGTTTCAGAATGATCAAGGAAAACTGTTAGACCAAATAATGCGGCAGATTAACAGTGGTACAATTTCTAGGGGGGGGGGTTTAAAATGGACTTAAAGTTCTGTTTTGCGTTTTATTCCTGAACTTGCCACTTTTGCATTCTTTGAGTTCAGTTTAAAGACAGTTACTCTAAGTCCATTTTCAGCCCTCAGGCTAGAAATCATACCTCTGAAAATGGACTTAAAGTAACTGTCATTAAACTGAACTCAAAGAATGCAAAAGCGGCAAGTTCAGGAATAAAACACAGAACAGAACTTTAAGTCCATTTTAAACCCCCGGGCTAGAAATCCTACCACTGTTAATCAGCCACATTATTTGGTCAAACAGTTTTTCTTAATCATTCTGAAACTGCGTTTATCTGATACATTGATAAATTATTTCAAAGGGGTTTTGATAGTTCAAATCACTTCACTTTTACCCTAAGTAATAGAAATGACTAGGGATGACCTTCAGATAGTGTTTAGCATCTGTACCCAATCCGACAATAATGCGTTCATCAAGTACCTATGGAGTAAATCACATACAGGCATATTTAAGCTGAATGTCAGACTGGAAAATACATTTACTATATTAACTGAAATATCACTCTGTGTAGGTATTTTGTCATCTATTTAAGAAAAAACTAAAAAGAATGGAAATCATATGACAGTGACTTAAGTCTTTCTTCAAAGTGCATGCAAGTCTTTTGCAGTACTTCATTCAGCCAAGTATTTGTTCTCTTCCTCATTCAGTAGAAGGCAGCTTTCAATTTGCTTAGAAGGCAACATCAGAAGGTTAGCATTCATCAAGAACATAGAATTATATTTTATTTTCATATTTGTGTATGTTTATTTTAGATAACTGAAACTTCACAGAATTTAATAACAAATAAAGTTTAAAAATTTAATTTTTTACATTAGCTCCCACTATTTCTATTTTACAATCTATAAGGCTCATGCCATAGTTCAGCACCAACAAGATCCACACAAAACTGTTTAAGCATCTTCTTAGCCATCCTATGTGATAGTTTTTGTTTGTCATTGTTTTTAAGGTTAAAGTCCTACTTTCAGACCTTGAAGTGGAATCCCTCTAGTCAGAGTACAAAACTTGGGTTATACCTTCTTATTTTCATTAAACAGATACAAAAAAAAAAAAAAAAAGGAAAAGAACTGTGTTCCACCATTAATTTAGGTTGTCAGTCTATATGTTGAATTTATAACACTGATGCATGAGAAGTAACCTAATAATGCCCTGCCTCTATTCTTCCCCTCCATTTAAAATTTTTAAAAGGCAACCAGAAAAATGT
>NW_016107745.1:838620-846814 GCF_001604975.1 Cebus imitator
AAAAAAAAAAAAAAAAAGGAAAAGAACTGTGTTCCACCATTAATTTAGGTTGTCAGTCTATATGTTGAATTTATAACACTGATGCATGTGAAGTAACCTAATAATGCCCTGCCCCTATTCTTCCCCTCCATTTAAAATTTTTAAAAGGCAACCAGAAAAATGTTTCATTTATTCTTTAAAATAAGGTGCAAAGAAGGATTACAACAACAAACTTCCTCATCCACACCTCCAATAACATCTCACTATTTAGCATAATCTACCATCAACTGATTCAGGGGCTCACCTAGAGCTATATTCACAGCTCCTGAATGCACCATGTTTGCTGTACCAGAGGCCTGCTCAATGGCAGCGTCTCTCTGTTCAGAGGTCATTACAAAAATACATAGAATTTTCAAATGTGGGTTCAACTGAATAAATTTCAATTTCTGTAGGAAGAATCAAAATACCTATTTAAAGAGTAAAATATATGATAATCATTTTTAAAGGATTTCATTAAAACTGATAGATTTTCCAGAAATGAATAAAAATCAGTTCTGAAACCAAAGCTGATTTTAAGAAAATTTGAAAATATAAATCAGTCCTATCCTATCCATAAAATAGCTTCTCCAAAACTTTATCTTAAGAGTCATTTTCAAGATAACTATTAAAACATGTAACTGCTATCTTAATGTTTTGAAATTACTGAGACATTTTAAAATATGAATGTCATAGTTTGAAAGAAACCAAGGGAAGAAAAAGTAGAGAAAGAAAGGCTAATTCCCGTCCAACGCTTTAGTTGCCAAGTTTCCTAAGAATGACTTTTACCAATGTATGAACTCTTGAGAACAGAATGTAAGATGGAAATCCTGAGCCTTTTGTCTAAAACGGCATTATTGACTGCTGCTGTGATGCTCCTGTAATGTAATAAATTATTGAATTGCTGCAAAGTGCTGTTTTTGCCTTAAAATTTTGTGTGTCTTGACAACTATAGTATTAAAGGTATGGAGACTCTGCAAATGCTGGGCACACTTGGCATGAGATAATGTGTTTTTATTTTTACGAAATTGTAATATCGCTATGCAAGTGTTTTCATTAAAATAACGCAAACTAATAAAAGTTATGGGATAAAAAATGTGGAAAAGTTGTGGCAAAAAACGTGGATGAAATGTAGAAAAATTTTATGAAAAGTATAAAATTTATGAAAAGGAAATTATGAGATTTAAAAAAAACATCATAGGGATAAATATAAAAATAAATAAAAGCAGGCCCTTGTTAGCAAGTCCTGGAGAATGGGACTGGAGTCTCCGCCCCCACCATGTCCCTCCCACCCCTTCCCAGTCACCCCTTTATTGTTAGCGTAGCAAGACAAGAGCCCTGTCTAATGGGGGGAGACAAACAGACCCTTTGCCACCTTGACCAGGGCTGAGTCCTTAAATTTCTGGATGATGATGGTTGTTATTTAAGAGCCAGAGGCTGCTGGAGTTGGTTGGTTTGGAGGAGGCCTGATGGCCTCCTTCCTCTCACCAAAGCAACTTTTCCCTCAGGGGGCTCCCATCTTCTTATTCAGAGAGGCAGCTGAGGCAGGACAGTGGCGCTAACTGTGGACCAGGTGAGGGCACGGGTTGCTGGGGTGACCCCCATTCCCCAGTGTACATATTGTATCTGTGTAACATGTTGTATATTCCGGGGGGGTAGAGGAGCCCCCTGTTTTGTACCTAGCAGAGGTTGGAACTGGCACATGGGGAGGAGGTTTTAATAATTATTTGCAGCTGGGAAATTTGTTTATTGATGGTAGAGGACAGAGGAAGGAGGCAGGGTTGGGGTCGTGGCTCCCTGGTAAAGCAACTCCTGTTTATTTTGCTTTTTATTTTGGAATAAATGGATTTAGTCACACTGGTCGGCCTGGTGCATTCCTGTTTCCCTCACTGGTCCTGGAGTTTGTGCCACTGAACGAGGAGCCCCAGAGTGTCTGAGCATGTCCAGCTGGGTTGTTGGGGATCTTCCAGGCCTGTTACCTGTGTGCTGCCTGGTGACACCTGGGGATTTCCCGTGGACTGCCATGGCACATCCGGCCCTGACAGCCAGCAGGCTCAGAAGCCTGATCTAGTGGTGGCCGGGAAGGCAGGTACCAGCACCCAAGGGCGCTGCCTTCCATCCACCCCAGGCGTCTTTCTTCCATCCCCCTGCCTCCCTCTCCTGTCTGCACCTGGTGGCCTGTTCTGTCTGTCCCTCCAGAGGGCCGGCTGCCCCGCAGGCTCCCTCCAGGCTGAGTTCATGGCCCTCCTGCCCCCTAGTGGCCAGAGCCGGCTTCACAGGATAAGACCAGCTAAGCTCCAGGGGCTTTCCAGGAAAAGCGTCCCTTGGAAAGGGTATGGCCTTTTTACCGCGCCCGACAGCATCGCAGAAATGGCTTGGTCTTTCCCCTCCCCTGAGCTCCACAGAGAACATAGTCCACATAGGACATATACCCCGTCATTCATAAATGGGTTTGACTCTCAGCCGTGGGACAGCAGGACTGGTAGAAACTGTCAGGCCACCAGGCTGCCTGCACAGCAACCCCATGCTTGGCAGGGGTGGGAGGGATGGCGGGGCCTGGGTGACAGGGAGGCTCACTGCAGGTCATGCACTTTGGAGGGTAGTGTCAGGGGACAACTTTCTCTTGTTGGGCCACGAGACTCCACAGGGACAGCACAGTGACTGATTTCCAGTGCCAGAGGCAAGAACAGGGCAGAGGCATGCCACAGAAGGGGACAGTCACACCTGGCTGTGTCAGCTCACCGCTACAACAGACTAAGTCACAGATGAAGGGGGGTGGCTTTGGGGCTGGGGGAGTCTCAGAACAGCCACCCAGGCAGGCTTGGAAAGGGAGGTCTCTGACAGGAGGGGGGATCTGTGTAGAGGTTGAAGGGGGGCCTGGGGCTCTGGATGGGATGGACTTCCCTGACCCAATCGGCTGGCAGTTGCAGAGAAAACAGAGAGAAAACGGGAGAGAGAAAAGCAAGGAGAGAGCTGGTGAGGCAAGCGCAGAGCAGGGGGAGCTGCAGCAGCTGGGGGAGGGCTGGGCAGGGGAGGGCGCAGGTGCAGGTGTGGCAAGGTTCCTGGAAAAGGGGCTGGAAGGGAAAGGGGAGGAAGGAGCCGGAGCTTCACAATTAGTGCCCGGGGGCTGTGGCGGCCCTCCCCACCCAAAACACGCTGGCCTCTCCCACGGCACAGAGGCAGTGCACCCACAGTTCAGACCCATGCTCACCGCCCTCGGGCTGCCCTCTTCCCTGGTCACCCTGTCTTCCAACCCACTGGCTCAGGGCCACCCCTCGCCTTGGGGAGCCCCACACAACAGCCACCAGGCCTGATAGAGAAGGAACACTGCCTGAACCAGGAGGGTGAAGCTAAAAGGGCTGATGACTGCAGGGAGCGCCTGAGGCCCCTCTGGGTGGTCAGAAAGCCCAGGACCCTCTGAAGGGACCCTGGGGAAGACAGGGAGGGCAGGCAGCCGGATGCCACTAGCCACAGACTTATAAGTGTAGGTGGGGAGCCTCAGCGGTTTGGGGGGCTGCAGTTCTCATAGGTGAGGCTGGGCCCTTCCTTTGGGGAAAAGCAGAAGAGGGAGAGTCCGTGGCGGTGGGTGGGGATGTGGGGGGTTAGGTAGATTGGGGGTAGCCGGACTTACTGGGCGGAGCTCAGGTAGATCAGCAGGCACTGTGGTCCCTTGGCTGAATAGCATAGCCAAGGCGGTGAGCCCGATGGCTGGTGGTAGTACTTCAGTGGGGACAGGGACTCTGTCTTCAATCACACACTAGCAGCTATGATAGTACCTGGGAGGGAGGGGGGGTGCTGGGTGTCCTGCCTGGCCCGTGAGGCGTGTGGTGGGATGACCGTGTGTATGGGACTCTCGCGCTTTTGCCCCAGATCACCACTGGATTGCCAACAGAGGAGGTGAGACCCTGACTATCACCCCTCCTCTGCAGTGCATTTGGCTCTTGGCACTCCCAGGCTGGGAGCCGGATGCCCTGGCCTGCGGCGTGACTCACCCTGCACGACAGGCATGGCAGGCCCAGGATAACGTTCCTCGGCCTCTGGCTGCCTCAGAGTCCAGCCGCGCACACACACAAACCCCTCAAGCTGCCAGCCCCTAACCATACACCATGAGCTCTCTGCCCTCTCTGACAGCTCCAGAGAGCACCCATGTCTGCCAGCTTGGGCACGGAGCCTGTTCCAAGAGCCCCCACCCAGGCTCAGCCATCAAGGCTGGGGGCTTTAAGGCCGTGGGGGCCGGCCCTGGTACCTGCCTCCAGCTGGGACGTTCTGCACCTGCAGCCAGGAGTCGTCCCTGGGCCCCCGTGGGCGTGCTGACGGTGGTGGTGTTGATGTGGCTGAGGCCGAGCGGCTCCCTCAGCACGTGGTGCACGCGCCGCATCTCTAATCGCCGCTGTGCCTGCCTTGCCGTCTCCTCCATCAGCTTTTCTGGCCCTCAGGCAAGTACAGGTTGGCCAGCAGCTCCGAGAAGACGAACTCCTTGATCTGAGAGTGGGCAAAGAGGGAAGGAGGTTGGGACCTGATGCCTGGCCGCCCCACTGGGACCTGCTGGGACTATGTACTGGACTTGGAGCTCTGGGTATGGCTTTCAGACATGGCTTCTCCACCACTTAGACTCAAAGATCTGCCTCTCACTGCCTTTTCTCACTCAGATGGGGACAGTGGTGCCCATAGGAAAAGTCACCTGACCAAGGTTATAGATCTGGCAGGCGACCTAGGGCCTGTCATGCCACCAGGACACCTGGCTACTCAGTGTTTTAAAGTTTTTTGTGGAGACAGGATCTGGCTCTGTTTCCAGACTGGAGTACAGTGGGCGAGATCACTGCTCATTGCAGCCTCAGCCTCCTGGGCTCAAAGCGATCCTCCAAAGTCAGCCTGTCAAGTAGCTAGGACTACAGGAATGTGCCACCACCAAGCCCAGCTATTTTTTAAAATTTTTGTGTAGACACCAAATCTCACTATGCTGCCCAAGCTAGTCTCAAACTCCTGGGCTCAAGCGATCCTCCTGCCTTGGCCTCCCATAGTGCTGGGATTACAGGCATGGGCCACTGTGCACAGTCCCATGCTATATTTCTATGGGACAGCTCTGGTCTAGACCATGCCTTCCTCCCTGGACCTGGTCCCATAGGGCTGGTTGGCATCTCCCGCAGGCCAACATGGCCACATGCGTCCCCAATGCCACAGGAGCCCCCTGCCCCCATGAGGCGGTGCGTGCATGTTGTTGATCTTGAGGTGCATGGTGGTCTCGGGCCTGAGACCAACCATGAGGTCCCGCACCGTCTTGTTGACAATGGCCATATAGGAGTCCGCCAGGTTCTGGGTGGTCTCCATTTTCCACTCCAGCTGTGGGTCCATGGAATGCACGAAGCTGTCAGAGCCATTCTCCTCGGCCTTGCTGGCCTGTCATGGAGAACACAAGGGCATCAGGGTGGCCAGGCCACACAGCCAGGCTCCAGGAGTCCCCAGGATCTTAGCCCCTGCAAGGGTACCTGGAACATTGAGGCACAGAGAGAAGCAACAGGCCTGAACACACACCCAGCTCCCCACACGCTCTAGAGGGTTTCAGATCTCTCCTCTCAGGACCCCAGACTCCCCTGATTCAGCCCCACCTAATTCTGACTCTAATGCCCAGAATCTGCCTCAATTCCCCATCTGGAAGTTAACAGAAAAGAGCAATGAAAACTGGATACTGCAAACTTTTTGTTACATAAATGGACAAAAAAGACTGAGGCAAAATTAATATAAGTAGAGAGTTTCCTGGGGCCACATTTGAGGACTGAAACCCAGGGTCATAGATTCAAGTTGCCCTGAATATGCACTTTGATTGGCAGCAGTTACAAGTTTTTTTTGTTTGTTTTGTTTTGCTTTTGAGATGGAACCTCACTCTGTCCCCCAGGCTGGAGTGTAGTGGTGAATCTCAGCTCATTGCAACTTCCATCTCCCAGGTTCAAGCAATTCACCTGCCTCAGCCTTCCTCGTAGCTGGGATTACAGGCACCTGCCACCACTTGCAGCTAAATTTTGTAATTTCTTTTTTTTTTTTTAGTACAGTTTGGGTTTCATTATGTTGGCCAGGCTGATCTTAAACTCCTGACCTCAAGTGATCCACATGCCTCAGCCTCCCAAAGTTCTGGGATTACAGACGTGAGCAACCACACCCGGCCTCAAGTTGGTCTTTTGTTTTGTTTTTTGAGACAAGGTCTTGCTCTGTCACCCAGTCTGGAGTGCAGTGGCACAATCACGGCTCACTGCAGCCTCAACCTCCCAGGCTCAAGTAATCCTCCCAACTCAGCCTCCCAAGTAGCTGGGACAACAGGCAAGCACCACCACATTTGGCTAATTTAAAACTTTTTGATAGAGACAGGGTCTTACCATGTTGCTCAGGTTGGTCTCAAACACCTGTGCTCAAGCAATCCACCTGCCTTGGCTTCCCGAAGTGCTGGGATTATATGCATGAGCCACTGCACCTGGCCGCAAGTGGGGTTTTAAAGGAAAAAAGAGGCAGTTTCTATGTTGTTTACCAAAATGTTCTTAAAATAACATAAACTATTGATTGGCTATACATTGTTCTTTGAATCACACATTCCAGGAACATGAAGATAATGAGTGAGGCAGCTAGTCCGGCAATATCTTTAAACAGACATAGGTGCAGGGTGGAGGTGGGGGTGACTGACGTCCTAAACTCATGTTTCTCTGGGCCTTTGTCTGGGCCTGATAAATCTTGTATACTTCACATGACTCATACTGCTCTGAGCTATTTTTTTTTTCTCATTTCCTAAAAGCAAAATCTGATGGACAGCATGAAGGTCTTACATTCTAGAAAGAAAATTCAGTCATTCTTTCAATAATTATATAACCACCCAACAGTTTCTCCTTACCTACTGCCCAGATAAACCAGTTTATCAAGATAGGGGAATTACAATAGAAAAAGAGTTTAATTCACACAGAGCCAGCTGAATGGGAGACCGGAGTTTTATTAGTTAAACCCATGTTCCCAGAAATTCAGAGGCTGGGGTTTTACAAGGACAGGAGAGGCAGGGGAATGGGTGCTGCTGTTTGGTTGAGGGTGCAATCATAGGAGTGTGGAGCACGGCCCCAGTGCACTGAGTTTGCTTCTGGGTGAGGGCCACAGGACAAGTTGAGTTGAGGGACCAGGCAGGACCATCCAGTCATCAGAAATGAAAAATCCTGAAAAAATGACTCAAAAGGCCAAATTTAGGTTTACAATAATGATGTCATCTGCAGGAGTAATTGAGGACGCTGATTTCCAGAGTAACGGCTAGTCACCATTCATACCTACAGCTTAGCAGAATTCAGCCTCCTAACCTAATGGTCTTAGTTTACAAAGGTGGTTTCGTTTGGGGAAGAGCTATTATCATTTAAACTATATGCTAAATTTCTCCCAAAGTTACCTTGGCTCAAGCCCAGGAACGGCCAAGGTTAAGGGTAACATGGGGGTTGATTAGATCAGATCTCTTTCTCTGTCATCATTTTCTCACTGTTAACAGTTTTTGCAAAGGCAGTTTCGATTGGGTATTGGTTATGTGTCTGGCACTGTGCTAGGGATAATATAATGAGCAAACAAGGGCCTATCCCTGCTCTTGGGAGCTTGTGGGATGAACATGAATCTTTGAGAGCTCAAAGTAAGGAGGTGGGTCCACAAGAACTCACAGGCCGAAAGCAAGAGCGTGTGCAGAGGTCCTGCAGTGGGAAGGGGCACAGGGCATTGCCAGGAAATCTAAGACCATGGCAGGTGAAACATAGAAAAGAGAGGGCGATTTGAGGCAAAATGAGGCTGCGAGACAGACTGGGCAGGGACTAGTAGACTATGTTCAAGAATTTTAGCTTTAGTCTGACAGTTCTGGAAAAGCACTGAAAGGATTTAAGCAGAGTGTAAGATTTGGGAAGGACATACAAGCACTCATTTGGAAAGGTCTCTTTGGCTTGAGTGTGGAGAAAGGGTTTGAGAAAAGAGGAAAGGCTGCTGGGTCAGTGGATCTGCCATCACCTAAGTCGGTTGACAGACGCTCCACCTGGCACGCCCCACAGGCACCTGCAGCAGGGGAGACAGTAAGGCAAACCCGATCCCACTCTCAAGCAGCTGTCTTTCCTTCTGCCCACACTTGCCCCTGTCCAGCGCTACTTTGGAGACATTCCCTTCTCTCTTTTCTGCTTATTCCCTC
>NW_016107745.1:847163-849207 GCF_001604975.1 Cebus imitator
CGTTTTTAACTCAAAAATTCTCTTTTTCCAGCGGAAAAGCCAGGATGTGACTGAGTTTATTCACAGCCAGGCCTCCACTCTCCACACTAAAAGTCACTGTTGTGTTTGCAGTCCTCATTCAACTAGCAAGTGAAACAGGAATGAAAGACCTGTGAGGCAGTGGTTGATTCACCACAGCATCCTGACAGCTCCAGCTAGAAACCATGGCTAGCGGGCTGACACTACCAAATCACATTATTTCTCTTTTAAAATTGGTTTTCCTGAGGCTAAATGCTAAACTTTGTAATTTTTATAATTAAATATTATTTTGATAGAATCAAATCAATTATAGCAGATAATAACTGTTTGCCCTTTGATTCTCTGAATAATGAATTAGTTCTCTTTACCAAAACTGAGAGCCCTTTAGGCAAATTCTTTATCCAAATCACTCAATACATTTGTCAAGAAGGAACACGACCAAGAATAGAGCGAAACGGGTAAGTCCCTGGAGGCCTGCCTCCAGATTGCCATGGTAGCACAAGCTGCTGCAGAGTCGTCAAACATACATTTCTCCATATTTCCCTCAAGAGATTTTGGACAATGTCTTTTTGAAACACCTATATGAAAAGCTTTGTCTGCTGGACCCATCACATAATTGGTGCCTAAGAATTACTTAAGTGATTGTTTGGTCAATACATTCTCTTAGATCTGTTCATCAATTAATCTTAAAAATATAGGCCAAGCAGTAAGGCATGCCCCACATGACTTAGTCTCAGTGAAACCCATGGGCTTCCATCACTTCCTGGTTCTCCCTCAGGTAGTCACAGTGGATCCTTCAATAAGCTGTGAGTCTCCCTTGACATTCAAGCATACGTGGGTGTATGTTTACACTCCAATTATTTACCCATCCTAAAGGGAGCCCATTCCCTTCTGCCCCTCCTCCCCTTCCTTTCCAGGCTCTGTAGCCCTCCAGTTCCTATGGGGGCACCATAATCTTTCTCCCAGATTAGTGGTTTCAGCGATATTCTTCTGTGGACCAGGCCCTCTCTATTTTCCTACAAATACAGCTTTCCTCTAGTCAGGGACCAATCGCCTCTTCTTGGACTCAGCCAAGCCTGTTACAAAGGAGAGACGTGTTGCTTTTCAAATTTTGGCTAATGACAATGTTAATGTGTTGAACATGTTCCCAGCACTTCTTACTCATTAGCTGATACTCTTTCCTCTGCTTAGACCCTATCTTCTCTCCTTTTTTAACAAAACCCTACTTATTCTTTCTGCCCAGCTCAAACCCAACCTTCTTTAGAAAGCCTTTGATAGCAGTCCCCCTCGATGTGATGTATTCCTCCTTCAAACCTCCCATCAGCATCGTAGGAAGGTTTGAGAGTCAGAGGCTCACCTGGATGGGCATCTAAATTCTCTGCCACAAATAACAAACCATTTGGCCACTCTGAGCCTTGGTTTCTTGAGCTGCAAAATCTCATCCTTGATGATTAAATCACATTTTAAAGTGCTTTGTACCTGGTTAGCACTCAAAACTAAAAGCAACTATCATTATTATTTATTTTGATCTCTTGCTATCATTAGGCTCACTTTTATTAGAGTGTTTATAAATTCACTTTTGCTTCCTCCTGCACTTCCTCCCCTCCTCCACTGTGAGAAACTTGGGAGGCAATCTAATTAACCTTTAGAAGCCCAGCCTCAAAAAGGGGCTGGGATGGAGAGCATTTATTACAAGAAACACTGACATTATCTAGAATTCTCTGTTATACAATCCAGAAGCCATTACGTGTGTAGTTATTTATATTTAAAATTTAAAAGAAATTAAATTTAAAATTGTGTTCCTGAGGGTGGATCCAAGATGGCCGTTTAGGAACAGCTCAGGATTGCAGCTCCCAGTGAAAGCGCAGAGGGTGAGTGGACGCCGAGTTTTTATTGCCCACAGACTAGGAAATTCCCGGGCAGAGGTGCTCCACGGTCACCAGCGCGGCTGTTTCGGCCAGCGCGGCTGTGCCGGCCGGCGCCGCTGCTTTGCCCCGCGCGGCTGCTTTGTCGGCGCCCCGGAGCC
>NW_016107745.1:854717-859957 GCF_001604975.1 Cebus imitator
GGGAAATAGGGGAGGGACGGTGGGGGGTGGGGAGCTGGGGGGGGATAGCAGGGGGAGAAATGCCAGATGTAGGTGATGGGGAGGAAGGCAGCAAATCACACTGCCATGTGTGTTCCTATGCAACAATTTTGCATGTTCTTCACATGTACCCCAAAACCTAAAATACAATAAAATAAATAAATGGGAAAAAATAAAATAAAATAAAATAAAATTGTGTTCCTTGGTCACATGGGCTACATTTCAAGTGTAGTCACATGTAGTTAATGACTAAGACTTTAGATAGCACAGGTATAGAACATTTCCATCATCGTGGAAAATTCTATTAAACCACACTGGTCTAAATTCTAAATGCAGTGATGTACTGTTCAACAATAGCTCAGCCTTCCAGCTTTCCAGCCAATCCCCATCTGATGCTAACACTGCAGGCAGATGGGGTCACAGATAAAATAGTATGTGGAACTACCACTAATGCTTCACTCTCATCCCTGAATGGGAACGCCCCTGAAAGATGCTGAAACTGTCCCATTGCGCCACCTCGTGCCCAACTCTTGATATTGCAAATACAATGTGCAGATAATTCTTACAGATCCACTATCCCACAAAAAGACGCAGAGGAGAGAATGTCATGGGCTTAGGCATAGCAACTTCCTAAATGTAATGGACTTTCTGAGTAACTGCCTCTTTGTGGCAAGGGCTTATGAAACACACACAGATCTCTCCATGTTCTGAACTCCCGTCTCACTGAAAGTCACGAAGGTTGTTAGTGTTTACCCAGGCATTTTACACTTGATTCATCTGTTACTGACCATAAGCATGTAGCAGTGGCATGTGAACTATCGCCTTCAATCCTCACAAAAGTCACACAGTCCGCATCAGTATTTTCACTGGATTAGGAAAGAGAGACTCGGAGGAAAGCAATTTGCTCAAGATCATACAAATAGTAAGACAAGGAGTAGAAAATCAAACCTAGATCTGACTCCCCAAATGCCTAGCTTTTCTCTGTTCCCAGATCTAGCTGTAACTTCACTGGAAGAAAGGGACTTGATCTCCACCTTCTTCTGAACCAAGAAAGGTGTAACCCAGAACTAGGAGGTAAGCAAAAATTCTAAGAGGGATGAGCTAGTGAGTGGGAAGGGAGTGTTTGCCACAAATAGCACCTTCCTTTGTCTGACACCCATTTGCTGTATGATAACAGGCTGCAATGGACAGATGGAACAAAAGTCCTGAGAGTCAGAGAGAATTTAAAGAGAAAGCCATTGCATTTCAGGCAGTTTCATCATATTTCAGAGATATTGTCACAGTGTTCCCGAGAATGTTTACAAAAGTTTCAGAGATGTAGATGCTTGTGGATTTTCAGAGAAAGAGAAGGATTGGGAGAGTTACACAGAGAGCTTGAGAAAATTCAGAACAAGGTAGAGAGTAAAGAAAAAGTCAGATAGGGTCAGAGATTTTTCTCATACACTAGCTCCTACTTGCCAAGAATGTCTCAGAGAATGTTCAACATCTTACTGCAAAGTGAAAAGACCAATGAATTCCTTGGCTATCTACAAACGTTGTATATGGACGTTAGCCTCACATGGAGAATGAGATGGGGTAGGAGGGAGTGGAGAAATGACAGGTACCTAGAGGTCTACCTCATGGCCCAGACGGCAGGTGGGATGGGAGATGCTAAAATGTGCCCCACTTCTCCCCCCTGTGGCCATCTCTTGTACTGCATATTCTGAAAAAAGCCTTTTTCGGTAGGCAAGGTATGTATTGATAATAAAAAATGCATCATCAGAGAAGACAATTTGGAAATATACATAGGTGTAAAGAAGGAATAATTCAAAATTACCTTCTTTTATATATTGAAAATAGCATTTTTTTCTGCTAGTACATATGTGAGAATGTATATATACACATATATGAATGGTTTTGATTTTTACAAATATGTGGTATGTACTCACATACTTAGAAATGGAAATCATATTATCTGGAATTCACATATCATCCCACTAAATATAAACCATTTTTTTCTCTTATTTACTTAATATTATAAGCACTTTTTCATGTTAAGTATTCTTTGAAAACACTAACTGCCTGTGTAATATTTCATTACATCAATGATTCTCAAACTCTAGCAAGTATCACAATTACCTTGAGGGCTTCAGGAATTCTGAACCTCACTCCCAGCGTTTCTGAATCAAGAAGTATCAGGTAGGACAAGAATGTGTGTTTCTAACAATTTGCCCAATGATGCTGATCTTGCTGGTCTGGGAACTACAAAGTTGTTTACTACGTCATACAAAATTCCCTCATAATTGGATATTTAAATTGTTTTAATTTTTAATATGAAGCCACCCCCAGCCCCACCTGGGGCCTCTCAGAGCTCTGGGATTTGTCTGGACTCAGTAGCTGGACCTGGTGTTCAATCTGAATAAAATCTTAATACATGATAATTTTCATTGGAAGTGGAAATAACTGACTAAAAAGTTATGAACCTTTTGGAGACTTAATGTGTATGTCCAAGCTGACCCAAATAACTTATACCTAAGTTTGTTGAAGGAAAACACATGGGCCTGGAGGTGGGAGACCTGTGTTTAAATCTTGCCCTGCCACTTGCTTGCTGTCTGACCTTGGACAAGAGACTGCAACTCTCTGGGCCTCAATGCTATAATTACCACGTCAAATATAAACAGGAATGGCCTTCTTTTAAGGTCTTGAACTCAGCCCAAATTCTCCAGCTTCATCTTCTGTCTCAGACAGAATACTGGAGTTGGGAGGAACCTAAGGCCGTATCTTGCACATCAGGAAGGGTTAGTTTCCCATCCCCTGAGCCTAGGGAGCCGCCTATACTCACAACTCCCACATCATTCATCACACTGCATAAGCAGTTCTTTAAGGGTCAGCCACCTTCTAAGTCAGACCACGAGGTCCTTGAAAGAGATTAGGCCTGGTTCATTTCTGAGTCCCCAGTGGCTACTGCACACACGGCCGGCAGTTGCAGAATGCTTATTGACAGAATTGTGAGGAACGAGCTCAGCCTCCACCATTCCCAAGAAGCCTTAGCATGAGATGGTGAAGAGAAAAGAGCATAGCCCTGTAGCTGGGAGCCTTGGGGTTACATCTCAGCCCTCCCATCACCTCACTGATACCTTGAGAAACTGGCTGAACCCCCCAAGTTTCTAAGGGATTCCTTATCCCTAATTACCACACAGGGCTAGTGGGTGAAGATGAGAACATGGTGTGTCATTTAGACCATAAAGGGCGAAGGCTGGGATCCTAGAATCCTGCAGCATCACTCTCTGCTCGTAAGTTTTTAAATTTCAGATTCTTGTCAGGGCATAAGGTCACCCAAAATAATGACAGTGTTTGCCATCCTTCCTCACAGCTAGCTAACACCACATGACTAAGTTCTGAGCAACAGAATAATAGTGGAAACGTTATATGCGATTTCTAGGAAGTGTACTCTGGAATCCTGAGTCAATGGATAGAATTTGAACCGTCATGTTAACAACAAAATGGAATACAGTAGAAAAGGCAGATAAAAGGGGCTATGCACCTTAAAAATTGTGAACTATCCTACCATTCCTGTTCTATCCATCTTCAGACTTACATACACACAAAAAAATCTTTCCTGTTTAAGCTACTCTTAACTTGGGCATGTGTTATAGCCAGATTAATCACAGCCGATGCATGTGGTTCTGCTCGTGCCAATATTTACATTGATTTACAGCTTTATACTTTACAAACAGCTTCCAGGGGAAAGGAGAATATGAATGTAATATTCATTCATTCATTTATGTGATGAAACAATAAGCGTCACTGTGTGTCAGGCCTTCTGCCACATGCTGGGAACGGAAACGAATCTGATAAAACCCCTGCCTTCCATGAGTCCACCACTAGCAAGGGAAACAGACGAAGTCATGACACACCTGACACACTGTGTGGAAATGAGGGAAGCGTGGGCAACTGTGGGGAGCCCTATGACCCAGGATCTAGGAAAAGGCATGATGTCCAGGACGGACAGGAATGGTGGCTGGAGCCGTGGCTGCAGATCCCAGGCTCTGCCTCCGATTGCTAATCCCAGGCTCCTCTGAATCTCCTTGGCTCAATTCCTGTGGAGGCATTAGGGAACCTGCGGCCAGTTTGATTCCTACCAGTGAGAACCGGATGCTGCTTGATGAGCCCCCCAGAGCCTTGCTGGGGTAGCTGCAGTCTCTGCTTTCTGTAGAGGATGCGACAAGGTGAGCTGCAGACTCAGGCATGAAGCCACCCCCACTTGAGGCCTCTGAGGGCTCTGGGATTTGTCAAGACCAAGTATCTGGACCTGGTGTTCCGGGGTGAACATCAGAGTGGAGCCAGGAGAAGCCGTTCACCTGCGAATGATAACAAGGCCAGCACCAGCGAAGGAGTGGCTGCAGACAGACCTCTCTAACACTGAACAGGGAGGGAAGTCGTGATTTATTCAGCCAGGAGCTGCGGCAGGCAAAGATACCTTAACTACCAAGCTCCCCAAATAGAAAATCCTAGCCCTTTTAAAGGCTTACAATTCCAGAAATTACATGTAAAGGGTCTTGATCCATGAAGTAGGCATGGGGTACGTGACTTAGGTGAGGGTCTGATCATGTTTAAGCAAAAGCAATGCCTTCCAGGAAGATTCCTCCATATGAGGAATAGCCTGCCATCTATAGGAGTGGGTGCGATTAAGGGTGGCACCCATTCTACTAGGCTTTACTTCTCCTACTGAAATGCAATGTAGAGGTCTGGGGGAGTGGTCTTAGAAGCTTAAGAGGATGAAGGGTCTCCTTCCTCACCAGCCCCTATTGACTGAGCATTTCAGTGCCAGGCCAAGGGGTCTGTGCTTTACACACTCACTTCATATCTCAAGATGACTGTGTGACGTAATTCTTGCTGTCCCCATTTCACATACAGAGAAGCTGAGGCTGGGGAGGGAAAGTGAGTTGCCCAGCCTCACACCCCTGTGGCTGCCATGCCCGGGCCAGGCTCAGATTCACAGCCTGACTTTTAAAGGCTGGGACTTGGGCCCTCATGGATAATTTAGTCTACCACACTTGAGAGTTCCAAGGTCGTTGGAAACTCCTGCAGACGTCACCTCACAGCTGAGGAAGCAGGGATTCACAATGACAGAGTCTTATCTGGGGTCACCAATGTGCACTCATCACTACTTCAGAGTGTTTTCCCAGAGAAGCTACCAATAGTGTGCGTGTGTGTGTGTGTGTGTGGCTGGTGTGTGCATG
>NW_016107745.1:859992-892645 GCF_001604975.1 Cebus imitator
GTGGGTGTGCACCTGCAGGCTGGTGTGTGCATGTGTGGGTGTGCACCTGCAGGCTGGTGTGTGCATGTGTGGGTGTGCACCTGCAGGGTGGTGTGTGCATGCACGGGTGTGCACCTGTAGGGTGGTGTGTGCATGTGCTAGTGTGTACCTGCAGGGTGGTGTGTGCATGTGCTAGTGTGTACCTGCAGGGTGGTGTGTGCATGCACGGGTGTGCACCTGCAGGGTGGTGTGTGCATGCACAGGTGTGCACCTGCAGGGTGGTGTGTGCATGTGCTAGTGTGCACCTGCTGGAAACACCCATGCATGAACTTAACACCAAGACCTGCTTTCTAAACTCAAAACAACGCCCATGTCTCTAGTATCTGCTACTCTTTCCTTCTGTCTTTGTGCGTAGATCTTTGTGTGTGAGTGGGTTATTTTTATTTTTTCAGCTTTATTGAGGCATAATGAATAAACAAAAATTACATCTGTTTAAGGTATATGGTGTGATGACTTGATGTATGTATACATTGTGAGATGATTGCCACAATCAAGTTAATTAATACATCTATCACTTCACATAATCACTATTCTGTGTGTGTGGCGAGAACACTTACGATCCACTCTCTTAGCGATTTTTATATGAACAGTACTGTATTATTAGCCACAGTCACCGTGTGCACATTAGAGCCCAGGACTTACTCACCTTACAACTGCAAGTCTGTACCCTCCGCCTGTCTTGAGAAACCTGTTTGTCCAGGTAGGTAGCAGCTGGGCTGCCGGCAGCAACAACAGCTCCCAGCCCTAAGCTGGAGTCTTCCTTCCACGTCTGAGCCTGGGGGCCTGGAGCTCTCTGAGCCCACAGCAAGTTCTCTCTGTTCCAGGACCAAATCTGGTAGCAAGGCCAGGTGCTGTTCCTGAGAGGCCTGGCCCCGTAGGCTGCAGAGAGATTTCAGGGCCTTTCCGACTGCCTCGCCTGGGAGTGGAGCCAGGGCACATCCATAACCTTCACAGCCCTGGCGCTGTCAGAGCAGCTGTCAGAGGTCAGCAGGAGCTGTCCCACGCTTGGGAATCTGCTGCCCAGGAGCCGGGGGCAGAGAGCTGGGGCCCCAGGAGGTTTGTCCACGCCAGGCTGCAGAGGGCTGCACAGGTAAGGGTTGGCCAGGGCTGGCAGGGATGAAGTTTTAGTGGCTAGAGTGTACCATTCTCCTTCATCTGCCTTCCTTCCTTTTCTCCACCCTTGGGTTCCTGTCATCATCCTCCTCAGACCTACTCTCCTACATAACAATCCTTTCCTCCTGGAATTGAGCATCTAGGCTGTTCACATAGAGTCTCCTTCCACCACCCCCCACCACCACTATGCCATCTGCCAGGGAAGCACCCCGAGGCCTTGGCCCTGATGGTCGGGAAGGGAGGTAGCATGAGGATGGAGAGTGCCTCTCCTGGTCCACAAACGCTCTATGAGTTTCTTCTCCCCTTGTACCCAGTGCAGAGAGCAGAAGCAGTGCTTCCGCAGTGCCAGGGGCACCAGGGCCACTGTATTCTTGGGGATTGCTGCTCCCTGGTATTGTGCAGTGGGACAGCCTGACACAGGGCCTGGCACAGAATATGCTCAGTGAGTGACTGAGATTAATCAGAATTGCATTTGTAGATGAACCGAGCTGAGCACAGGCATGTGTGGAAAAATAGCATCACTAAGCCTTATGAAATGAGGGCTAGAGGTGGGCAGGAAGAGGGGGATGAGTGAGGGCCAGCTGTCAGGGAAGGGCCTGGCACAGCTTCTGGAACTGAGGCCCAGACCCAGTGGGAACCCCTATCCCCAGTCCAGACATCTCTGGGCCCAGGGGCTCATGAAGCAGAGTCGTCTGGGGTAAATACCCAAGGTTCATTTTCTCATGGCCACGGAAATCTAGGACGTGGACACACCAGCGTGAGGTTAAAAGTGAGAATTAAATTGACAAAAGAAAGAGAAGAGCTCTCTGTGCAGAGCGGTCGTGGAGAAAATGGGTTGCTGCTTCCGTGGTGAAATGCAGATTGTGTAGATGAGTTTAAGGAGACAGTGTCTGACTGACACTGGGCACAAAGGATTGGTCAGATCAGGTGTGCCATTTGCAGAGTGCCTGAAGAAGTTGGCCGCTCCATTCTCGTCTTTTCTTATGCAGATGGATTCTCTAAATGGCCCCAGCCATGTTGCCTGGTTCTTTACTGTACATGTGAGTGACAAAAGGGAAGAAGGACCTCCATGTTGAACATACCTGGCTTCCAGGTAGCCCGTGTCTATTGGCACAGCTGTCAGCATTCACACATGCAAGCTTCCAGCTTGTTTATCTGTGTCTGCAGCTCAATTTTTCGGACTGCTCGTTGTTAGAAAAGAGATGATTTAAGGGCTGGTTTTTGTTAAAAGGGAAATTCCGCCGAGGACCCTGGTGCCCTTACTGTCTGCCTAAATAATTTCTTTCTGGCTCCTGTATCGCTCAGAGCTCCCATGGAGAGGGACAATTCAGAGCTGATGTCCACCCACCACCGGGAGGGATGCCCCTTCCATGCCCTCTGCCCCCGGAGGGAAGAGATGGTAGGTGCAGCACAGCTTTCAGAGTCAGACAAGCCCGAACTCAAAACCCAAACAAGCATTGGAAATCAGCCAATGAGCCTCGCTTCCTCACCTAAAATGGGAATAGTAAAGCCAGTTCAGACGGTTAATACAACAAGGTACACCATATTTAGAATGTGACCCACCCAATAACTCTGGCACAAACTGGTAGTCATCAGCCCCCGTACCGCTCACTGTTCTGGGAGGGAAAGTTGTCAGCAGGAACACTGACTGAGAGTGGTTTTTCAGGAAGAACTTGCAGAGCCCAGCGTGGAGGCAAGCCAGAGCACCCAGAACCTGCCCAGGACTTTCCTTGGGGTGGGGAATGCTGGAAGGAGACAGAGGAACACCCAGGCAGCCGCATAAAAGGGGCGTATTTTCTGCATGTAATGCTCTGATTCCGTGGTGCAGCTAGAGGGTTCCAGACTGAAGACCACTCAGTCCCCTCAGCAGGTGACGGTCTATGCCCTAGGGCTTGTCACCGTGCCGCATTTCCTCAGCCAAAGGCCTTCCACTCGACCTGTCCTGGCAACAATGTCAGTCCCTCTGGGAGTGGAACAAACTCAAGGCTGCGTCCCACTAGGCTGCAGGCACTCAGTGAGCCTTGTAGACCCTGGGGGCTGAGTGAGGAGAAGGGGTAGGGGCAGGACCCCAGGTGGAAAGAATGGGAGGGAAGCCACACAGGTCTGCATGCTCCCAGTTCAGTAAGAGCAGCCAGGACCTCCTCTCCACCCCCTCAGCTCAGAGCCCGTCTCTGTCTAAACAACTGCACAAGCTGCCTCCTTGTCCACCCACATGCTGTCCCCAAGAGGGATTTTCTGAAATGTCCGTCACCACCTCCATTCACCTACCTGCTCTGGTCACTATAGCCATAAACACAAATAAGGCATCAAGGTCCCCACCCTCGAGGGGCTCACATCTAAAGCTGATGCACCCCAAGTCAATAATGACTTTCAGAGAGATAAATGGGGAGTACACTGGGGTTGGGGATTTTCCAGGGTTTGGAGGAAACAGCGCTCAGAGAGCTGAAGGTAAGGGAGAGTGTGCACCTCGAGGAGCTGCATGGAGTTCAGTTCAGCAGCCAGGAAGTGCAGGAGGATCTGACCCAAACCCTGGGGGCCATTTAGAGGGAAGAGCTGCTTTGGGAACAGCTGCCAAGGAAGAAGGTGCCTGCAGGACAACCTAGTCACTATGACAGTTGGTGGACAGTCAGCCGACGGAGAGCTTGACAACAGAGAGATGTTGGTTTACCCCGCCCCTGCAGCATGCTGAGAAGGAGGGGCAATGGGAAGCTGGACGGGGCAGGGCAAACACACTGCCTTGAGGGCAGGAAGATGAGAGAAGTGAGCTCCACACAGGAGCTCATATGTGTGGTCGGAAGACAAGGCTGTGAAGCTAGGGGGATTAGCTTGCTCTGAGATTCCAAGCAATACTCTGGTTTCCAGAATCTTCAGTGAGGACACAGCCTGAAGCCTAAGGGAGACACTGGCTACGGATCTAGAAGTAGGGGCCTGACCCTGCATTTACTGTGAACTGTAGGGGGAGTAAACTGGACTCAGGGCACGTAATCCTAAAAGCAGTTTTCTCAATCAGCTGACTTAAGCAACGTGTTCCATGGCTATAATCCTTCCCTTGTCTTATGGTTACAGTTAAGCCACAGAAATCCCTGCTATCACTTTGAGTCTGAAAACAGAGTCTCAATTTGGATGTTGTAATGCCCGGTGCCACAGATAACAATCTTCATACAAAGGTGAGGCTTCTGCTCCCTGCCCGTCCCGCCCCAGCTAGGGCTGCTGCAGGGCCCGCCCGCCTTGGGAAAAGCAGATGTGTCCAGCTGCTTATGTTTCTCACTCTCTGCCTCCGCACTAGAGAACGGCTAAGTCTGACCCCTGGGAGCTGCCGTTTGAGGAGCGGGGAGGACCAGCAGGGAGCAGGAAAGCTCTGCCTTGGGTAGGACGCTCCTAGGAAGTTCTGGCTTATGGTCCTGGACCAAGCCTAAGGCGGACTCTTCCCTGTGGCTGCCCTGGTGGGGTATGAAGGAGTCCCTCAGCCTGGGAACCTCCCCTGCGCACTCTTCACTGGGCGCTGCACCCCTGATCCAGGGGCCACGTCACTTCCCCCATACCGTCCACACTTCTGGCGGTTCACTGCCAGATCCTGCCAGCTGAGGACCCAACCCCCTAGGGAGCATGTGGAACACGATGGAAGATCTCCATACTTTCTTTTTCACATATGTGGCCCACATCTAGTTCACATAAATACATGCCAAAGAATCACTCCCACAGTCTTTGCCCAACCTCAGGGTACAGGCCAATCCAAAACCAACAACTCCCAACCACCCAACCTGCATATTCCCCCAGGACATCCACAGGGAAGAGTCCGCCTTATGCTTGGTCCAGGCCCAGGAGCCAGAGCCTTCTCAGGAGCATCCTACTCAAGTCAGAGCGTTCCTGCTCCCTACAGCTCCCTCCTCCAACCACAGCTCCCGGACAACACACTTAACCGTTCTCAGGTGGGAAGGAAGTGAGTGAGAAGCAGCGAGGAAGCCACAGGCTCTTGCCCTTTATGTATTTTAGGCTTGAGTCTGACCTGGTCCACCGTGCTCCAACTGAAGGGCACACCCCCCAGCTCTCCACGTTTCCCTGCCAACGCTCCTGAGCCCAAAACTACACTTGGGGCAAGGGGCAAGTAGCCCCACACCCCTTTCCCCCTCATTAGGAAAAGGCAACAAAGATTTGTCTAAACAAATATTTATAAAATCCTTTTGTATTCCCCTTATAGAGTCTTTGGAGTTGCAAATTCAGTTCTTAGTACTTCCTTTACAAATCTCTTTATTTTGTAATTTTTATGTATATTATCTCTTTTTTCTATACATTTTATTGTAGTTAAATATACGTAAGGTAAATCTTACCATTTGTCAGTATAGAGTTCAGTAATATTAAGTACACTCATTGGGTTGGACACCCGTTACCACCGTCTATCTCTGTAACTCTTTTCATCTTCGCAAATTGTACCCGTTAAAACACTAATGAAACTTTGCACCCATTAAACAATAACTCCCAAGCCCTCCTCCCCCAATCCCTGGCAGCCACTATTCTACCTTCTGTGTCTATGATTTTAACTACTCTAGGCATCCCATATGAATGGAACCATACAGCATTTGTCCTTGTCCCAAATGCTGTATGGTTCCATTCATCTAAGGTAGATCAACTCTCAAAAAAAGGCATTCTTGAATAGCATCCAAGAATGTTGTTTCTTGCTGGGCATGGTGGTGCGCGCCTGTAGTCCCAGCTACTCGGGAGGCTGAGGCAGGAGAATTGCTTCAACCTGGGAGGCAGAGGTTGCAGTGAGCCAAGGTCATGCCACTGCACTCCAGCCTGGTGCCTGGTAATGGAGTGAGACTCTGTCTCAAAAAAAAAGAGAATGTTGTTTCTGTTGCTTAAGTCACCGATTTTTGGTCCTTATTATGGCAGCCCTAGCTATAGGCTCTAAGGAAAAAAAGCAGCAAAAGACTGGACATCAATGATTGACTGTTGCTTGTGAGAGGTCAAGATTTCAATGTGAGCTCTTAATCACCTAGTAAACTCTCTATTGTTTTCTTATGTATTTATTTCTTGGCCACTCAAAAGTTTTCTTTCATTCAGCATAATGTCAAAGTCATCCTTGTTGTAATATGTATCAGCACTGGATTCCTTTTCTCCTTTTTTTTTTTAGACCCATGCCACCATGCTTGGCTAATTTTTGTGTTTTTAGTAAAGACAGGGTTTTACCATGTTGGCCAGGATGGTCTCGAACTCCTGACCTTGTTAGCCGCCCATCTCAGCCTCCCAAAGTACTGGGATTATAGGCGTGAGCCACCACGCCCAGCCTGAATTCCTTTTTAAGGATGAATGATATTCCATTATATGTATCGACTACATTTTGTTTATCCCTTCATCTGTTGCTGGACATTTGGGTTATCTATCTTTTGGCCCTTAAGAATGACGCTGCTATAAACATGGATGTGCAAATATTTCTTTGAGTCTCTGCTTTCAATTCTTTTGAGCAAACACCCAAAAGTAAAATGGCTAGGTCATAGTAACTGAACTACCATACTGTTTTCCATGCGGGCTGCACTATTCTGTATTTCTACCAGTGATGCACAAGGTTTTCACTGTCTCCACATCCTCGCCAACACTTGTTATTTTCTGTTTCATTGATAATAGTCATCCAATTGGGTACAAAGTGATATTATATCACAATGATACAATGATTAGTGATGTTGAACATCTGTCCATGTGCTTTTTAGCCACCCGTATACCTTCTTTGGAGAATTGTCTATTCGACTCCTTTGCTTTTTTTTGAGTAGGGTTGTTTGTTTCATTTGTGTTGATTTATTGAAATTGTTCATATATTCTAGATATTAATCCCTTGTCAGATGTATGATTTGCAAATATTTTCTCCGATTCCATGGGTTGCTTTTTCACTGTGTTGATAGTGTCTTTTTATGCTCAAAAGTTTTTAATTTTGATAAAGTTCAGTTTATTTATTGATTTTTTGTTGCCTGTGCTTCTGGCATCGTCATCAAGAAATTATCGCCAAGGCCAATGGCATGAAGATTTTACCCTGTTTTCTTCTAAGAACTTCGTTTTCTTTGCTCGTGTATTTAAGTCTTCAATCCATCTTGAGTTAACCTTCACATATGTCACAATGTAAGAGCTCAACTTCTTCCTTTTGCATATGGATATTCCGTTTTCTCAGCATCACTTGTCGAAAATGCTGTCATTTCCGCACTGAGTGGTCTTCGCACTCTTGTCCAGAATCACTTGACTGTATCTGTGAGACTATTTCTGGGCTCTCTGTTCTACTCCATTGGTTTATATGGCTGTCTTTACGCCAGTACCACACTGCTTTCATGACTGTAGCTTTGTAGTGAGCTTTGAAATTAGGATGCATGAAACCTCCAACTTTGTTCTTCTTATGTGCATTAAATCTTAGTGCCTCAGTGGCAACTTCCATTGGCCTGTTATATTTCTGTACTTTTTATGCATGGCTGAAACCATTCCCCTTTCCCATAAAGCTTTCTCAGTTGTTGCTCCTTCCTCTGGGCTCTCCAGCTAAAAGGAAGAAAGGGGCGGACGAACGTGACCTGTTTTGTGTTGAAGGCACCTGTCTTGTGACAGTCTGTCTTCCCCACAAGGCATGAAAAACTAAAGACGTGTGCTCCCTGCACAGGGCCAGGGGCAAGACAGGCCTCACTTCGTGTGGGACTGACAGCAGGAAGACACCCTTCACGCTGGGAAGTTCTCTGAGAGAATATTCTGGATAATTGAGGTCTCGGTCTTGAATGTCAACACCTGCCTAAAATGCTGGACCATTTCACATGAAACTCTTCCTGCCTGGGTTTCACACTCCACGCCTTCTAAATAGAAAACTTCTAACGGCCACAGTCATCTTTGCTTGATGACTCTGGGTCATCCACATGCGTGTGAATCTTTGCTTGATGACTCTGGGTCATCCATATGCGTGTGAATCTTGGCTGCTACTCAAGAATGCCGTTTGTTAAGAGTTGATCTACCCAGTTTTATAGGTCTGCTTGCCCCAATTTGGTTGCCTTTTACATTGTCTTTCCTGGTCTTTCGAGTTTCAATGCCCTCTCATGCACCATCAGCCCCTCAGCTGCCATTCTCCTTGCTGTCCCTATGTAACCTTTCCCCTCTCTCTTCTAATTGGTTGTGAGTTGGAATAGGAACAACAAAGCTCTGGTAAAACAAAAATAGGCTCTGAGTGGGGTCACAAGGCTCGCTGATAAGGCTCACTGATTTAGGTTTTGTCCATGGGCTTTAGAATGTCTATTCTGGCTGTTTTAAAGCCTTTTTTTGCTCACTTCCTGGTACTCTGTTGGTCTCTGGGCTGCTAATGTGCCTGGTTAGCTTACAGATAAGTCTTAGATGCATTTGAGGAGCGGCTGCTATAAACCCAAACCTGCTACTTTTGGGTTAGGTAAGTGTGCATGGGTTGGGGGTCAGCCTCGGGCATCTGCGAGGTGGATGGGGATAGTGTGTGGGCCACAGAGCACTGTCCTGGCCCATCCCTACTGCTACAGCAAAATGCCTAAGACCAGGTAATTTATAAACCACAGGAATTTATATCTCACAGTTCCGGAGGCTGGAAGTCCAAGAACAAAGCCCCAGCAGGTTCAGTGTCTGGCGAGGGCCCAGTTTGTGCCTCTAAGATGGCCCCTTGTGGCTCTGTCCTCACATGGCAGAAGGCAAAAAGGCAAAAGGGTCTGGCTAGTTCCTTTCTCCCTTTTATAAGGTACTGGTCCCATCCATGAGGGAGGAGCCCTCACGGCCTAGTCACTCCTAAAGGCCGTATCTCTTAGTACTGTTGAATAGGAATTCAGTTTCAACATGAATTTTGGAGGCAACACAAGTATCCAAACTATAGCAAACCCCAAGGGCTGGGTGAGGGACTCCCTATGGGAAGCATGGGAAGAAGCACAGACTCGGCTGTCCTCTCCCTGCAACACTCTTCTTCCCTTCTCTGCAAGAGTCATCGGGATCCACAGCCCTCACTGTGGTGCACACAGGGGCCTAAGCTAAGACCACTCCTTCCCTGCTCCCTGATTAACACCCAGAGATCTGCCAGCCTCATTTCCCACTGCCCCAGTATCCAGCTCAACCCCAGGGACCGCTGGACACCTGGTCCTTCGCATCTTCCTGATGTTTCTAATGCTGCCCCTCCTGCGTCCCTGTTTATCTGATAATCTTGCCTCAATGTGTATATGAAGGACTCTTCTTCTGGTATCTAATCCTAATGGGTGCTAGATCCCACAGAGCCCTGACCCAGCTGGGGACTACCTCGACCTCTCTCCCAGATCAGTGCCCCTCTCCTTAGGGCTCAGCGTGGCCTGTGCCTGATATTCTGGGATAGGAGAACTGGGGAGAGAAGGCCTAGAACCCTGCCTCTCATTTCCTTTCCACCAAAAGGGGGAAAAAGAAAGTCTGGTCCTCACAACCAGACTTGGGATCCTTATGGGATGCTGGGGATAGGGTGCGGGACAGGGCCTGTGAGTGTTCCTGCTACTCCAGTCTGGGCCCTGCAGCAGATGCATGCAGGTTAATATTTGTAAGACTGAAAAATTCCAAATGCAGCTACTTTGGAAAGACCATGTGAGCAGACATCTATGTGCGTGGCATCTGGGCCCCTTGGCTAGTTGGTGGTCAATGTCGGTTTCTCCGTGTTAACCCCAAGAACGTTCAGTAACTCAGGGTTTGCAGAGCTTCTCAGGAGCACATCTTAGCTTCATTGGTGTTGTGAGGCAGGCAGGGCACAGGTCACACGGATGAGGACACCCAGCCCAGAGACATTTAGCAACCTGCCCAAGGGCATCTGTAGTTCAGTGAGAGGTAGAACTGGGACTGGGAATCTAGGCTGCCTGAGTCCCAGAGATGGTCTTCCCTGGACTGTATCCTTTTCAGGGAAGGCCTCCTGACCCCAACCATTTCATCTGTCACAGCACAGAATGGGTCAGGCATCAGAAAATGTGGATTCTGGCTCTGCCTTTTTGGAGATGGCCCTGCTTAGTTCCTTGGAATAAACCATGGTCTCTTCCCAGGCCTCAGTTTCCTACACTGTATCAAGAGAACCCAACATCTCGGTGGGTTGGAGTGGGAGTGCATGAGGCAGTGGCCACTTTGCTAGGGTAATAGTAGGCTCCTCTCCCTCTTCCCTTTGTCTCCCTCCCACTGGGTAAAAGAGGATTGTATTGAACTATTAAGAAAATTGGACTCTAGTCCCAGCTCCATTTTTACCTCACTAGGTTTTGGTTTCCCCACCACACAGGAGTTTGAACACTTTGATTTCTGAAGACCTTCCCAGCTCTGGTGTTCCAATATTTTGCTCCTTTTCTCCTCCTTCTCCTCCTCCTCTTCCTGTTTCTCCTCCGGCTTCTCTGGGGGTAGGGAGATTACGTGTATGTGTGTGCACGTGTGTACACATGCATGTATGTGTGTGCACATAGTGGCAGCAGGGAAAGGGAAGGAAGGAGTCCTGCAAGGGCTGGGGGTGGCAGTTGCGAAAAAAGGAGGCAGGACTGTATGTGCCAGTGGGCTGAGTTTTCTCACCAACTAATGATTCCTGGGGCAGTTTAATTATTAAAGGAAAGGAAAGAAGCCAGGATCACCTCAAAGTCCAGCCTGCTGGTGACTAACACGAACAGATGAGCAAGGAGCTGGCAGCAATGGGGCCTGGAGCTTCAGGGGACGGGGTCAGGACTGAGACAGCTCCACACTCAGCAATGGATCCCAGAGTTGGTCTGCACACCTATGACATCATCGTGGTCATCATCTACTTCGTCTTCGTCATTGCCGTGGGGATCTGGGTAAGTGGGCCCTGAAGCTGGCGCTGGCAGGGGAGGTAGAAGCGGTCTCTCAGCTTGGGTGCGGTCGTGGAGCTGGGGCAGGGCTAGGCAGAAGGAAGCAGATCAGGGAATCATGGGGCTGAGATGGAAGGGCTTTCAGGAATCAGCCTCCTGATCTGTTTAGAAAGACAGAGAAGGATGTCACTGGGCTGAGGTCACACAGCCAGCCAGCCAGAGGCAGACCAGGCCCCTGACTCCTGACTCCTTTCTGTGCACCTGCTGTCTTTGGCCCCAACCATCCCTGGTTGCCCTGAGGCTCACTCCTTCCTTCTGCCCCACCCCAAGACCCCCAACTCTGAGAACTCTTGACCCCGGGCCCTACCTCAGTCCTGCATTTGTTATCATCTTGGCTAAGGTGATTTCTTAAGAAGTAAAGGCTCATGTGCTCTCAGTGAAACATGCCAGGCTGATTCCAAGGTCCCTCTGTTCTCCCTTGTTCCCAAGAGCTTCGGTACTATAGGCAGGGGCCAAGCTTTGGGGTCAGGGAAACCTGAGCTCAGGTCCCAGCAGCAACAATGAGAGCCTCATGGCCTTATGGCCCTGGGAACAACATAGGAGGCCTCTCTGAGCCTCAGCTTTCTCAGACAGACAATGAGAGTAAGAACTAAGCAGCGATCATTCAACAACAGGACACACTGCAGCACCTGGCACGCTGCCTGGTGCCCGACTGGCAGGCAATAAATGGCTGCTATTATCACCAAGGCGTTCTGCAGAAGTGCGAGCACCTTTAGACTCTGCCGTGATTCAAGTCCCAGCTGGTCACTTCCTAGGCTGCGGCCAGGTCAGAAACCATTTCTGGGCCTCAGTTTCCTCATTTGTAAAGGGGAATGAACAGTCCCGGCCTCCTAGTGCTGGTGTGAGGAAGAATCGGGCTAACAGATGATCGCTGGCTCCTGGAAGTGGCCAGCTGAGAAAAGCACCAACTGCTTTGTGACTTTGGACAAATTGCTTCCCATGTTGGGCCTCCATTTTCACCTCTGTAAAATGGATCTGTTTTTCTCATATGGCCTCTAAGAGGATCAGAGGTGACAGGGGCAATACAAGTAAAAACTTAACAAGCACAAGGCCCCACCCACATTTATCACTCCCTGGTGACTGATTAATTTCCCATAGGGAAAGTCAGAGAACTCCTTCCCTACCCATTGCCCTGCCCTCACCCCGCATCTCCAGAGAACATTCCAACAGGCTGCTAACTGACCACCTACGGGTGCAAGACAGGGAGGTCCTGGATGGGGCTCAGTGGCATGATCTGACCTCAGACCAGGTCAAGGGAAATCCCAAAACAGTGCCCGTAACTCTGTTCAGGGCTCAAAGTCTCACAGTGAAACTGCAGCCCTCTCTGTCCTCCTGCCTGCAGTGTGGGAGCCCGGCTGGGAGCAGGGAGGGGATCAGTTCAGAGAAAGGGTGAGCTCTACACACCTAAGGAGGAGACACTAAATCACCCTCCAAAAGCACACTTTCAGGAGGGAAGCCTAAGGGGACAAGAGTGCACAATGACCTCTCACACATGACATCCGTTACCTCCTTTGCTCTTTGCGGTGGCCCTGGAAATGAATGACGAGGCTCACAGAGGAAGTGACTCTCCTAAGATGCATAGCTTAGAAACCGTGAAACCAGCCTCAAGCAGCTCTCTTCTGCCTCAGTTTCCACCCTCTGTCTCCACAGCTCCTGCACCAAGGGGCAGCGAATCTGCGGGGAGAGGGCAGGGCAGAGGTTGGACAGAAGCTTGAGAACCCTCATCTCATCCATTTCCTTTCCAGTCGTCCATCCGTGCAAGCCGAGGGACCATTGGTGGCTATTTCCTGGCCGGGAGGTCCATGAGCTGGTGGCCAGTGAGTTGACCCTTCTCAACCACCCCTAGTGCGGAGGCTCCCAACTCTCCTCCCCGCTATCCAAGCCCTTGTCCCATCTTCTCACACCTGGACCATAGCAAAGACCTCCCCATTTTTTTCCTAACTCTGGGCCCCTTCTCTCCTGTCCAACCACCCCCCCGCAACCTGAGTGGCTTTGCTAGCACACACGTTGGACAAACATCCCCTGGCCCTCCTAGGTGTGGTCCTACATCTGGCACTTGACTTGCAGTGATGAATCTGGAATGTCCCTATCCTAGAGAAGCTCAGATCTGAGTGGAGCTGATAGACTCATAAACATCATGTGCACTCCTGAGCCAGAGGGAAGCAGGGGGCACTGGCCAGAGCTTGGAGGGAGCCCCTGGCCACCAGACAGTGCAGTCAGCTCAGGAGGGATTTTGGGGAAAAGGTAACACATAAGCTTAATACTGAAGAGCAGCTAAGTGAGGGGAGTCACAGAGGTAAAATCCCCAACAACCTCAAGGAATCCATCTCCAAACCTTTGTGAGCCACAATTTCTCCCATCAAGCCACCCCACAATTCTATTGGTCCTCAAATTTAACTTCCTCCTCCTGGAATGGGAGGAAGGGAGGAAACCCCTACCTCAAAAGTTGCCAGTAGAGCCATCAGCCCCAGTGGTAGTTAAAGCAGTTTACACACCCGGGCATGCAAAACTCACACATATAACATGTGTGCATGCACACTTCCATACTCTCACACACTCACACACTCACGCACCACACTCTCACACCCACATACAAAGGCACCCACACACATTCATACATACTTGCAAACTCATGCACACAATCACACTCCCAGTCTCACACTCACACCTCTCTCATGCACACACACTGTCTCACTCTCATACGTACTGTCACAATCACAGACACATGCACTCTCACACACATGCTCATTTACACACATGCACACACAGACTCACACATGGATGCACACTCACAGCACCAGCCATCTTCATGCCTCTCCCCACCCTTCTCGTTCTCACCAACTTCCCCACTCTGTACTGGTCACAGACTCGTTGAAGAGCAGCGGAAACCCAGGAGGCCTCCAGGGCTCTCTGGAAGGTTTAGGTATCTGGGACAGGAAGAGGCAGGGGCAGGCAGCTCTCGTCTGTCCACCATGGCAGAATCCCAAGGATGGCGGGGAGCTGGGGCCTGGCAGCTCAGGAACAGTGGTGGGGTCACTGGCACTCACTGCGAGCCACCTTCTCATCAGGAAAAAGGAAAAACCCTTCTCAATGGTTCATTTCAGCCAGTGTCCCCCAAATCACAACTCTGGAAATGAGGGAAGGGGGGATAAAAAAGCAGGACAGAGTAGGTTCCTCTGATCACTTCAGGAGAAGCTCATGGACCCTGCTGACTGCCTGGTCAACCCGCAGAGAGCCGAGCTCTTGCCCAACAATTAGCGTGAGGAACCCGAGGCCTCTGAACAAGAGGGAGGCCTTGGCAGGCACTTCTAGGTTCCCACTGTACCCCAAACACAGAGCAGACATGCAGTGGGAAAGAGAGGATGTGCTGCCCATCCTCTGGTGGGCCAGGCTGTGAGCTGTGCCTCCTGCACCTGAGAGCTGGGTCCAGCCTGAGGCCAGGGTGAGAACCAGCTCTGGGTGTGGAAAGCTGTTGGAGTGTATGTCTGGGTGTCTGCCTTGTCCCGAGTCTGTGCCCCATGAACAGCACAAGATGCAGCAGCCCTTTCCGTTCCAGAGAGGCCCGCACGGCCCTCCCCATGCCTCCCCTGCTGATCTTGTTGATCTCTCCTGGGTAGGAGCAGGAAAGTCAAGTTAAAAACCCTGGGTGGGGGTGGAGGTGCCTCACTGCTCCAAGAACTGCCTGGAGGAGGCTTCTTCCTCGGAAGCAGGGGGCCCGGTGTTCTCCACTCTGGCTGGGTGGTCCAGCCAAGCCTCCCCAGCATCCCGAGGCCACCTGAGAGAGGAAGAGTGAGTGTGTGTGTGAGTGCCTGTGTGAATTTGTTTCCATGTGTGAGTGTGTATGCATGTGTGAGTGTGTATGCATGTGTGAATGTGGGCAGTGTGTGTGTGCATGATTGTGCTTGTGTGTGTGCTTTGTGAGTGTATATGCGCATGTGTGTTTATACCTGTGAGTGTGAGAGCATATGTATGAGAACATGTGCATGTGGGTGAGTGTACGTGTGTGACTGTGCAAGTGCATGAGTGCATGAGTGTGTGCATGTGTGTGTGTCCTGTGCCTGTGTGTGTGCACATGTGAGTGTGCATGTGTGACACTGTGTGTGTCCTGTGCCTGTGTGTGTGCACATGTGAGTGTACATATATGACTGCGTGTGTCCGGTTCCTGTGTGTGCACATGTGAGTGTGCATGTGTGACAGTGTGTGTCCTGTGCCTGTGTGTGTGTGCGCACATGTGAGTGTGCATGTGTGACAGTGTGTGTCCTGTGCCTTTGTGTGTGTGCGTGCACATGTGAGTGTGCATGTGTGACAGTGTGTGTCCTGTGCCTGTGTGTGCATGCACATGTGAGTGTGCATATGTGAGTGTGTGTCCTGTGACTGTGTGTCCTGTGCTGGTGTATGTGTGCACATGTAAGTGTGCATGTATGACAGTGTGTGTCCTGTGCCTGTCTGTGTGTGTGCACACGTGAGTGTGCATGTGTGACTGTGTGTGTGTCCTGTGCCTGTGTGTGTGCGCACATGTGAGTGTGCATGTGCACGTCAGAGGCACTGGCACCAGGGCCTCAGCAATGTCAGACCTGTTGCTCATTCCGTGCCTTTACGCTGCCTACTGCCTTTGTCTGAATTTCTCAGTGCTTTTCCCTTCCTCTCACTTTCTCTCACGGCACCTCCGGAAGAACAGGACGTTGGGTGGAAGTGAGTCCCACATTGTATAGGTGAAGAAGTGAGGTGTTGATAGAGGAAGTGATTTTATTGAGGTGACATAGGGTGCAGAAAGGAACATGGCTCCACCCCTACCTGCCCCCAGCCCTCTCCCCGAGGTCTCCTTAGTCCTCCTCCCAGATTCCAGAGCCCCTGTCCCACTTCTCCCCTACCAGTCAGGGATCCCATCTAATAATAAGAGGCAACATTGACCACATGCTCATTACGTGCCAAGCACCATTTGTGTAGTGTTTGTTATTGGAGCCAGACAGCCAGGGGTTGAATCCTCATTTGACCACTTACTAGTTCTGAGACCTGGGCAAGTTACCTATCTGTGCTTCAGTTCACTCATGGGTAAGATGGGGATAAAAGTAGCACCAAGGGTTGTGGCAGGGGTTAAATGAGTCCCCATACTCAGAACATCAGCTGGTTCCTGGAGACGCTACGCAGGCGCTGACTGCCCTGATCATGCCTGTTATCCTCCTGTCTCTACTGCCTCCAAGTGCTTGGCTGCCTTCCTGGAGGAGAACCAACAGCTCACAGGCCGGCCTGGCCTGTGCTCAGCCCCTGGGATCCTCCTTCTGTCTGGTTTGCCCTGGGGTGGTGGGAGGGCCTTTCCTTCCTTCCTATGGGGCTTCCCTATCCTTTTCAGCTTCCTTCCCCTGGAGGCCCTCAGATCCACGGCCTCGGTGCAGAGGTCCACACTCCCCGCTTGCCAGGCTTCTTTCCCACTTGCCCTTTTTCTCATTTCACCATTTACTCACTGGGTGAGCTGGAGCCAGCGCATTTCTTAACATTCGTTCCTTCCTCTGTAACCTGGAAAGACTCATACCCCTCCCTGTGGATAGCTGTGGAATTAAATGTATTTATGAATGCAGTGCCTGGCATACGGCGGGTACCCAATAAACATCAGCTCCGTGCTCCCTTACCACTCATGGTCCTTGGTCCAGATTAATTCAGATCACTCCTGACTTCTGACCCTTGACCCAACTGTGCCTTGCAGATTGGAGCATCTCTGATGTCCAGCAATGTGGGCAGTGGCTTGTTCATCGGCCTGGCTGGGACAGGAGCTGCTGGAGGCCTTGCCGTGGGTGGCTTCGAGTGGAATGTAAGGAAGCTGGCCTGGTTTCTCCAGAATAATGAGGGTCTAACCCACCTCCATCTCTGGCATTAGTGCTGAGAGGATCCTTAGAGATTCCTGGGAGGCTGCATGGAGAATCAATAACCCATTTTACAAATGAGGAAATCAAGGTCTGGAGGAGACAGAGGGATCCAACCAAGGTCACACAGAAGGACTGGTGTCAGGTCCCAGATCCCTTATTTCTCTGCTTAGGGGCCTCCCACAGCACAGGGCTGCCTCTGGGTGGGAAGCGGCCCCTCTGTCTGCATCCAGGACCTGGATACCTTCTTCTCCTCCCCTCTCCCAGGCAACCTGGCTGCTCCTGGCCCTCGGCTGGGTCTTCGTCCCTGTGTACATTGCAGCGGGTGTGGTCACAATGCCCCAGTACCTGAAGAAGCGATTTGGGGGCCAGAGGATCCAGGTGTACATGTCTGTCCTGTCTCTCATTCTCTACATCTTCACCAAGATCTCGGTGGGTGTCTCTGCAATCTGGCCATTGTGTCTGGAAATGCTGATTAGGGAGGTGCTGAGTGCATCATCATGAGTGTGTTGCTGAGGGGAAGCTGAGAATCACAGCTGGAAGAAAGGAAGGCAGGATCTATAAACCTTTAACGCACGCTCCCCTCAGCACTGGGGTAGTCAGGGATGAATGATAAATATTTTTGGAGTGAATGACAGTCCCTACACTCAAAGAATTCACAATCCAGAGTTCATTCACTTATTTTTCGTTTGATTCTTCATTCATCAACTGTGCATTAATTGCCTAGATGGTTAGAGTTAGAAAGGTCTTTAATCCTCCTCTATTGATCTAAACTCGGGAAACTACCGAGACAGGTCAAATGACTTGCCCAAGTCCACACAGAGGGCCAGCTCTAGCACTAAAGCTGAAGTCTGGGTTCTGTGACCCAGGCCAGGTCTCCTTCCACTCTGTTATGTTTCAGAGCCTGTAGCAGGTTCACGAAACAATCATGGAAGGGGATCTACAAGCAAACACTAAAGGGAACTGAATCACTTCGTTGCCAGGTCTAGGGCTGAAAAACACTTTAAGGCCCTTGTTTCACCAATGTTTGGGAACAACCCTAAGTCAACTTAGGCACAGGCTATAAGCCCATGTCTGCTAACAAACCCAAGTATGTAGATGACCCAGGACCCATGTTTATCTGCACCAGGGCTCCTGCTGCATTGGGTCAGCCATGGGCCATCAGGAGACAAGTGGGCTCTACTCTGCCAGGGAGAGGCCAGCAGCTCTCTGGTTCTTCCTCTCTTCTCCTAAATGGCCTCTTCTTCTCCAGCCCAGCTCCTTCCTTCACTTTCTCAGTCTTCCCCTTCATTCTCCACCACTCCCTTCAAGTCTAGCAGACCAGCCATGCAATTAAATTTCTCCCAGTTTCGACGCTTTATACAGTACTTCTCTGCTTTAAAGTCTCCATGGCGCCTCAGTGTCTGCAAGATAAAGCTCACACTCTTTAGCACAGTACTTAAAGCTTATTTTCATCATGTGATGAGGGCTGAGGGCTCCTGGTGTTGCTGGGCAGGCAGGTGACGTGTCCACGCAGCCACTCTGAAGGCCTCGGGTGGCCTGGCCTCTTGGGTCCTGGCTCTCTGCAGACTGACATCTTCTCCGGAGCCCTCTTCATCCAGATGGCTTTGGGCTGGAACCTGTACCTCTCCACGGGGATCTTGCTGGTGGTGACAGCCGTCTACACCATCGCAGGTAGGCAGAGGGAAGGTCATGTTGGGCTGCAGAGACTGAGACAGGAACAGGGCAAGAGGGAAGCTTCTGACTGGCAGAGACCCAGAGAGAAAGACTGAAGAAGGGACAACCAGAGAGAGGGGGAGAGAGACAGCAAACTGATGCTGACAGAGAGAAGGAGAAACAGGAGAGGCACAGGCAAAGAGAGGCTGAGACAGAGACGCAGCAGAGAACACAGGGGAACAGAATGAAAGACACAGGGACGCAGACAGTGGGGTGAAAAAGGCAGAAATTGGAGGAGGAACAGAATCAAGCAGAGACGGGGATGGAGAGGCACTAAGAAATACCAAAAAAGACTGACTGCCCAGGGAGCGGGGCCGAGAGGGGGACGATGATCCAAGCCAGAGTCACTGCAAGCCGCCCCAGGCAGAGACCGCAACCCACCTCCTCCCGTTTCCTCAAAATCTCCTCGCACAGGGCTGGGCACCTTGGAAGGCCAGCACAGGACTGCCTTACTTAGGGTTAAGTTGGGCTCCAGAGACGGGGTGTTTAGATGAGCATTGGGTGGAGGAGGCAGGGAGTGTTACTGGCAGAACTAGAAGCCAAGGAATGGACTTGGGTTTAAACAATAACACAAAGCTGTGGTGTGATGGCCACAGTCAGCTGCTGTCAAGACAGAAGGGACTCCAGCGCCTTTGACTGTGACCAGTCGGCATCCTGCCAGGGAGGGACAGAGGGGAGCGCTAGGTGTAGAGAAAGGCAGGTGGCCAGAGTCCCTTGCTAAGAGGGCTCTGTGTCTTCTCTGGTCTCCTCAGTGTGGCCATGCACAGGGCAGGCAGCCAGAGAGGACCCGCAATGGTGCTGACTGATGTGCCCTCTCCTTGGATCCCCAGGGGGCCTCACGGCCGTGATCTACACAGATGCCCTGCAGACGGTGATCATGGTGGGGGGAGCCCTGGTCCTCATGTTTCTGGGTAAGAAAGACACCTAAACACACCCCACCCTCATTCTTAAATTCCTCTCTTTCCTGTCTCTGTCACCTCCACAGCTTGATTGGAACTTTCTAGTGCATAGATCTATGTGAGCCATATCTTCTCTCCAGGCTGGGGGTCCCAAAGAGCAGGGTTCTCGCTACTTCAAACCAGGGGTCTTGAGCCCAAGTCCCATCTTCCTGCTTCACCCCAGTCCCCATACCAGTTCCAATCTGAGGGCCCACATGAGGCTGGGGCCTGGGTGTGCTGAGTGACAGGCTCAGTGGGGTCTCAGGGCTGCTTTACTCACTGTCTCCTCACAGGCTTTCAGGATGTGGGCTGGTACCCAGGCCTGGAGCAGCGGTACAGGCAGGCCATCCCTAATGTCACAGTCCCCAACACCACCTGTCACCTCCCACGGCCCGATGCCTTCCACATGCTACGGGACCCTGTGAGCGGGGACATCCCTTGGCCAGGCCTCATTTTCGGGCTCACAGTGTTGGCCACCTGGTGTTGGTGCACAGACCAGGTAATCCCCCAGCCAGGCTTGGCCTAGCCTCCCTGGAGGTGGGGCGGCTTCCTGCAGAGAAACCCAGTGCCTGGATGCATAGAGGGTTGGACCTCATTCTGGGACTGGGACTGCACTGGGTAGAGACACAGTCATTGCCCAGTGTCAGGGCTCACCTGTGGCTGAGTGAGGCCCTCCTCGACCTGAGCTGCACTCCTCCTCATTGCTGCCCTTTCAGGTCATTGTGCAGCGATCTCTCTCGGCCAAGAGTCTGTCCCATGCCAAGGGAGGCTCCGTGCTGGGGGGCTACCTGAAGATCCTCCCTATGTTCTTCATCGTCATGCCTGGCATGATCAGCCGGGCCCTGTTCCCAGGTAAGAGTGAGTCTTGCTCTCTGGGTGTTGGGATTTGGGGCTTTCAAACAGTGTCTGGAGAATGGGAATGTGGCCCCGGGAAATGTTAGACCACAGCAGGGGTCGGCAAGGTTTGTCTCTTAAGAACACATAGCCAGGCGTGGTGGCATGCACCCATAGACCCAGCTACTTGGGAGGCTGAGGATCCTGAGTCCAGGACGTTGAGGCTGCAGTGAGATATGATTGCTCCACTGCATCTCAGTTTGGGAGACAGAGCGAGAGAAACCCTATCAAAAAAGAGAGAAAAGAATTAAAAGAGAAGAAAAAGAAGAAAGAGGGAAGGGAAGGTAGGGAAGGGGAGGGGAAGGGGGGGAGGCAAAAGAAGGCTGGGTGCTGTGACTCACGCCTGAAATCCCAGCACTTTGGGAGGCAGATCGTGAGGTCAGGAGTTTGAGACCCACCTGACCAACATGGTGAAACCTTGTCTCTACTAAAAACTAGCTGGGCATGGTGGTGCACACCTATAATCCCAGCTACTCAGGAGGCTGAAGTGGGAAGATTGCTTGAACCCGGGAGGCGGAGGTTGCAGATTGCAGCGCTGTACTCCAGCCTGGGCTGGAGACTCAATCTCAAAAAACAGAAAAGAAAACAAAAGAAAGCAGTTTAGGCTTTGTGGGGCAAACGTATTATTTCAGTAGAAAAAATGTGAATCACGAGGTCAAGAGATCAAAACCATCCTGGTCAACACGGTGAAACCCTGTTTCTACTAAAAATACAAAAAATTAGCTGGGCATGGTGGCGCGTGCCTGTAATCCCAGCTACTTGGGAGGCTGAGGCAGGAGAATTGCCTGAACCCAGGAGGCGGAGGTTGTGGTGAGCCGAGATGGCGCCATTGCACTCCAGCCTGGGTAACAACAGCGAAACTCCGTCCCAAAAAAAAAAAAAAAAGAAAAATTGTGAATCAGGTAGTAAGTATATGGGCAAGAAATTTACCAAAGACGCAGACACCATTTGCCCCTTCACCTTGCAAACATGGGTCCCTGCTAGAGCCTCCAGTGAACATTACCCTGTAGTTTTGGAAGGCAAATACTAGGCCAACCTGAAAAGGCACAAGATCACCAACTCTAACTGCCATCACTTCTTCCGCAGATGAGGTGGCCTGCGTGGACCCTGATATCTGCCAAAGAATCTGTGGGGCCCGAGTGGGATGTTCCAACATCGCCTACCCCAAGCTGGTCATGGCTCTCATGCCTGTTGGTGAGTCTTTTCTCCCCACCCCACCCTGCACTCCCACCTCCAGCCTCCTCCTATCTCCACTGCCCAGGAAGGATGGCACTAACATGGGTGGGAAGAGGGAAGAAAACTATTCACTTTTGCACCCCATCCTAACACACACAATTTGTACAAGCATTTGTATGTAAGGTACCAGCCCTGTGGGCAGGTTCTGGAGTTGCAGAGATAAAAGGCAGGCCCCTGCTCAGGCACCGTGCAGTCTCCAGGGGGCCTGGACTTGCCAGAGACACAATCCAATGGGACCAGCGTGGTGACCCCGTGTGAGCTAAGGGAGCCCTGCGAAGGCACCTGACCCAGCTGGGGGATGTTGGGAAGGTCTCCCAGAGGGAAGGAAATGGAGCTGCATCCCAAATTAAGTCGTAGGCAGACACGGCAGGAGGGGCATAGAAAATGTCATTCTAGGGATGAGAAGCTGTGCGTGCAAAGGCCCAGAGTGAAGAGAGGTCATGAAGTCTGACCTGAAAGCAGCCCAGTGTGGATGCAGGAGCCAGGAGGAATGATGACCTTCCTGGTAGAGATGTCACAGCCAAGCCTTGTTCTGGAGCACAGCCCTGGGACAACGGGGGGGTGAGGGGGTTGGTCATAGAGAGCATGACTGGGTTTGTGTTTTAGCAAGACCAGTCTGCATGGATGACTCTGTATGAGGCAGGCTTGGGGGTAGGCAGGGAGATTGTCCATGGGGTGTTTGCAGTGGTCCAGGTAGGTGGAGATATTGGGTTGGACCAAGTCAGTGGTATCAGATATGGAGGGAAGGGATTTAAAGATGTTTGTGAGGTTGAATCGTCAGGACTTGATTTGAGGGATAATAAAGACAGAGAAATCCAAGAATCGTCCCAGACCTTGATGTTTAGACTGTGGGTTTACAATGATATTGAGATTGGAGACACACAAACAGAGTTGGGATTACGGAGGGCAGCAGACAAGTGGAGTTACTGCCTCCCTTTGGTAGGAGGAGGAGTGAATCCAGGCAGTAGTGGCCATGGTGGGGGCCCAGACAGGACAGAGCTGCACTGAGGGGCAGGCTGGCGGTAAGCAGGGAGGGGTCTCAGCTAGCCCTGAGTTCTGCTGTAGAGATGGAAAGACAATAACTAAAGAGGGAAACAGAAGGCCTCAAAGGGAGATGGGACCTGAGTTTGGAGCACTTGAGTCTGAGGCACTTGTGACTCTTCCAGGAAGACAGGGGGACATTGGAAGGTGGTTAAATGTATGGATTTGGAAGGAAAGAGGACTGAGGTGGGACCAGGGCCAGGATCATCTTCCCAGGGGTGAGCAGTCATATCTCTAGAAGCTTGGTCACTGTCAGCGAAACTTCAGATATCACTGGGTCCCATCCTCCCTTGTCCAGGTAGCAAAATAGGCCGATAAATGGTAAGGAACTAGTCTAAGAATCATACATACAGCTGAGTACTTGCAGAGCCAGAAAACAAGCCCAAAGCTGCTACCTCCCAGGCTAGGGCTTTAGCCCAACACTACCATGTCAATGAAGAAGGTGTAGAAACACTAAACAGATCCACCCAATTATTAATAATCACCTTTCTCCTCCCCCCGCAGCGACCCACTAACCAAATGTCTACAAGCTGAGAAACCCAGACAGATGCCAAAACTTCAGAGAACCTTAGAGATCACCTAGTCTTATACGCCTTAATAGGATAGATGAGGAAACTGAGGCTCAGGGCAGGGGGTTGGGGAGGCAAATGAGTTACCCAAGGCTGCATAGCAAGGCAGAGACCGAGCCTGGGCATCAGAGATGGAGAGAACCCAGACTCCAGTTCTGTGGTCTAGGATTTCTTATCTGTGCTGGATGGACACCTCATCCAATACCTTCCCTTCCTCCTCCCCACCCCCAGATCCTGACTCTGCAGGACACTACAGCAGCCTCTGTGGTCCTGGCAGAGCTGGCCTTAACAGGCCCTCCATTCCCATGAGCCTCATCTCTCCCCAGGTCTGCGGGGCCTGATGATTGCCGTGATCATGGCCGCCCTCATGAGCTCACTCACCTCCATCTTCAACAGCAGCAGCACCCTGTTCGCCATTGATGTGTGGCAGCGCTTCCGCAGGAAGGCAACAGAGCAGGAGCTGATGGTGGTGGGCAGGTGAGCTGGCCCCTCCTTCCCTCCTTCCGGAGTGTCCTCTCCCCTCTCCCCGTCCTGGGTTACCCTGAGCAGATGTTGGCTGGGTCAGACCCTGCCCTGGACTGGCAGTCAGAGTACTGGGTTCAAGTTCCAGCTCTCCACGTGATTTCAGGTAAGTCCTTCCCCAGCCCTGGGCTGCTCCTTTTTTCAGAATAATAGGAAAAAACATCTCTTCCCTGGTAACTTTATCTTGGAATTGGTCAACAGTGTTATTGAGAGATGAAAAAGCTCTTCAGAAATGACAGATAAACTGTATAAATGCAAGGAAAGTTAGCAAGCAGCTCACCCAAGTTATTCCCAACCAACTCTGGATGTTATACCTGGTTAAAAGAAATGCTATTAATTTAATCCATCAGATTGACTCTACACATCTACTATACATCACATGCCACATGCAGGGGACCCACGGTTGGGTTATATGGCCCTGCCCTCAGGGTGCTTACAGTTTATTGAGATAGGTGGAAACATAGGTAACAAAGCAAGGCATTTGTGTCAATAGAGATTTTCTTAGGAGGGCTGTCTCCAAATGATGCAGAGCCTTGGACGCCAAACTAAGGAATTTGAATTTTATCTTGTGGGTAATAGTTGTATGCTTCTAAAGCATGACTTAGCAGCTAATATTTTTTTGTTTTTCATAGGCTGGAGATTTGTAGTTTACATAAGATGAAGGGGCCCTTTTTGAAAACTTTGCTTCATAATTGAAGGGTCCCTAACTTGGGTTTCTGGACTAAAGTTCTCCCACTTTGTGGATAGGTACTTGAGTTTAGGAATTTTGCTCTTTCACATCTCCCTGCCTTTGCACTCACTGTTCTTTCCACCAGGATGCTTTCTGCCCAGGGCTGCCTAATGGATTCCTATTGCCTGCTCAACTGTGCTCCCCAGTCCTAGACATGGGTATTGACCATTGCAGGATCTGAGTGCAGGACAGATTGTGCAAAGAGGAGGGAGATAAGCAGCAGGGAGGCTACTTGGGTAGCTGATGCTCTAGTGGAGTCTGAGAGAGGCAAAATGGGAGGAAAAGGAGAGGAGAAGACAGGTATGCAGTGACACGTCAGAAAAAGCACTCCACCATTTCTTCAATCAGTGGAATTTGGGCTCTATCTACTGGCCATATGTGTTATTGCAGCCAACACACTGAAGAAAAGTTTTTCATGAACTTCACACACCTGCAAAATCATAAGTGCAGAATGCTTTGGGGACTTAGGCCTGAGCCACCATTGATTAAGAGGGAGTCAGGTGAATAAGAGGGATTCTTTCCTAAGATCAATGCCACAGTAAGGGAGAGTGCATCAGTGCCTGGAGAAGAGACTAGTCTGTGGAGGCTGCAGTCATCCTGGGAAAGAGCTGCCCTACACAGGACTGGGATGGAAAAGAGGAGAAAAGACATTCTAAGAAGAGACCAGAGGCCTTTTACTGGGGTGGGGGGTGGGGTAGAAGGTATGAATTCCTCCATAAACAGCAACAGGTGGGTGACATGACCTTGAAGGTGTCTAATATATAAGTGTCACAGAGGCTTTAGAATTATGAGTTTCTTCAATTCCAAAATTTTCATATTCTGAGATTTTAAGTCTAAGTTTCTGATTCTTGGTGTTTGAGATTCTGGCTGCCAACCGTCTCTGATCCAGTGATCATGCATTCCCTTCCCTTCTCCTTCCTGGTTCCTGTGCATCACCTTCACCCCACAACCCACCATGCCCACCCGAGCGTGCCTCAGTGCCCTGTGCTCTCTGCTGCAGAGTGTTTGTGGTGTTCCTGGTTGTCATCAGCATCCTCTGGATCCCCATCATCCAAACCTCCAACAGTGGGCAGCTCTTCGACTACATCCAGGCTGTCACCAGTTACCTGGCCCCCCCCATCACGGCGCTCTTCCTGCTGGCCATCTTCTGCAAGAGGGTCACAGAGCCCGTGAGTGCAGTGCACCTGTCCCTCCCATACAGAAGAGGGGCTGAAGATCTGGTCTCTCAATCACCTCGTCTCTGTGACCTTGGGAAAACCCACTTCCTCTCTAGGCTTTCATTCTCCTGACCACAGCCTCCGACCTAGATTCATTCATTCATTCAACAAACATTTATTAGTCTTATGATGGCAGCTTCAGGGATGCATTGGTTCATAAGATTCACATAGATATGCCATTGCTGGGCCGGCAGAGAGATGATTGAATAAGCAATAATAATGAAGCATGCTGGCTGGTGGGAGACTGAAGAGCGCAAGCACCTAGCCTATGGGGCTCCCAGGAGGGGTCAAGGAAGGCTTCCCGGATGAAGTCACATCTGCGCTGAGACCTGAAGGATTAATGGGAGGGGGAAGAATGTTCCAGACACAAGGAACGGTGTGAGCGAACGTGCAAGACAGACTGTAATATCTCTAGGTCCTGTTCTAATAATTAACTTAGTGCTGATTTAATTTTATGAATTTTTTAATTACTGCCCCCAGTGAGAAATCTCTGAGTCAGCAAGGCCAAGTCATTTGTTCAGTTCACAATTGAGCCAGGATTCAAATCTTAGTCTGTCTGACTCTAGAACCCCTATGCCGCTGTGCCTTTAAGTCAAGACAAAGTCTCAGTATTAATGGGGAGCTCTTTTCCCCATTAGTAGACGGATTTGCCCAACATGGTAATAAACCAGCGGGAGAGAGAGTTGAGAGCAGAGTAGTTTTACCTTCCTAGGTCTCCCACCTGGAACTCACCCCAGCCCGTGCTGCCGTCTCTCACAGGGAGCCTTCTGGGGCCTCGTGTTCGGCCTGGGAGTGGGGCTTCTGCGCATGATCCTGGAGTTCTCATACCCAGCGCCAGCCTGTGGGGAGGCGGACCTGCGGCCAGCAGTGCTGAAGGACTTCCACTACCTGTACTTTGCACTCCTCCTCTGCGGGCTCACCGCCATCGTCATCATCATTGTCAGCCTCTGGACACCTCCCATCCCCGAGGAACAGGCAAGTGTTTTGCTCATACTGAGGCCCTCCAGAAATGCTCTTCCTTCCCCCACCGCCTGGAATTCCGCCCCTGAGTTTTACTCTGTTGGGTTATGGTCTCCCTGGTGGCCACACAGATGTCCTTGGGAGGGAAAGTTCCTTGGGCTGTGAATTCCCCAGTGAAAAGTAATTCATTCAACTCAAAAATTACTCAGTGAGTACTTACTATGTACTAGGCACTGTGCTGGGCTTACAAAGATGAAGGGTCCCTGCCAGAGACTACCCTCAGGGGCAGCAGACACTGACACAAGCTGTCACTATACGAAGGGAAAGTGCAGAAGGACCAAGCTCAACGGGAGGGGCCGAGCACAGAGGGAAAGGCAGTCACTTCCTGGGGGCCCAGGGAGGGCACACAGACGAGGACACTTGGAATTAGACCTTGAAGAATGAATAGAGAATTTTTGAGTGGCCAAGAAACAAATATATGAGAAAAGAAACAGAGAGTTTACTACATAAAGAACTCAAACTGAAACCCTCACCTCTCACGAGAAACGACCCCTGAGCACTGATGCTCAGTCTTCTGAGGCCTTTCTTCCTTACGGCCTAGAGCTAGGGCTGCTGAAATAAACGACCACAGATTGGGTGACTTCAGCAACAGAAATTTATGGTTTCACAGTTTCAGAGGCGAGAAGTCTGAGATCAAGGTGTCTGTGGTGCTGGTTTCCTCCGAGGCCCCTCCCTGTGGCTTGTCAAAGCCTGTCTTCTCCTGTCTTTACACGGTCTTCCCCTTTGCCTGCCTGTGACTGAAGCTCCTCTGTCTTTAAATCATAATGGATTAGGGCCCATCCTGATGACCTCATTTAACCTTAGCTGTCTTTCAAGACCCCATCTCCAAATACAGTCCCATCCTGAGGTACTGGCAGTTAGAACTTCGACACAGAAATTTTCGACACAATTCTGCCCATAACAGAGTTGATGCTGGAAGTCAGTCCCTGAAACACTGAGTGGACATCGTGGACAATACTCTTTCGATGGATGGTGCTTTAGAGTTTGCAAGACAACGTTATACCCTTAGTTTCACTGATTCCTACAAAAAAGCAGGGCCTTCCCTGGCTGACCTCTCCAGTGGCTCACACCAGAAACAAGTTCCTCCTCCTGCTGAATCGTCAACCTCTTCTCCATTGCCTGCGTCCTCACCCTTCATCCCAAAGTCTTCCCCAATTTAAAATCCTTCTCTGAATCCTGTTGTCCTCTAGGTCCTGCGGCCTCCCTCTCCTCCCTTCAACAGCAGACTTTTGCAAAGAATGGTTTCCTTTCCCAGCCTCCACTTCCCACCTCTTGTCTGCTTCTTGACCCGCTGCTGTCTGGCTGTTGTCCCCAGCGTTCCGTGGACATCGCTCTCACGGAAGTCACTGATAACACCCTGTTGCTAACATCAATGGTCATGTTTCTGTCTTTACCTTAAGTGAATTCACAGGAGAACTGGACACTACTGACCACTTCCTGCACCCCAAAGACCTCTCTTCTGTTCGCTTCCATGAAATATTTCTCCCCTAGGTTTTGTTTTCTTTTGTTTGTTTGTTTTGCCTACCCTTCCAATCACTCTTTGACTTCTTCACAGGCTTCTCTGCTGCCCCTGAAATATCAGTGTTCCTTAGGAACCCATCTATGGCCTGTAACCTGTCTCAGCCAACAATACTCGTGGGCTATAAATTCAACAGCTTTCTATATAAAGGTGACACTCAATTCTCTATCTGCAGCCAAAACCCCTCTCTCAAGATTCAAACGTCAAAATCTAACTCTTTCCTGGTGACATAAAGAGACACAGTCCATATGCTACCGGTGACACACAGCAGAAGTATTAATTAAGGTTTGTTGAGAAATATAAGCAAGGAAGCCTCCCAGGCTCTCATGATCCCAGAGAGACGTGTGCTTGGGCCCAGCACAGTGGAAATAAGAAGCTGGGAGCAGGATAGGGGATACCCAGCTCGACATGTACCGGAAAGCTGCCTCAGAGCTCAGGCAGTGGTGAATCCAACACCATTGATACGAGACAGAGAACTGCTGTGATTTAGTTTTCTGAGCCACCATAAAAGAGAAGAGAGAACGCCACAAGGGCCCTCCAAGGAAATCAGGTTTACTTCTCCTCACCTGGACATCTCCACTTGGAGGACCTGCAGACTCCTGGAGCACATCACCGTATTTATTCGTGAACATGTTCTCTCTCTCTCTGTCTCTCCCTGCCCTTGCCCTTTCTCTCTCTTCCTTCTCTCACCAGCACTAATACCCACTCCTTGTCCTGTGTCCTCTATTCCTGGACTAGGCACCATTACATGTCTGGTCACCCAAGGCAGGAGCCCCTGAGCCTTGTGAGCCCTCCCCTGTCCCTCACCTGGTCATTCAGTCAGTCACACTGTCCTGATTTCACTTTCTTTACCCAGTTCCTCAGGTGCCCATTATTTTTTGCTTCACTATTGCAACATCCTCTGGGCTGAGCCCCTTTCAATTCACTCCAAGAAATCTTTGAATTTTCTAGCACTTACAGTCTCTACCTTTTGCTTAAAGTCTGTAGTGACGCTCCATTTGCCTGCAGGGTTTTTGTTCTTTAAGCTACAACTCCTCAGCCGGACCTGTGAAGCCTTATTCTCAAACGCCTGCCTCACTGCACAGCCTCGTTTCCCTCGGTCTGTAACATCCATGGGAACAGGGCCCAGGTGTGTTTCAGGTCTGTATTCCAGTACCTGGCACAAGCTGGTGTAGAGCACCTGGTGTGGAGCAGGGAGTGTTCATATTTGAAGAAAGGGGAAGTCAAGGCTAAGATTCAGGCCTCCTGACTCCCAGCCCTGGCCTTGTTCATTGTACTCTCTGCTGTTGCTCGGATGCCCTTCAATAAATGGGGCCCTATTTTTCTACAGCCTAGCTTCTCTGCAAGGAAACTGACTCCAATGTCTTCCTTCCCTTCAGCTCAAACGCCTGACATGGTGGACTCGGAACTGCCCCCTCTCTGAGCTGGAGAAGGGGGCCCACGAGAGCATGCCGAAGATATCCGAGAGGCCAGCTGGGGAGTGCCCTGCAGGAGTGCTGGAGAACTCCAGCTCAGGCCAGGAGCAGCCTAAAGGTAGGCTGCAGCAGGCTGGGGGATACTCATCACAGAGGAGCAGGGGCGACAGACCCATGTGATGGGTGGTCTTTGGGATGGGGCTTCTGAGGGAGCCTAGCAAATATCACCCTAACTCCCTTCCCACAAGACTATTGAACTATTTGAAAAATAAGACAATTGAGTCAGGCAGACGGGAGCCAAAATAGTGCCCTCATTGCTGATCAAGTGTAAGTGGAAAGAGCTGGTTTGTATCTATGGAGAGATGCACTTCCTAACACTGAACCTCCGTATTGACAGAGGTACCCATCCAGTCACCAGCAGATCTGATCAGGGTCACAGAGCAAGGAGGGCATGCTTGGCTCAGTCCTGTCCTCTGTGTGAAGAAGGGCAGGGCTGAGCAAAGCATGTCCTCTTTATCCTTTACAAATCTACCAACACAGAAGTCCCTTCACCTCCGCTAGGTTGAATGAGTACAAGGGCAGAAATCAAAGAATGTTGCACCCACAGTGTTCTTTCTACCTGGGAGGGAACCTGAGACATGACAGAGAAACCCCCTCACCCATGTCCCCACCACCACATTTCTTCATTATTTATTGATTTCCTCCGGGCTCAACAAGTCTGCCTATAGTCATACAGAGTGTGGTTGTTCCTCGTGGGATGAGAGCAGCCACGTCTCCATAGAATTGTCTCTGTTTTCATGATGTTCCTCCAAAACACCCCCCCCCTTCACCTCTGGGCGTCTGCTTGAACTGCTGATGGGCCACATGAAGTGTGCCCCTGGAGGTTCATGTGTTAGAATGTGTTAGAATAGTATATCAGTGAAATCAGTTACATTGTGTTTCAGTCAAATCTACTCTAAGGCCACACAATATCTAAAGTTGAAAATTATTTTAAGACATGATTTGAGGTACCTGTGTTAGATCCAGTGCAGCTATAACCTTCCCAGAGTGAAATGAAATAACAATGTCAAAACATTCTAATGATAGAATAAAAAGACTTTTTCAATTATAAAATTCCCAAGGAAAATGTTAAACTCTATAAAGTTCTTCCTGGGTGACAAATAATCTATATGCCAAATCCCAGCGACATGCAATTTGCCTGTATAACAAACCTGCACATGTATCCCTAAACCTAAAAAAAAAGTAAACGAAAAAGAAGCACCCCAGGAAAATAAATAAATAAAATCCAAAAAGTTAAATGAAGTTGCAAGTTAAAGTCCAAAATCAATCTCTTGCCCTCGTGAATTAAAAATTCAAACAAATTTAAGTCTTAAATTTATTTTCTGCCTCAGTGAAAGAAGATCTCAATACAAAAATGAATAAGACATGGCCTCTGTCCCCAAGGAGGTGAGAATCTCTTGGAGGCAAACAGGTAGTGCAAAGATGTAGAGTTTACACTAAAATGGATAAAAATGTCAATAACATAGTAATATTGGGCTTTTAAACACAAGGGTATGTCATTGTTTATAACGTCCAGGTAGAGAAATAATATGCATCCTCGTGATAAAACAATAAAATCATTAAGAGGTCTCAGTGCCTGGATGGAGTTAGGGTTCCCTCAGAAGCTGCTTTCTCTTGTTGGATTGGGCATAGCTCTAGTTTTATACCAGCCTCTTGTGTGCCAAACTCGCAAGAACTCTAGTAAGCTAAGAGCATTGACAGGATTAGCAAAGCATCGCTTGCTGCACCAGCGTGGTTGGCAATGCCATGGCACAAAGTTCTCGTGCCTTTGCCAAGTTTTAGAGGCCCTATGCTTTCCTCTAGACCTGAGAAGCCTCCCACTTTTCTTGAGGCCCTTCACCTTTGCTTAAGGCCTTAATTCTAGAGAAACAGTCACTTGCCTAGAGTTAATGACATCATAAGCCCAGAATCCCACCAAGGTCTAAGGCTCAGAGCTTCTTCCCAAGCTACAGCAGTTAAAAGCCCATAATCAACTATAAAAAGCTATCCATAATGATGGATATAGTTTCTTCCTATCTTTCATGGTTAAAACCACATAGGCTCACTGCAGGAGACACAACGGAAGATCGACATCACCCTCCCTAATTTTATCAGTTGCCCCAATTAATTCATAAATATACATTTGCTTTGCAAATGTGTGTGTGTGTGTGTGTGTGTGTGTGTGTGTGTGTGTGTGTGTATTTGCTTTGGAAGATATAGCTCCTTTTTTCAAGCTTTGTGGCCTAGGCACCAGATGTTGAGCTCTCAAAACTACTCTCCCATCATCATTGCAAAGACTGGGTCCTGGCCCCTGTAAAACTTTTGTTATTGAAGAAAGCAATCCGAGAGCATGAGCTCTTTGGAGGTGAAGCAGCTGCCAAGAGAAGGAGGAAGGAAGAAGGGGAAAAGCTGCAAAGGAAACTCCCAAAGAGAAAGAGGAAGGAGACAGCTTGTACTTTCCCACAGCTGAACCCCAGATCTAGACAGACTTATGCAGAGTTACACAAATAGACCTATTACCTGGCTGGTCCTCATGCCAAGGGACAGAGTTGTCCCTTGAGAAGCCAAGAGGAATGCCTGCTCCCTGTGGATGACTTGCTCCCAAGAGCGAAAAAGGAGGCACCAAGTCAGCAGAGAAGTGCAAGGAGAGAAACCTACTCCCCTTCACCGACCACCACCATGAGGAAGTAGAAGGGCAGGGAAAGGCTGGTGCTGTTGTACACTAAAGCTCCTTCCCTGCCCAGAGAAACAAACATCAGGCATAGGGAAGAGGCTCCCCCTCCCATAAGGACTCCAGGCAGGCATGGGCCAGGCTGTATATGTTGAGTCCTGAAAAGGAAAGTTAAAAATATTTAAAGGAGGAGGGCACAGTGGTTCACACCTGTTATTCCAGCACTTTGGGAGGCCGAGGAGGGAAGATTGCTTGAGCTCAAGAGTCAAGATCAGCCTGG
>NW_016107745.1:892821-934045 GCF_001604975.1 Cebus imitator
ATATATATATATATATATTTAAAAAATATATATATATTTAACATATATAAAATATATAAAATAATATATATATATTAATTATATATATGTGTGCATATACATTTAAAGGACACCAGAGTAGATCTGAAAGAAATATGTACATCCCAGATTTTAGACATAAATTTATTGAGTGATGGCACACCACTTAGTAACTCCTTTAGTGACAGGCTCTCTGGGCATATGAATTTGCATATGAAGCTCTGTGTATCCTCTGTCTCAGAAGGTTGCCAAGGGAATCAAAGAGAATGTTTGGAAAATGATAAAGCCTAGTACAAATGAAATGCTGAATTCATATGATCGTTCGTGCAGTTCTGTTGCTATGTGACCTTAAAACAAGTCTCTTCACTTTCCTGAGACATTTTTTCTCCCCTGTGCAATCAGGGGAGACCAGATGGAAGATGCAAGAACCTTGGATGCCAGATCAGATGGCATCCAAGGTTCTTGTATCTCTGACACTCTGTGGTTTTATCGAACTTACCAACTACCACGTTCTAAACCCATTAAAATAGTAAAGCATTCATTCCCAGGGCATTCGTTTCAATCTCAATGAAAGGGTTTTTATATTAATTATATTTTTTAATATAATATCTGTTGTTTTTTAGAAAGAAAACCTTAAAAATATTTACCTTATTACTTCTTTTGAATTTGGTTTTTAGTGAATTGTGCTACCTTTCAACCTCAGAGCAGGCCCCTTTCTCACCCCGAGGAAGCCGTTATCTGCATGGATTTGGCCTCATGCACATTTAGAATATCATATGCACCAGAACCTCTCCCACTGCTCCAGCACTGGTAACTTTTTAAAGTGCTGTCCAATTTCTATCCTCATTTGGTAGTCAGAGCAACCCGGAGAAGAATGGGGCATATGTCCTTGATACATCTGAGACAGAAAGAACCTGCAGCTTAGTGAAGCTGAGTGATTTGCATATGGCCTCACAGTCAGCAATGGCAGAGCCGGCCCTGGAACCAGGTTTCTGGCTTGCAGCCCAGTGCCCCTCCAATTGCGGTTGTAGCAGTATCTCTGGCTCAAACGCTTCCTTCTTCCCGGGTGAGATAATGCTCCTTCCTTCTGCCCTTATTCGGGACCTGTGCTATGGATTGAGATGAATTGCATTATCCTGCCGCCTTAATATACCATCCCCTCTCCAACAAAGTAGCGCTTCTACTACGTGACTGTTTGGGTGCTGTGGCCAAGGTCAGAACTTAATCTAGAGTACCAGCTCAGCACCCAGTCTGTGGTTTGCAGAAAGTACCAAGTCAGTGGCTTCACCCCTCCCCATTTTCTGTGCACTGCCCCATATCTTCCTTCAGTTTCTCACCATCTCTCTCCCTCCGCTCCTCTCCTGTCACTTTCCTTTCACCAACCTTCTTTGCCTTCCCCCTCCTGCTCTCCTTCCTTTCTGGCTTTGTCCCTCCAGCCCCATGCAGGTCCTGGGGAAAGTTGTTCTGGGGCTGGTTCTGTGGGCTCTCTGGGGCACCGGAGCAGGCCCTGAGCCCAGCAGAGAAGGCTGCACTAGAACAGAAGCTGACAAGCATCGAGGAGGAGCCACTCTGGAGACGCATCTGCAACATCAACGCTGTCCTCTTGCTGGGCATCAACATCTTCCTCTGGGGCTATTTTGCGTGATTCCACTGACCTGGCTTCAGTGTAGAAAGGTTAAACAAAGCACAAGCCCGTCAGCCACAGAACCAGGCTCTCCTACTTTGCTCTCCTCCTGCTCCTAAACTGGAGACCACAGAAGTCAAGACTGCAAGATCCCCTGAGAAGAATCCAATCCAATCTGCACACTTGACAAGTGGAGAAACAGAAGCCCAGAGAGGGCACTGGGTTTGCTCAGGGCCACCCAGCAGGAGGCGGGTTTCCCCACCCTTTCCAATACATTGCCTTGCAGACCTACCTCAAACACGTTGTTTCCACCCTCTTCTTGAGTGTATTCAGTAGCCTTTACCGAATGTGTGTCTTGAGGTTAGAAAAGTGGAGTATACAAGAAAAGGAGCAGCAAGAAATTTGCAAAAAGCCAAGTGCACCTTTGCTACCCCTTATCCTCCTTCCTCTTCCCCCTTCTGGTTCCCCTCCTGCTCTATCTTTCTATTCTCACCAATAATCTATTTATGGCATGAATCTACCCAGGAGGGTCCTATATTTCCATTGGTGGCTCCACAGTGGTGGCTGTCAAAGCTGAAGGAGTGGGGAGCCAAGGGTAGAATTTAAGCATGGTGACAGAGGGCATTTTGTGCAGAAAGCTCTTGGACAAGGGACTATTTAAAGCACTATTTAAATTCTGCCTCTTCCTACTCTTTAACCTAAATATGCACAAAGTATCTATGGCCTTGAGAAACAGTTGGAGACATATGACTTGTTAAAATCATGAGGAATCAAGGCATGCTACTCTGTATTTAAGGATAAGCCACACAGGGCGCAGCACAAACAGCCTGGGTGCCACTGCACCTGTGCCTCTCTGTCCTTCTCGCTTTGCCTGCCATGTATCCGCATACCCTGGAAAACACTGTGACTCCAGTTAAGTGTCCCTTCTCCAGGAAGCTGCTCCAGTGTCCAAACCTGGGTCAAGGTCCCACTCCTGCTCCCACAGCCCTGGACCTGCTTCTGTCACAGCACTGATCATACCAAGATGGAAGACTCCAGGGGGCAGGGACCAAGGGCCATGTCCCAAGTGTCTTTGTACGCAGAAAATAACAGCTGTTCAATGAATGTTTATTGAATTCATAAGTTCTCCATAGTCCTGGTAGGCTTTGTGCTGAAGCTAGCTGGGTAATGACTTGGGATGTTAGCTGGTAGGGATGAGTCTCCTTGACTTGGAGTTTAAATGACTGAGTCTCAGATACCTAGAGTGAGATCACAGTCCCCGCCCACTGGGCTGTGCCTTCCTTCTCCTGTCTCCCAGCCTAGGCTGCCCCTACTCTCACGAATTTACACTGAACAGTAGCTACAACTGGACACAAATACAATTCTATTTCTTTGAGGTGTAGACACAGCAGATTCTGTGAATACCTTTTGTCACTTCTGCCTCCAAATTTTTGTTTCCATTTATGTTTTGACCTCACTTGCTTCCCACCTTAGCTGGCTCTGCCCTCTCCATTGTTCACGGTTAATCCTAACTGAGAGGTCAGTTTTCCCCTGATGTCTCCCAAAACCTTTCACATTAGTATTTGTGTGTTACATATTATATTAAACGTTTGGGGAGAGGAATTTTAAACCACAGAAGCACAATCTAAAATTGGATACTGAATATCTTGTTTTTAGACATTCCTGAGGAGCCTGCTCCCAGAATTTCTCCGAGGTCTCTTCCTCAGTCTCCAGCTTCCTGCCTTCTGCCTGGCTGTTGGTTCCCTCCCTCCCTGCAGATTTGAAAGATGTCTCTCCATTCCTCCGATTTTGGCCCTCCTCTTCCTTTATTGTCTTGCTATTCGGCTGAGCCTCTACTGAAATCTGGACCTATCTCACCTGACCTAAAGACAGGATGTGCTGTTGAATACAGAAGGACGGCAGAAGGGCAGCCACTCCCCTTCCCTACCATTTTGCCTAATTAATTCCTACTTGTTTTTCACATCTCAGTTCAAAAGTCACATCCTAAGTAAAGCCATGTAGTTCTGGTCATGATCTTAGCACAGACACCTATATCCCAAAAATAAGCCCTTAACACCCAAGATACAGTCTCTCAACTTTGCCCTCAAAACATATGTCAGTGTATACTACTATATTTGTATAATTATTTCATTACTAGACATCTGTTCCTCTAGATTGTGAGCTCCCCACTGATTCTCCTTCACCTAGATAGGTACATGGCACATGGTGGGTACAAAATTCTGTGTTATATGAGTAAGTGAAAGAATACATGAATGAAATGAGTGAGTGAAAGGGTACCCCTAACAGAGGAAACCAAAATTTAAAACACAGAGGTGGGAAAAATCATGACATAACTAGGAACAAAAATAGTTTTGAATATCTGGAGTGGAAGATACACGTGGGCAGGACTACTGCTAGTTCTGACACTTCATTGTAAAAGTGAGCAAAAGATGTCTTTCTTCTTGGCAGATACAGACCCTTACTATAGGGTGACAGGTGGCAGCCGGAGCCCAGGCTCGCTTCAGCTCCCACATGCCCCTACTGGCCAGGTGTATTCGTGCAGGACACCACCTGCACATCCATGAGTGGCAGGGCTGCATGTTGGGGAATGGGTGGTGCAGTGACTGGGAGGTAGGCAGGTGACAGCTGAGGAAGGAGGGTCCATGCTAAACTTGGGACTTCATCTCTTACCTGGATCATTTCTACAGCCCCTTGACCCTTATCTCTCTTCCCAGTCTCTCTTCTTGCAATTCATCCTATGCACTGTAGCAAGAACGATTTTTCCAAAATGCAAGTATTGTTCTCTCTATTTAAGATTCGCTACAGATGGTGTTTTCCAGCTTGGCATGAGATTCTGTGAAAATTGCTAGAACTATATCCCAGGGTTTTGTCCTTGTGCCCCCTTCTGTACTACAGCCAAAGAGAGGTTATTATGTGCAGTGGTTAAGAAGACTGCATGGGCTTGGACGACTTATCTTCTGGAACCAAATCCTCTTTCTGTCATTTCCTAATGACATGATATTGGAAAAGTTGCTTAACTTCTCTGTCTTTCCTCATCCACAAAATGGATACAGTAATGGCAGCTACTCCACTGGGTTGATGAGAGGATTAAATTAGTTAATCAAATAAATTATTTTAAATAGTGCCTGCCATATAACTAAAGTAGTTAACAAATGTTAGCTATTATGGAGACAGCCAGGTGGGAAGGGCTCTTTGGCAAAACTCCAGCCGGCCTATGCCCTGAGAGGAGTGCACACTGGGATGAAGCCACAGAAGTTCGTGTGATTTGCATCAGGGAGGAGCCCGGCCCCTCCTCTTCCTGGGTGGAAAATGGAATTCAGTCTGTGAGGCCGGAAGCCTACGCTAGCAGGAACTCTGGCCTTGTAAAGAGGCCCCGTTCCCCCTTTCTTCCTTTTTGCCCAATAAATCCCATTATTCTCACCCTTCAAATTGTCTGTGAGCCTAATTTTTTGTGGCCACATGATAAGGACCTGGCTCTTAGCTGAACTAAAGAATGCCCTGCAACATTCTTACTACTATTAGTAGCAAGCAAGGTGAACACAAAAGGAGGCATCACACTACATTTTACATACTATTTTAGATCGGGCACAAAACGCTGTCAGAGAAAAAGGAGCAGGGAGGAATGAGTTCTACCAGGGCAATCAGGAAAGGGCATAACATAAAAGTGAATAATGGAGCTACACTTCGAAGGATGAATGAATGAGAGTTTTCTTTAAAAAGTCATACAAGGTAGTGAGGCAGCATGTGCAGGTGTTAAGGTACAAAAGTGCACAACGGATTCCCATAAAATAGGGATACTATTTATTCATTTGCAAATATCAACCCTACGTATTTAATTTCCTGTTATAAATCCTGTCTGTATTTAGCCTCCGGCCTCTAAGGCAGAGCTGTGAAGGTTACTGACCATGGACTGAAGAGAATGGGCACTGCTCCACTGGGGCAGAGGCCATCAGTGTCCTTGCCCACATCCCCCAGGTCTCAGCAGTCCTGTTTGCTGTGACTTCCTGCTGAAAGCCCCTTCACCTCTCTGCTGAGGGCTTTCTCTGACTATAGAAAAATTTTGGGTCCCTGCATACAACAAGCTAGAAGTGCTGGGAGTTAACACACCTGGGAGCAGCCCTGAAGCAGTAACGAAAGAGTTTGAGGATAAGGACTGTCAGTCCCTTGCCTTGAAGTTGGACAACTTAGAAGCTTGCTCTAAAATATCTTGCAGAGGTTCTCAGGGGGATTGAGCCCGAGCTCCCCACTGCATTAATATGTCCATTAATACACACTGCGTAGCTCCCGTCCCTTCCCCATTTCTTTGGTGGTATTTCCTGGGATCTCCTCTCAAATAAACCACTGGCACCTGGTCTCATGTGCTGCTCCTAGGAAACCAAACTAAGACAGTCTTTTAACAAGAAATCAGCCTTTGAAGGTGGGTTTCGTGGAGTGGGAAAACGGTACAGTCTGGAGGATTTAGACCATGAAGCCTGACCCACAAGAAGAGAAGTTCTCCTGTCTAGTATCAAGTCTTAGCCCTGCTGCTGGCCACAGGAGGTGGGTGCTAAAGGGAAGTCTTTTGGGCAGAGGGAACGGCCCAAAGAGATCTCTGAGGTTATCTCCAGTTTTGAGGTTTTATAATAAAGATTTCTCTCATTTTGCCACTAAACATTATAAATAATGTCATGGAGCACGCTCTGTTCCAGGCACTAGGGGTACCATGGTATTTCAAGCTTTGGTGCCTTCCTACCTCTCAGCTAGACTCAGTTCTCTGAGGACAAGGATGTGTCTCCATTAACTCTTATGATGCAGTAGCACAGGCAATGTGGTGGAAAGAAAAGAGCCCTAAGCTGAAAGTCAGGAGAACTAGGTTCCATTCCCAGAGTGTGGGGAAGAGTCAGAGGCAATCAGTGAATCACTGCAATGCAGGAAGCTCACAGGCCAGGGTCAGTGCTTGAAGGGACCTCACTGACCAGCTAATCAGATCCCCAGTTTCACAGAAAGAGACACTGGAGCCTTCCAGAAGGGATGGGACTTGCTTAAGGCCGCGCAAGGAGTCAGCAACAATTATCCAGGCCCTTCCAGATGAAAGCCAGGATGACACAAGAGGGGCTGGAGGAAAAAAGGCCTTTTGAGATCTATATTATCACCAAGCCCCTGGGCAGGTCTACTGAGGGCAGACAAGTCACATACACACTTACATCTTCATTAATGTATCTGTCACACTATTTGAAGTGGTTTCTAAGGTCCTCTCATTCAGCCCTACTTCCCCTATCCCATGCCATTGTTCATGTGGCTCCCTTTGCCAGGACCACCTACCCCTGACCTTTTACTGCTATTGCCCATCTCCTACTCACCTCAGGAATCATTTCCTAATAACTTTTCATGATGTCTCCTCCACTCACGCAAGTTAGTTTTGTGTCCTTCCTCTGAACCTCCACAGGCCCCTATGCTTCTACCAGAGCAAGTTTCTTGCAACTATTATAATTATTTTCACCTCGTCTTTACCATAGACTGGTGCTCTTTGAAAGTAGGCGTGGTGTTCATCCAGGGGTTGCATTGTTTTAAGACATTTAGTAAGCTTTTTATAAATGTCCAATGAAGGAGTGAATGAATGCATGTTAGATTTACTCCATCATATTTTGGCTCTTGATTCCTTAGTTTTTAGCCACAATCAAGAGAAAGAAAAATAAGCAATATCTGTACAATCTGTACAGATTTTGGAGTTACAAAGCCCTGCCAGGGGTAAGGTCTCATTAAATTCCTACCACTCTTAGAGGTAGGTAGGCAAGTATCATTTCCTTTTCAGACAGGCCAGCCAACACCCAAATGTGAGCTCCAGGACAGCCTCTGAAAATTAAAAATCAAAGCAGCCTTTTTTGATTCCAAGTTCCAGTAACCCCCTCCACATTCAAAATGTCCTAAATGTATTAGAGGAATCTCAGAGGGTAGCATTCACCATTCGTGTCTCCGTTGTTCCAGTTTCTAATGTGGACTCTCAGCCTCATTGACTCTAATGCTCCTGTGGCCCTTTTCCAAAACTCTCATCTATACCATGCTCTCCTGTTCCAGCAGGGCCTTGTTCTCAGGTTTATCTCTCCATCTCTACCTGCCAATGTGTACATATGTCACCTGGATACATATATATGTATATATATACACACACACATATATATATACACACACACACACACACACACATATATATACATACACACACATATATATACACACACACACATACACATACACACACACACACATACATATGTATATGTATGTATGTATATTTCAGCAGGGTTCCTAGCCCCCCATTCAATTGCAAGATGATGTCAGGCCTTCCACCAAGTCACTTAAAAGGAAACTGCCTGTCCATTGGATCAGTTGTCAGTCAGCACATTGAGAGCTGTAACCACCTCTTTGGAACCTTTCAGGGCCCCCCTGCCCCAACCCACGTCCACTTGGTGCATGGGACAGTGGTAAAAGTACTAGATGAGGGGGTAAAGGATTTGTGTCCCATCTTACTTTTGTCATTACTTGCTTTCTGACGCTCCTTAGCCATTCCTCAGTTGCTTCTTCCTTAAAAGAGGGGAGGTGCAAAGGCTTGAATTAGATTAGATGAAATCTAAGGAAGCTTCTCATGTTGACATTGTGTGCTTCTGATTTGATTCCACATTTGTCTCCTTGGGGCAGGAAGTGCGTGGGTTGTTTGGTGGTAGTGGAGGGTGTACAGGGAAAGTCATATGTCAGCTTGAGAGGCAACAGTACAAATAGGAAAACACTGCAAAGTGGTTTTCAGAGAATTGAAATGGGTTTACTGTGAGCAATAGCAACATTAAGAAGCAGCTCTGAACTATGAAAAAACTGTGTTTTAAAAACAATAGCACTCTTAAAAATATCATGAACAAAATGTTTTCTAAAGTGTTTTTGTTATTGAGCTTCAACTACAAAAACACTCAAATTTAATATGTGAGACTGGTGACCATGTCCTTGGGTGTGAGAGTTCACATCAGTCAGAGGGGATAGAAACTGCCTGAAGCCCAGGCAAAGCAGTGTCAGTTTTCCATTAACCTAGATCTAGTGTCTCTCTAGACTTGTAGCCTCAAGTAAAATTGTTGTAATTTCTTCTTTTCTCCAGGGTGAAAATTTTGGAGAACTTTAAAGGTTATATATAAACATAAATCCTACAGACTTAAATTAAGGTAGTTACAGTTTACTTTCATATTTCAAAATCAAATTTCAGCTTTAGCCAGACTCACAAAGTAGAAATGTCAGACTTTTTATGTGGTCTTACATAAAATCTACAACTCTTCAGTTAAAGAGGAAAAAAAAAAAAAAAAAAAANTGGAGAACTTTAAAGGTTATATATAAACATAAATCCTACAGACTTAAATTAAGGTAGTTACAGTTTACTTTCATATTTCAAAATCAAATTTCAGCATTAGCCAGACTCACAAAGTAGAAATGTCAAACTTTTTATGTGGTCTTAAAAAAAATATACAAATATTCAGTAAATCCCAAAAAAAAAAAAAAAAAAAAAAAAAAAAACACAACCCAATCTTTATACCTTTATCTCCTGAATAGAAAAACATTGGTCTATCTCAGTACAGTTTGTATGTAAATTTTAGGATTATATACATTCAGAATGAGAAGGAGCCTCAGAGTCAGCTAGTGCAGCTCTCTTCCCTGTTCAGATCAGAATTTCCCTGAACAGTCTCCCTGACAGGTAAGCTTAGCTAGTCCTCTATTGGAACTTACTAATTGGCAGGGTGGTCCAAAGATGGAGCAATGACAACCTCCTGAGAGCACACACTGCTGGACCACACTGCCAATTAGAAAAGTTCTTCCTTTTTCTTGATAAATTCTGCATGCCTGAAATTTCTAACACTTACACAAACAAACCAAACAATATGAAAATAACTCAAGTCATGAATTCCCAAATTACATTTCCACTATTTATGATTCCTTCTTAAAGGAATGATTCACAAACTGGGAACTCCCTATAGAACAGTAAATTTATCTGGGGTGAGAAGTATATGAAGACTAATAAGACTGATTTTTTTTAAGTCCTCACAATTACTTTATAAAGAGGACTCCCGCATTAACTGTCTCATTTAGTTCTCAACACCAGTCTAGGATGATAAATCATTCCAAATGAAGAAACAAACCCAGAGAGGTGAGGTGATGTGGCTAAATTGGTCCTTAAGCCCAAATTTCTGACTCCACATTCAGCCCTATCCCCATTGTGCTATTCACTTATGCAGCGTTCTTCATGAATGCTACTAGCTTCCAGGCTCATGACATAAATACGAAAACAGCTGTAGTCTAAGCCGAGGTCAGTCGAATAAACTAGGCAGGCAAGTCAGCAAATTATTGCAGAACAATTAAGCACTGAAATTCTAGGAAGGAACAAAATACTTTGGAAAAAAAGAGAAAGGAGCAACAAAGTACCTGGTGGAACTGGGGAAGGCTTCATGGAAAATGATGTTTAACTTAGATTTAGACATTTAACTCTACTTGGATTGTAGAGGTTTCTGTGTATAGAAAAAAAATAATTATATTCTAGACAGAAGAAACAGCACAAAGCAAAACAAGCAGGTAAAAGGCCATGACATCTTTAAGGTAGAGTGAGGTACCTTGTGTGGCTGAAGCACCTGGCATGTGAGAGTGTAACAGAGATGAGATTGGAGAAGAGGCAGTGGTGAGCCTAAGGACACTGGATGCCACTGCAAGTTGGGTGCCATGGCATAGCCAAGAATGGGACAGAGTCAGGGAGAGTAAGGGCAACTAATATATCCAGAGAGCATCTTATCTTTAGAAAGATCATTCCAGCAACAGAAAGAGAATAAATGACAGAGTCAGAGATTGCTAAGGAATGGCAGTTTTTGAGGTGGTTTTAGTATCACTGGAAAAAAGAAAGGAAAAATCCATCAATATATAAAGAGATAAACAAAATATTATACATACACATAGAATACTCCAGCCATAGAAAAGGAAAGCTAAATGATGAGATCTCATGGACACAAAGAGGGGAACGACAGACACTGGGGCCTACTTGAGAGTGGAGAGTGGGAAGGGGGAGAGGATCAGAAAAAAATAACGATTAGGTATTAGACTTAGTACCCGCATGATAGAATAATCCGTATAACAAACATCCGTGACACCATTTTAACTGTGTAACAAACCTGCACATGTATCCTTGCACCTCAAATAAAAGTTTTTTACAAATATTGAATGATTCACTTACATGAGGTCCCCAGAATAGGCAAATTCAGAGAGAAAGAAAGTAGAATAGAAGGCAAAGGAAGAGGGGACAAGGGGGAGAAATTGCCGAGTGGGCACAGAGTTTACATTGAGGATGATGAAAAAGTTTGGGTATAGATAATAGTGATCGGTATACAGCATTATGAAGGAATTTAATGTCACTCAATTATACACTCACAAATGGTTAAAATTATAAATATGCTATGTACGTTTACCACTGTTTAAAAAAGGATTGGTATATTAATATCATACTAAAGTAAACACAGGAAAATGTTCATTGTAGAACCAAAAAATTGTGGTAGGAAGAGCCTGGAAGATTAATTTGGCTAGAGAACAGAATGTAAATGTTACAACTTTGACAACATAAACACGTAGTTGACAAAAGATGGGACTGAGAGGGCAAAGATACACATGTTAATATCTGTCTTCTTACAAAGTAGTCAACAGATTGTTGAAAGTAGATGGAGCAAGAAATAGAGGTTTAAGTCTATCACTGAAAATTACAAGTGTAATTAATAAAATTAATAATAACATAAATATTAAACACTGGGAGAAGAGAAGAAAAGTAGTCAATGTTAAATTTTCATCTTTCAGAGTAGAGATTGGTCTTGGCTTGTGAAGTTGGGATAAAAAGTATTTTATATGCATAATACCTAGAGTTGTGGAGGAACCCACCAAAACACCTAGGCAGACCATTCACAGAAGGTCATCCATGGGTAACTGCAGGTAGGAATAAGAAGAGAGAATATCATAAGCTGTACTACACTATTTGCAACAATATATTATTTTAACTTTTAAAAGTTAGTACAATTACAAAAAGATAACCTCCTTTGAATGAGGGCCTGGATTAGGACAGCAGCAGTGAAGAAGGCTGCTAAAAGGCATTGGTGAAGTTAAATCTACAGGACTTACTGGCTCTGGGGGGATGGAGAGAATTAAGAATAATTCCCAGGCTTTGGATCGAAAGAGTAGGTATTCTAATGCATTGAGATGTGGAAAGCAGGTTTGGTCTTGTGAGAAGAAGAAATGATGAGTTCAGATTTTAGCACATTGACTTGCAGGTACTCATGGGATATCCCACTGGCATCGCCAAATAGTTTTTATATCTGCGAATCTAGAGCTTAATGAAGAGATTAGGGAGTGTACATCTACCTTATAATTACTGCTTGGGAAAAACACTAACTATTCATAGGCCTAGTATTAGATCTATAGTTTTGTGTTGGGAATCGTGGTGATGCCCAGTGGTATAAGTCATTTTTTGAACAGTGAGCTACTTGAGACTTTATTTTGTGGAAGAAACTGGGAGAGTGAGAGGGTGAAGCCTCTCTTTGTCCAGCCATGTTTCTGAAAATTGGTTTGGATCATATATGTTATAATAGAACTTGGGGAGGCAAAGACAGGGTGATGTGTCACCAGATTCCCGTTCAAGAAAACGCCTGTTGCCTCAGCTGCTGGCAGTTCTGTGGGGAAGCAGCCCTCAATTGTCAGCATAATCAGGGATTTCTTTAGCTGCAGATCCACGTTGCCAGAGGTTCCACCCTTCATCCAATGAATAATAAGTATAAAAACATGGCCATTTCAGCCTGAGTTTATTCCAGTGGGTCATTTTAGTTCCAGAGCTTCCTGTGGATTTGACCAAGGCTGTTATCAGGACTGCATTGCAGCTAAAATTATCCCCTCTGACAAATTCTTCCCTCCCACTGGTACAGATCCAAGGTCACTCCCTAAAAAACATCCTGCAATCAAAACTCCAGTTTAAGAGTCCATGGTAGGAGTCTAAATGGCTAAGCAAGCTCCTTTGACTTTGCCTATTTGTAGTACTTGCTATAATCCCATGCTATGTGGACTAGATTGCTGAAGACAGATCCCTAACCGAAGCACAACATTCTGCATTTTCCATATATACTGGTGAGTAGCTAATGGCTATTTTTTGTTTTACAAGATAGAGTGGAAACAGGCTTCAATCAATCCAGCTGGACAAGTAACAAAAAGACTATCATGTGTTCAGCAAATAACTCCACCCAACCTGCCCCAAAGACCCCTATAGCAAAAGCCATTAAACTTTATGTGCTTTATTTTCTCCCTCCTGCAACCCTGAAGTGTTTGCTGACATTTGAAGCCTGGAAATAATCTTTGTCTCCTATCCATGTTTCTAAATCCTCAGCCAAATTCATGGCTGTCTCATTTTCTGAGTCAGATGTTCTAATCAACTAACCCATTCTAAATAGCCTTGCTTCTGGATATACGGGGGAAGAAAAAATAAACGTCTTTAAATTTCAGGGACATAAAATTGTGTTGGAAAATTTTCCCTATGGAAACATCAGATGGTCACAGAAGGGGTGTTTTATTAATAAAAATAAATATTATTTGGGAATTCCATCCAATGGCATGGATAGCATTAACCATCATTGGAGAAAAATGTTCATTCGAAATGATTTAAGGATTTTAATTTGTTGTTTTGTTTTTCTTTGGTATGTTTTTGTCTTTGTATATTTCCTGGACACAAATTTTGAAGCCAGTAAATTAAGCAAAATATATCTTGCATTCTACTCAAGTTAATCTCCAGAACACACAGATTGTTTTCCAGGGATAGAGATACATAAACCTTTACAAATAAAAGGGATTTCAAATGAATCAATTTAAAAAAAAATGATAGTTGCCTGATTCACAGTAGTGAATGTTTATTGAACGCTTTCTATATGCCAGCCCCTCTGTTAATTACTTTATTTGTATCACCTCATTTAATCCTCCCAGCCCACCTGAGATAGCTAGGGCCTCTGTACCATGTGACTGATGCCTCCCACAGTTGTGCAACATGGTGCCCTGGGATTAGGCGTCATTTTCTCTTTCTCAGTTAAAGAAATGGAGGCACAGAATGATTCAGCACCTTGCCACCAACTCATGCAGTTGGTGCATAGTGCTGACAGGTCCCAAACCAAGCTCATTTGGCCAAGTCCATGGTTCTTACTACATTACACTGTACCAGCTACTGTGCTGTAAGGCATAACAATTAATTGTGGCAGGATAGTGTCATCCTGATTACCAAGCCTTCCTTGATCTTTGTTCTAGCTGTTCCATTGGCCTACATCATTCTTTTGCACATCTCTGCCTACTGAAATCGCATGCATCCTTTAAGGCTTACCTCAAGCATCTGTAATATGTTCCCTGGACCATTCCTTTCTCTAGCAGAATTAATCAAATTCTCCCTTTGATCCAACAATATCTGTGCCTGGATGTTTTGTGTTTTTTCAAGATGGGATAGTAACAGCATTCAAAAATGTTTCATGACTGCAACTCCAGTATTCACAACATTGAGTTGAGGACATATATTTCTCTTATTCTTTGAAATAGGATGGAGCATTTTTGTCTCTCCCCTACCCGCCACTCCTCATTTCTCTCCTTTTTTAAAAAATTTTCTCAGCCCCTAAAGGTGATGGCTGAATTTGTTTATACCTATTATAGTATTTTCCATGTTGAAATGTAACTCACCTATCTGTGTCTTTCTTTTTAAGACTCTAAGTTCCTCAAGAGCAGGGATAGATGAATCTGTATCCCCTATCCTTGGCACCTACCACTGTCCCTAGTAGTACATAAGTGCTCAATAAATGTTATTTGCATGAACAAACATCCTCATGCAAGACATGTGACCTACTAAACTTGTCTGCTTGGTGTGGATTGTTATGTCTTAGATCAAGGAGAGACAAAAATACTTATCCATTGTACTAACCTATAGGATATAATTCAGTATGTATTTATTGAAGTCAAGTGTTACTGAAACAATAATTTGTTAGCCATTTAAAAATGGCTATATAGAATTTACAAAGCTTTCTATTTTAACTGTTTTATTTGTGTTGTGATTGAAGAAAAGTTTCCTTTTCAGGAAGAAAACACCTTGAACTTAAATAAAATGTACTGTAAGGTTTATACTGGTACAATGATAAATTTTGTATAATAAATTATATAATACTATAGTTAAAGATATGCATTTTAATCTATCAGGGGTGAGTGGTATGTGATATAGTAAATCATCACATAAAGAAATCTAAATGTAGTCTAAATGTTTTTATGTTTCTCTTATATTAAAAAGTATATAAAATTAGAACGTTAAATCAATGTAATTTTATCCTTACATGTTAAAGTGGATTTGGGGAGATAGATCGTTAACATTTACACTAACATACTCTTTAAATGCAGCAAGTTCATTGAGCTAAATGGAGCAGGGAGACAAACAAAAAATTCTTATAATAGTCAAAACTGATGATATAACATAAATACTCAAAAGGTCCTGACACAGAACATTTTCATTCTTGTTTTATACGATCATAAAAAATTGGTAACCTGGTCCCCAAGCCCACTCTACATCAAAAGCAGGAAGTGTGAACACATAATATAAATTCTAAAAACAAAACAAAATTGGGACATATTAGCATGGAGTCAGTCATTGCAGACATAAATGGCTCTGCTCTACCTCAACAGTCCTGCATTTAATGCTGGCTGACACAGTAAGTGATCTTCGTAATGGGAAGAATCATCAAATGTATTCACATACCAAAACATCACATTGTGCACCTTACATATACAATTTTTGTTTGTCCACTATACCTCAATAAACCTGGAAAATATATATTCAGTATGTTTCAGAAGGTCAAAATAGACGTGATAAAACAGGAAGTGTTCTAGCCAATAAAGAACAAATTAAGTATAACTCAGAACTATTTGAAAATTTAGATGTTAGGAACTTAGAGCTCACATAGGAGGTTTTATTGCTTTAGGACATTATATTATGAAGAATGTAAAACCTATTATGACTAATAATGATTTAAAGGCAAAGCAAACTTTCTAATGCCGATATTATTGCCTTTTCCAGTTTAGATTCTATGTAAACATTACTACTTTTTCAGTTAGTTCATCTCTTGACTTTACCTAACTTGAGGTATAACACAACTTATCTCAAAAACGACTTGTGTGAGTCAAACAATCCTGCAGAGACTTTCTGATGAGAACCTATGGTGCATTCCTGAAAATAAAAAAGATGATCTGATTTTCATGTTTTCTCTCAAGGTTTCCCACGTCTTCACATTTGGTTTAATAATCAATACAAAGAATTGCAATTTCTATAATGTGTGTTGTTAGCAAATAATATCTATGGCACCTTAACTGTCATTATCCACATCTGACAAGAATTCAGGTGTCACTGGACACATTTTCTCTTCATGCCTTATAAACATTAAGAATACAAGAAAGGTTACATCCTTTAGAATCATGAAAACCCCAACTTACCACAGTATTATTCACAGTTTCCAGTGTGTTATTTTACCTTCTGACAAGTTTTATAAAGGAGAAGGGAATAAAACTAACTTACATTACATACAAGATGTTGCCTACATAGATGCCAGAAAGGGAAGCAAATGAACAGCCAGAACATATGGCAGTGAGCTGACAGCATAAAGAAACTAGTTCTGCATGAGCAACAAGAAACATCTTGAAATGTTCAAGACATATGTGTTTTTAGGAAGAAGACTGAAGTGTTTCATAATAAAAACAGGACAAAGTGAACCATGAGTGCTGAATAAAGTTTTAATTAAAAAAGGGTTTTTAGTCTTCAGTGTGAATATACAATATGCTTCACAGATGGATTTTATATTTAAGCCTTATCCAAACCAAAGAAGTAAGTGAGACAAATAAAGCTTCTGAAAATGGTACCAAGGCTAAAATGTATGTAAACAATGAAGAGTTCTGGTACAAACAAACAAGGAAAGAAGAACAATCCTTCTGCCATCCATTTTCCACTTGCACATTGCATAAGTAGATTATATAACCTACCTTTGGTGCAAACACATCTCTCTCCAGTTTAAACATATAATAGACACATATAATTAGGAAACAATCCAAATATCCAACAGAGAAATGGTTAAATTACTTTATATCAATGCAACATTAGCCATTAAAAAATACACTTATGCATCACTTTAGAAAAATAAAGAAATGTACATGTATTAATGTTAAAATAATAGGACACAAAATTTGTAAAAAAAAAACCTTTAAAAATGCAAGAATATTGCAATAAAATATACAAAAATATTAGCAAGTTACCTCAGGTTTTTACTTTCATGTAACTACTTCTCTGAAGCTTCCATTAATAGTTTTTATGCAGCACTGCTTTTTAAAATAAGAAAATAATGGACATTTGAAAAGTCTAATTAAAGTTGAAATATTTACCTAGAAAACCTGATATAAAACAAAAATGGTTCTAAGTTTATCAGAAAATATTTTCATATTAATCTTTGATGTCTAAATAGCTTCATTTTTGTTTCAAGACAAGAAAGAATTATTCTTGAAGTTCACTGGCTATAAATGACAGATAACCTCTCCACTAAAAACGCAGGCATCTAGCAGATGAAGATCTGACAATAATGTATAAGAAGCACACAGGGCCAATGAATATACTTTTCTATTTTTTCTTTGAAAAAAGTTTAAAGCAAACACAAAATGATATCTAAAGCTCTTTACAACATATCTAAAAAGCATGGGTTTAAGCTGGAAAATCTCTGGCAATGGGCTTGGCATTTCAGAGTATCTTAATGACACGAAATATTTTTATATATGCAAAATATTTATTTTTAAAAGTTCAGCTGAAATTAGAGTTTTGTGTGAGATCTTTAAGATGGATAAAAAGTATATTCAGAAATATTCTGTATATTTCCTAACAAGGTTTTTTGAAGGTTTTATTTCATTTAGAAGCCATATTTATTTATTGTCATAATCACTGATGTGCTCCCTTACATGAAACTCTAGCTCCAGAAAAGTGATCAATTTGCTGCTCCCAAACACATTTCATTAAATCTTGTTTCCATACCTGTAGCCACTGCTCAATTTTTCCCACTTACAGTAATTTTCTCCTTTTCTACCTATTGCAATTTGACCTGTCCTTCAGACTGAAGTCATGCCCCTACTCTATTCATAAAGCGTTTTTAGATAAATAACTTTAGTTCTCTCCATCCTTTGAATTCATACTACTCATTGATTCCTCAGTAAATATTAATTCCTTTGTGGTAATCTTTTACTATGGTCTTTTCAAGTATTTATTTCATCTGCTAAACTAGATTGAAAGTTCTGTGAGAACACTGAACATTTAAGAAGTCAGCTTTTTTTTTTTTTTTAGATAAGGTCTCCCTCTGTTGCCCAGGCTGGAGTGCAGTGATGCAATCATGGCTCACTGCATCCTTGCACTCCCAGACTCAGGTGATCCTCTCATTTCAGCCTCCCAAGTAGCTAGGGCTACAAGCACATGCCACCATGCCTAACTAATTTTTGTATTTTTTTTTTTTGTGTGTGTGTGGAAGTTAAATCTCACTATGTTGCCCAGGCTAGTATTTTTCCTTTATGTCATCCAGTGTGTAGTTCACAAGTGCTCAATAAACATGCTGAAAGATAAGAAATGGCTGGAGAAACACTGATTACAAAGCTCTTACCCTTGGCTTTAATGTGACCTTTGGGATGTCAGATGTATCTGCTTAATCATATTAAGAAAATGAAAACGCATTATTTGAGTACCCAAATATTTTTTTGGGAAAAAGACAAAATTTAAAGTCTATTACAAGGCACACAAACAAAGAAGGATCTTGATATGATTTCAACACACATTTCCAGCTTATCTTGGATCCCAATTTTACCATATTCTCTTATACTCTAACCATATTAAACTTCTTTTTTAAAATTATACTTTAAGTTCTGGGATACATGTGCAGAACGTCCAGGTTTGTTACATGGGTACACGTGCCATGGTGGTTTGCTGCAACCATCAACCTGTCATCTACATCAGGTATTTCTCCTAATACTGTCCCTCCTATAGCCCCCAACCCACCAATAGGCCCTGGTGTGTGATGTTCCCCTCCCTTTGTCCACGTGTTCTTATTGTTCAACTCCCACTTATGAGTAAGAACATGCAGTGTTTGGTTTTCTGTTCTTGTGTTAGTTTGCTGAGAATGATGGTTTCCAGCTTCATGCATGTCCCTGAAACGGACATAAACTCATCCTTTTTCATGGCTGCATAATAATCCATGATGTATAAGTGCCACATTTTCTTTATCCAGTCTATCAGGACATTTGGATTGGTTCCAAGTCTTTATTGTGAATAATGCTGCAATAAACATACATGTGCATGTGACTTTATAGTAGAATGATTTATAATCCCTGGGGTATATACCCAGTAATGAGACTGCTGGGTCAAATGGTATTTCTGGTTCCAGATTCTTGAGGAATCATCACACTGTATTCCACAATGATTGAACTAAAGTTCCTGAATATGCTGTGCTTCTTCATGCCTCCATGCAAGCTCTAATGGCCTACCTGTCCTCTTCTGACAAAATCTTAAGATCATCTTTTAAGATCAAGATGAAAGGCTGAATCCTTCATTATGTCTTCTTCATTTGTTAAGGAAGTGGTTACTTCCTCTTTCATGCTCCTAAAGTACCCACCTAAACATTTCCTTCATATATTTACTTATATTGTACACATCCATAATTTACAACATTTTATAACACACTGTAATATATTTGTAAGAGATCAGGATACATCTTATTTTATATTTATTTATATTTGCCTAGTGCTGCTGATAGTATCTGTTTTATCAGCTTAATTATAAGCAAGCATCAATGTTTGCTTAATGAATGCATAAATAAATGAATGATCTTGTTAACTGCTTATATGAAAGGAAAAAAAAAAAAACTCCTGGGATTTAAAGGCTAGCCATGGAGAACCCAAAATGTATATAATTCACATGGAATCAAGGGCCAAGCATTATGTTCCTTAGGGCTCGAGGTATTTTTGCCTATTTTTATAAAAAAAAATCAAAATCAATCCAGATGGTGAAGAGGCCAACACAATGAAAATATTTTAAAAGAAGGAAAAATTAAAATCAGAAAAAAAGTCCCACATGCTCCTTCCCACAGAGGAAGCTGCGAATAGGTGATAGATCCATGGTTTTCAAACTCGGGCAAGCGTTATAATCACCTAGAGAGATTTAAAAATTACAGATGTTAAATTTACTGCATCAGGATCTGCAGAGGTTGGGGTTTTTAACAGGCTTCCTGAATGATACTGATCAGTTAGGAGTTGGAACCACTGACCTTGAACATAAATAACCAAAAGCCTCACCAGCTTTAGACTTGGATGTTATATAGTCAGGCATATCCCTTGAACAGATTACTATTAGATATGTCTCAGATATCCTACTTTTGAATCCTATCCCTAGGAAAAGTTCTTTCCAAATTATGACAATTTCCAATTATGTTTGGCAAGTAGATTACTGTATTTTTAAAGTCCCATGCACTCTTTATTACTAAACATTTCTAGTAAAGCTGTTAACAAATTACAAGTTTACTAATTTCCTTCACTCTTCAATGTAGCAGAGATGGGTTAATAAGCAGGTGAACTAACCAACAGGGACAGAGTAAGAACAGAGAAAGCAAATGTTTGGAGCTATTCACAAACATATCCAGATACAGGTGATGGGGATGGAGGCAGCAAGCCACATTGCCATGTATGTACCTATGCAACAATCCTGCATGTTCTTTACATGTACCCCAGAACCTAAAATGCAATTATATATATAAAATGTTTAAATAATGGAAAACTAGCTTCCTCCAATATAAAAATGGTTCAATCACTGAAAATCAAATATCACTTCTTAAAATCCAACATTAAACTCAATACCTAAGGAATATCAAACAATAGTAGGGAAAAGTTCTATAGACTATGTACGAGAAAATATTAACATTTGAATGTAAGTCATAGTTCAGACACTAACACTCCCACTGTGTGACCCACAAGAGACACTTAACCTAAACTTGAGTTTTCTTGTTTGTAAAAAATGTAAATTATAATCCCTGTTCTACCTAATTCACAAACATGTTATGGAAGGATACAATAAAGTAAGTAAAATGCTTGAAAATGATAATGAATTATATAAAATGCAAGCTATTATTTATTATAAATGCTTATTAGAAATAGTTTTTCCAAGGTTTTAAATGTTTGGTAGACAAAAAATCACTAAAGTCAATTTCTTTTTCCATTTTCCCAACATAAACACTTGAAAATACTTCCTAATTCAAAAGCTGGCATCTTTTCTCTCATTTGGCAAAAACCATTTCCCTCCGGGTTTCCAGTGGAAGTGAAATTATTTTGACTGTTTTTGTTTAAGATTATCAACAAAAACCTCTCCAAAACCTCTCCAAATGCTGCTTCTATGCCAAAACACATTCTTTATGCAGCACAGTTGTAGGAATGTATTGTATGTGAGCCACTACTGGGCCACAAGTAGAATTGAGATAGCATATTTTTTCTATCCGTTAGGAATATTCAAAATATTTTCAACATGTCCTTGTTAAGTGGTAGATTCCTTTTCAATATGACATTTTCTTTAACCACAGATGAAAAACAGAAAAAAGGAACTATGCTAAGTAATTATTTCAGAAAATAAGTATTATAGATGAGTCCAATAGATAGTAAGCTATATAATAATTATAAATATTATTTATAGAACCCTTACTGAAATGAGAAAAGTTCCTTATCCCCGTCACAGGGCATGTGATGCTGTGGCTCACTTCTTCGGTGCATGCTGCTCATATCCTTAGGGGAAGAATGCAAATGGACGTGTTGTGGGGAGTGCTGACCCCAGAGCAGCCTCTAGGGTTGAGTGTTTACAGCTCCCGAAGCCTCAGTGGGTATGTGTTACAGTGCACTCTTTCAGTTTTGCCATTGCAGGTGGCTTGCATTAATCAGCTCAATTAGACCCTCTACCTTACAGAGGGCTTTCTGTACCCAGGGTTCTTGTCTTAGTGTACTGGAAAAATCGAATCACACGTGGGCTTGGAGAATGAGTGCAAGGTTTTATTGAAGGGTGGAGGTAGTTCTCAGCAGATGGATGGGGAGCCAGAAGGGGGATGGGGTGGGAAGGCGGTCTTCCCCTGAAGTCGGCCACCCAGCAGCTAGACTCTCCTCCAACTGCTGCTGGCCGAATTCCACATTGTCCCACCTGGCCTACAGGCGTCTGCTGGTCCCTATTGGTGTGCTCTTCTGCTACTCTGCTCCTCTTGATGTCTAGTTGCCTGTGTGTGTTCATCTGCCTGATGTCCAGCCGCTTGTGTCTGTGACCGCTAGGTTTTTATAGGGGTTTTTATAGGCACAGAATCGGGGGCAGGGTGGGCCAGGGTGGTCTTGGCAAATGCAACATTTGGGCGCAAAAACAGGAGTGCCTGTCCTCACTTAGGTATGTGGGCACAGGCCTGAGGGTAGAGCCCTTGCCAGGGACCCCACCTTTCTCTACCCAGCACATCTGTGCCCCGCTCCCTTATCATTACCATGTGCTAGGCATTGTTTTAGGCACTTGAGATGTCTACTTAAAAATAAAAAGATGTGTGTGTTTTTGCCTGTGTGTGCATATGCATACACAATCGTATGTTATAATCTTCTGAAAAAGGTGATTTCTCAATCACATTGAACATTCCTAAGAGCGATGGAAACGTTCATCTAGTTGAGTTCATTTATGGTCACTTCTGCTGAACTAGGGTGATTAACTTCTAGTTCTAACATTCTCCAAATTGGAAAAACATGGTTAATTCTATAAAACGTAAGTGTGCTAAATATATATATATATATATATATATTTTGAGACAGACTCACTCCGTCACCAGGCACCAGGCTTTAGTGCAGTGGTGCGACTTCGGCTCACTACAACCTCCGCCTCCCGGGTTCAAGCAATTCTCCTGCCTCAGCCTCCCAAGTAGCTGGGACTACAGGTGTGCGCCACCACACCCAGCCAATTTTTTTGTATTTTTAGTAGAGATGGGGTTTCACCATGTTGCCCAGGATGGTCTCAATCTCTTGACCTCGTGATCCACCTGCCTCAGCCTCCCAAAGGATTACAGGCATGAGCCACTTGGCCCGGCCGCTAAATTTTTTTAAAATCCAGAAAAACTTCCTAGGATTGAAACTGGTTTTAGAGGACATACTCTCAAACTAAATTTATTTTTGTTTTAAAAAATAATAACTGTATAAAATTTAGATGGATAATATTCTCTAACTGTATTCTTGTGTATAGCTTCATGTGTAAAACCTACATAGAACTTCTCTACCAACATGTACAAAGTATAAAATATTAATATAATGTTTTAGAAAACAGAAATAATGACACTAAGGCAGCTGTCTATGCCTGGATGGATTTGCGCACAAAACAATAAAACTAATGACAGGGAAAAAGGTACAAAATTATCTTTATGCATCTACTATTTGTCAGGTATAGTGCTAGTCACTTTGCATCTTTTACCTCATGTAGTCTTCATAGTAACCATCCTAGGTAGGTATTATTCTCATTCCATGGATAGTAAAATTAAGGTTTGAGATCTCTAGGTTCTACCACACTACAGAATCTAAACCTGGACATACAGTGCTGTTTTTATTCTCTCACACACCATACATAAATTAAACAACTAGTAAATTTAAGAGCCATATCAAAATACCTGAATAGAGTAATTTTGTCCTATGTCTTAAAATAATTCTGAGTATTTTTCTATACTATTCAAATAGCTCGTTTTTTTCTCTGATCACATCCTCAACATCTTCCCAAATACTATATCTACTGACTTCATATTTTAGTCATTACAGTTACCGTTTAATGAACACCATGCATTGTAATAGATACTCCATGCACATTAACTCTTTAAACAACTACAACAACCCTATGAAAATATCTTCTATTCTACCAGTGAGGAAACATGTTTTCGTACAGGTTAAAGAATACAGAGGTGACAAATTTAGAGAATGGAATTCAGGGTCTGTTCAACTATAGAACCAACAGTACTGCCATTATGCCAAATGCAATATTTTTCAAACTACAAATACTCTTTCCCAGATCATTTATAAATGCAAGGTATTATGATAAGGTCTAATATATGACAAAGAATGTCCATATATATTTTCTCATTTAATCATAAGACTTATCTGAAAAACGAAGGACAATGTTTATTATGCTATTTCATAGGTAGACAAAGATGAGGTTCAGAAAATTGAAAGAAAGTGCTTTTTCCACTATACAATGTTGCTGTCAATTTTTTGGTAATAGAAATAAATAAATATATAAAGTATAAATACACTTACATAACAAACATAAATCACAAATATGTATTTCAAATGTACATTTGGTATATAAATTTTTAAAAGTACATATAAATAAATCCTTCTCCAACCCTTTGTTTGCTTATATAACTAATTTTGCTATTTTAAAAAAGAAGTCAATGAATTAGTGAAGGATTATTTTTATTGGCCAATGAAAGTCTCTAACAGGATACACTTATTCTCAATTCTATTGCAGCTGTTCAAAGACAATGTCTTTCAGTACAAATTTTTTCTTCACCTTCCTTCCGAATTCTATTATGTACAAAAAAGCTAAGCTTCTTTAAATTTTTACTGAAACGGAAATGTAGTGATGCTTAAATGTGTGGTTACTCAGCTAAAGAGGGTGACTGGGGTTCCAGAGGCAGTACATGCTAAGTCTTTACCTAGAACTATCTCACGTATACACTGTAAAATAATGGCAATCAAGCTAATTAACACGTCCATCGCCTCTACAGTTACCATTTATGTTTGTGTGTGTCTGTTGAAAAGATTTAATGCCCATCCCCTTAGCAAATATCAATTATACAACAGTTTAACTATCATCACCATGTTGTACATTAGATGTCCAAAAGTTGTTCATCCTGCATAGCTGAAACTTTGTACCCTTTGATCAATATCACCTCATTTCCCCCTCCCTTCAATCCCTTGGCAACCACCATCCTACTTCTGCTTCTGTGAGTTTGACTATGAGATTCCCATACGAGTGAGATCATGCAGTATTTTTCTGTGTCTAGCTTATTTTGCTTAGCAAAATGCCGTAAAGCTCCATCTATGTGGTCACAAATGGCAGGATTTTCTTCTTTTAAGGCTGAATAGTATTCCTTTATATATACATACATTTTGTTTTTCATTCATCCATTGGTGGACCCTTAGGTTGATTCCGTATCTTGGCTATTGTGAATAATAACGTAATGAACATAGTAATATCAATACCTCCTTGCAATTGTGATTTCAATTCCTTTGAATATATAACCAGAAGTGGAATTGCTGGATCATATGATAGTTCTATTTTTAATTTTTTGAGTCACTTTCATATTGACTTCCATAATGGCTATGGAAACACACTTATCTTTTGTCTTTTTGATAGCAGCCATTCTAACCTGTTGGAGGTCATACCTCATTGTGGTTTTGACTTGCATTTTCCCTGATAATCAGAAATATTGAGCAACTTTTCCTATTCCTGTTGGCCTTTTGAATTTCTTCTTTTGAGGTCCTTTGTCCGTTTCTAAATTGTTGTTTGTAACTTTGGTATTAAGTTGTATGAGTTCCTTACATATTTAGGATTTAATCCCTTATGGAATATATGGTTTGCAAATATTTTTCTCTCATTCTGAAGATTGCCTTTACATTTTGTTGACTGTTTGCTGTGCAGAAGCTTTGTAGTTGGGTGTGGCCTCATCTATTTTTGCTTTTGTTGCCTGTCCTTTCGTTGTCATATCAAAAAAAAATTATTGCCAAGATCAATTTCAAGGAGATTTTTCCTTATGCCTTCTTCTATGGTTTTGTGGTTTCAAGTTTTACATTTAAGTCTTAATTTTGAGTTGATTTTACGTACGGTATAATGGTTCAATTTCATTCTTTTGCTCTTGGATATACGGTTTGCCCAACATCATTTTTTTTTAATTATACTTTAAGTTTTGGGTTACACGAGTAGGTTTGTTACATAGGTATACACGTGCCATGGTGGTTTGCTGCACCGAACAACCTATCATCTACATCAGGTATTTCTCCTAATACTATCCCTCCTCTAGCACCCCATCCCCCAACAGGCCCTGGTTTTTGATGTTCCCCTCCCTGTGTCCATGTGTTCTCATTGTACAACTCCCACTTATGAGTGAGAACATGCAGTGTTTGGTTTTCTGTTCCTGTGTTGGTTTGCTGAGAATGATTTCCAGCTTCATCCATGTCCCTGCAAAGGACATGAACTCATCCTTTTTTATGGCTGCATAGTATTCTATGGTGTACAGGTGCTACATTTTCTTTATCCAGTCTATCATTGATGGGCATTTGGGTTGGTTCCAAGTCTTTGCTGTTGTGAATAGTTCTGCAATAAACATACACGTTAATGTGTCTTTATAGTAAAATGATTTCTAATCCTGTGGGTGTATACCCAGTAATGGGATTGCTGGGTCAAATGGTATTTCTGGTTCTAGATCCTGTCTTTAACAATGGTTGACCTAATTTACACTCCCACCAACAGTATAAAAGCATTCCTATTTATCCACATCCTCTCAAGCATCTGTTGTTTTCTGACATTTAAATGATCGCCATTCTAACTGGCATCAGATGGTATCTCATTGTGGTTTTGATTTGCATTTCTCTAATGACCAGTGATGGTGAGCTTTTTTTCACATATTTGTTGGCCGCATAAATGTCTACTTTCAGAAGTGTCTGTTCATATTCTTCACCCACTTTTTGATGGGGTGTTTTTTTTTCTTGTAAATTTAAGTTCCTTGTAGATTCTGAATATTAGACCTCTGTCAGATTGATAGACTGCAAAAATTTTCTCCCATTCTGTAGGCTGTCTGTTCACTCTGATAGTTTCTTTTGCAGAGCAGAGTGCTTTAGTTTAATTAGATCCCATTTGTCAATTTTAGTATTTGTTGCCATTGTTTTTGGTGTTTTACTCATGAAGTCTTTGCCCATGCCTATGTCCTGAATGGTATTGCCTATGTTTTCTTCTAGGGTTTTTATGGTTTTAGGTCTTCCGTTTAAGTCTTTAATCCATCTTGAGTTAATTTTTGTATAAGGTGTAAGGAAGGGGTCTAGTTTCAGTTTTCTGCATATGGCTAGCCAGCTTTCCCAACACCACTTATGAAATAGGAAATTCTTTCCCCATTGCTTGTTTTTGTCAGGTTTGTCAAAGATCAGATGGTTGTAGAGTGTGGCATTATTTCTGAGGCCTCTGTTCTGTTCCATTGGACTATATATATGTTTTGGTACCAGTACCATGCTGCTTTTGTTACTGTAGCCTTATAGTACAGTTTGAAGACAGGTAGTGTGATCTTTCCAGCTTCGTTATTTTTGCTTAAGATTGTCTTGGCTATACGGCCTTTTTGGCTTCATATACAATTTAAAGTAGTTTTTTTCTAATTCTATTCTCCCGGCCTGCAAGGTTTGTTGAGGAATAAACTGAGAGTCATATAGAGGTTCCCTTATATGTGATAAATTGTTTTTCTTCTTCTTTTTTTTTTTTTTTTGAGACGGAGTTTCGCTCTTGTTACCCAGGCTGGAGTGCAATGGCGCGATCTTGGCTCACCGCAACCTCCGCCTCCTGAGTTCAGGCAATTCTCCTGCCTCAGCCTCCTGAGTAGCTGGGATTACAGGCATGCGCCACCATGCCCAGCTAATTTTTTTGTAGTTTTAGTAGAGACGGGGTTTCACCATGTTGACCAGGATGGTCTCGATCTCTTGACCTCGTGATCCACCACCTCGGCCTCCCAAAGTGCTGGGATTACAGGCTTGAGCCACCGCGCCCGGATGTTTTTTTTTTTTTTTTTTTTTTTAACATTCTTTGTCTCTTGATTTTTGACAGTTTAATTATAATGTCTCTCAGTGTAGACTACTTTATGTTCAACCTATTCAGGGTTTTATGGGCATCTTGAGTCTGGATGTCTACTTATTTTCCCAGATTTTGGAAATTTTCAGTTTTTATATCTTTAAATAAGTGTTTCTCCTTGTTTTCATTTTCCCCTCCAGAACTCTCATTATGTATATACTGATTTACTTGATGATGTGTTACATAAATCTCCTATGCTTTCTTCACTATTTTTCATTCCTTTTTCTTTTTTCTCCTACAACTGGGTAGTTTCAAATAACCTGTCTTTGGGCACTACACTCTTTTCTTCTGCTTAATTGAGGTTAATGTTGAGACTTGCTATTTTTTCAGCTCAGTTGTTAAATTCTTCAGCTCCAGGAATTGTTTTTTTCTTTTAATTTCAATGTGTTTTTAGGAGAATAGGTGGTGTGTGGTTACACAAGTTCGTTAGCAGTGATTTGTGAGATTTTGGGGTACCCGTCATCCAAGCAGTGTACACTGTATCCAATGTGTAGTCTTATTCTTCACCCCCCACAATTTTCCCTGAGTCTCAGTCCATTGTATCATTCTTATGCCTTTGCATCCTCATAGTTTAGCTGCCACTTATGAATGAAAACATACAATGTTTGGTTTTCCATTCCCTAGTTACTTCACTTAGAATAATGGTCTCCAGTTCCATCCAGGTTGCTGTGAATGCCATTATTTCATTCCTTTTTATGACTGGGTAGTGTTCCATATACACATTTCCATTGTTGATTAATGGGCATTTGAGCTGGTTACATATTTTTGCAATTGCAAATTGTGCTTCTATAAACACGTGTGTGCAGGTAGCTCTTTCATATTATTACTTCTTTTCCTCTGGGTAGATGCTCAGAAGTGGGATTGCTGGATCAAATGGTAGATCAATTTTCAGTTCTTTAAGAAATCTTTACACTGTTTTCCATAGAGCCTGTACTAGTTTACATTCCCTTCAACAGTGTCAAAGTGTCCCCTTTTCACCACACCCATGCCATTTTTTTGATTACGGCCATTCTTGCAGGAGTGAGGTGGTATTGCATTGTGGTTTTGATTTGCATTTCCCTATCAGTTAGTGATGATCAGCATTTTTTCATGTTTGTTGTCCATTTGCATATTTTCTTTTGAGAATTGTCTATTCATGTCCTTAGCCCACTTTTTGATGGGATTGTCTGTTTTGTTCTTCCTGATTTGAATGAGTTCCTTAGAGATCCTGTGTATTAGTCCTCTGTTGGATGTATAGACTGCAAAGATTTTCTTCCACTCTGTGGGTTGTCTGTTTCCTCTGCTATTCTTTTGCTGTGCAGAAGATTTTTAATTTAATTAAGTCCCATCTATTTATCTTTGTTTTTGTCGTATTTGCTTTTGGGTTCTTGGTCATGAAGTCTTTACCTAAGCCAATGTCTAGAAGTGGTTTTCCAACGTTATCTTCTAGATTTTTATGGTTTCAGGTCTCAGATTAAGTCTTTGATCAATCTTGAGTTTATTTTTCTATAAGGTGAGAGATGAGAATCCAGTTTCATTCTTCTATATGTGGCTTGACAAGTATCCCAGCATCATTTGTTGAATAGGGTGCCCTTTCCCCACTTTATGTTTTTGCTTGCTTTGTCCCTCTGTCTTTTTTAACTCCTGTTGCTTTAAAGTTGGTATAAGAATAGTTACTCCTTCTCACTTTTGATGTCCATTTGCATGAAATATCTTCTTTCATCCCTTTACCTTAAGTTTATATGAGTCCTTATGTGTCAGGTGAGTCTCTTGAAGACAGCATATATTGGTTGGTGAGTTCTTAGCCATTCTACCATTCTGTATCTTTTAAGTTGAGCATTTAGGCAATTTACATTTAACATTAACATTGAGATGTAACATATTATTCTAGTCATTATGTTATTTCTTGCTTGAATACCATATTGTTGTTTTTCATTGTGTTTTATAGATCCTGTGAGACTTATGCTTTAAGAAGATTCTATTTTGGTACCTTTCAAGAATTTGTTTCAAGATTTAGAGCTCCTTTTATCAGTTCTTATAGTGCTGGCTTGGTAGTGGTGAATTTTCTCAGCATTTTCTTGTATAAAAATGACTATTTTTCCTTCATTTATGAAGTTTAGTTTCACTGGATACAAAATTCTTGGCTGATAATTGTTTTGTGTCAGGAAGTTAAAGAGAGGACCCCAATCCCTTTTAGCTTGTAGGGTTTCTGCCAAGGAATCTGCTGTTAATCTGATACGTTTACTTTATAGTTTACCTGATGCACTTCCTTAGCAGCTCTTAAGATTCTTTTCTTAGTCTTGCCTTCAGATAACCTAATGAATATGTGCCTAGGCAATGATCTTTCTGTGGTAAATTCCCCAGGTGTTCTTTGAGCTTCTTGTATTTGAATACCTAGATCTCTAACAAGGCTGGGTGAGTTTTACTCAATTACTCCCTCAAATACCTTTTCCAAACTTTTAGATTTATCTTCATCCTCAGGAATACCAAATATTCTTAGGTTTGGTCATTTAACACAACCCCAAACTTCTTGGAGGCTTTGTTCATTTTGTTAAAATTCTTTTTTCTTTGTATATGTCAGATTGGGTTAATTCAAAAGCCTTGTCTACAAGCTTTAACATTCTTTCTTCTATTTGTTTGATTCTATTGCTAAGACTTTCCCGTGCATTTTGCATTTCTCTAAGTGTATCCTTGATTTCCAGAAGTTGTGACTGTTTTTAATTTATGCTATCTATTTCACTGGAGATTTTTCCATTTGTAACCTGTATCAATTTTTTTTTCTTTAAGTTGGACTTCACCTTTCTCTTGTCTTGATTGGCTTAATAATTGACCTTCTGAATTATCTTTCTGGCAATTCAGAGGTTTTGTCTTCGTTTGGAACTATCGATGGTGAACTAGTGTGATTTTGGGGGGTGTTAAAGAAACTTGTTTTGTCATATTTCCAGAATTGTTTTTCTGGTTTCTTCTCATTTGGGTAGACTATGTCAGAGGGAAGATTTGGGACTCAAACGTTGCTGTTCAGATTCTTTTGTCCCACAGGGGTGCTCCTTTGATGTGGTGCTCTCCCTTTTCCCCTATAGATAGGGCTTCCTGAGAGCCTAACTGCAGTGATTATTACTTCTCTTCTGGATCCAGCCACCCAGCACAGCTACCAGGCTCCAGGCTGGTATTGGTGAGTATCTGCAAAGAGTCCTGTGATGTGATCTATTTTCATGTCTCTCAGCCATGGATAACAGCAGCTACTCCGGTGGAGGTAGCAGGGGAGTGAAGTAGACTCTATGAGGCTCATTGACTGTATTTTTGTTAAGTGCACTGGTTTTGTGTTGTTTGGCCTCCAGCCAGGAGGTGGCACTTTCCAAAGCATATTAGCTGGGGTTGTATGGGGAGGATCAGGTGGTAGGTGGGGCCATAGAGCTCTCAAGAGATTATGTCCCTTGTCTTTGTCTACTAGGGCTGGTAGAGAAAGACCACCAGGTGTGGGCAGGTTAGACATGTCTGAGCTCTGACTCTCCTTGGGCAGAGCTTGCTGCAGCTGCTGTGGGGGATGGTGATGTGATTCCCAGGCCAATGGAATTATGTGTTCAGGGGGAGTATGGCTATCTTTGCTGCATCACACAGGTCACTAGGGAAGTGGGGAAAAGCTGGCAACCACAGGCCTCAACCAGCTCCCACACAGCCCATAGACTGAAAGGCTGGTCTTACTCCCATGTGCCCATCTGCCTCCCTCATCCAACAGCACCAGGTTTATTTCCAGGAAGCCGGTAAGTAGAGCTGAGATGTGCCCCAGGCTACAAGCATCCCAGCTGGGAAATCAAGCGGACTCACAGTTCCTTGGCTGTCCCAGGGAGCCTGTAGTGGCATTCCACTTCCTTGAAAGGGTCTGTGAATTCTTTTGGCTTTCCTGGTATTCCTGTGGTAGTTCTAAGAGCAAAAGTTCATGATGTGAGTCTCCATACACTGCTCTATCTGTCAGAGTGGGAGCTGCAAATTAGTCCTGCCTCCTAGCCACCATTTTCCCCCAGTTGTTTCTTTTTCTATTTTTTTAAATCTCTTTGTTGAAGTCATTTTGTCCCTGTTTTCCTAATTTTGTTATATTGTTTATCTGTGTTGTCTTGTAGCTCACCAAGCTTCTGAAGAACAAATGTTTTAGATTATTTGGCAGGTAACTCACAAATACCTGTTTCTTTGGGGTCAGTTACTATAAGTTTGTGTTCCTTTGATGGTGTCATAGTTTTCTGAATTTTTGTTTTTCTTGTGTCTTTGCATTGGCGTCAGTGCATTTGAAGCAGCACTTACCTCTTCCAGATTACCTTTGTTAAGAAAAGCTCTTAGAGGGGGAGTGGAAGTATGCTGTGACACCGAGTCTAGTGACATGTGAGGTGCCAAATGCAGTAACTTGTCACAGCTCTGCATCCACAAAGGACAGGAGTGATGGCACAGGAGCTGAAGTAGCCAGGGTCCACAACATTTGGCTACTATGTGGTCTTCAGCAGTGAATGTTGTGGGGGTTTTGTGGTGCCCATGAGGGCTGCTGGGGTCCTTAGTGGTGGCCACTGGGTAGAGCAGCAAATGCACCTGCATAGGTAATGCCAAAGTTGGCAGTAAAGACTGGGGACAGCTAGGGGTGCGCAGGAGGGCTGGTGGCAAGTTAGTGGAATGTATGCCTGTGGCATTAACAACTAAGATCAGCAGCAGGTGTGGCAAGAAATGCAGTGGCAAGATATGGCCTTGGGCAGGCATATGTGTGGCAGTGCAAACCACCAGTGCATATGTGGCTGCAACAGCGAAAGGCACTAGCAGACAAATGTGCAGTGGTGAGAGCTGTGTAAGGGCATGCATGCAGTGGTGCAAATAAGCAGTGCTTGCATGCATTGTGGTTGATAGCCAGGGCCAGCTGTGTGCATGTACATGCCCATGAGAATTGGTCACAGATAAATGTGGTGATTAAACCTGAGGCTAGTGGGTCAGTGCCAACTGCAGGCATGCATGCAGTGACTGCACCGGTTCCCAGGGTTTGGGTGCCCACAGAGGCAATGACTGGGGCAGCTCCACTGGAGGTAAAAATAACCTAGTCAGCTAGGGTCCATGAAATAAAAAGCCAGGAGGCCATCTGTGGTAAGAGCCATGGGAATTCCAATGCAACTGGGAGGTCCTCAGTCAAGAAGGGTGCTGGGGTCATCTGAAGACCAGGTCACTATGAACCATGATAGCACCTGCCACATGGCTGATACAATGTTCTCTGCCCTTCTTCTTTATTTCTAGCTGCTTCCAGATATCTCAGCTAGGCCAGTCTTCCCAGAGATTTCAGTGGGATAAAACCAATGTCTTTTGGGCATTACCTACAAAGTGCAAAGCAGCTGGACACTCGCCCTGCTCTCATTTTCACCTGTGAGGGTAACACTTGGCACTCAGCTGTGCCAGACTGAGGGATAGTGTGATAAACATGAGACTTCCTCATACCTATTCTGTGTGGTTATTTGTGGCTTTTGTTTGTTTTGCTTTGCTTTTTTGCTCTGCTATACTGCTGCAGCTTCTTATCTAGACTCCAAAGCTCTCCCACAGCTATTTCCACTCCTGGATGCCTATCGAATTATTGTTTGCTTGTGGGGTTGAGGGCCAGGGTCTCCTACTCTACCATCTTGTTGATAACACTCCCTTCTTGAATATCTTGTATGTTTTCCCCTCAAAAGAAGAAATAATTTGGTAATGAGAGTAAAGTTAAGTAACTTTATTAAATTTTAGAGAACAGTGTATCAGCTGGTAAACTGTTCTGTGCTGGCTTATTTCCCTCTTACTTCACAAACCTTATTAAGTGGATTTTCTACGTCTTGTGCTATCCAAGACAGCTAGAAAGAATATCAACTAATTTGTTATTGTCCCTCAAGTAAATGCAGGTCTCTCCTCAACTCTCATATACACACACAAACTTGAACTGGGGAACTGTGTATTTGTTTATCTCTGGGTTATCATTCAATGCCTTGTAGATTGCCTGAAATATTTTTTGAATGATTGAACAGTCACAAGTACTGATTATCTGAGGAAACTTCATATAATTAAATTCAAAGTATATCATTCAGTGATAAATAATAAACACAATAACTTAACAAAATGTTGGATTTTCTTTTTTACCTCTTCATTTTGTACATAAAACTGTAGCTAGTTAGAAAAAGGATTTCTTTAATATTATTATTATTATTTTTTTTTTTTAGCTCTGTCACCTAGGCTGGAGTGCAGTGGCACAATCTTGGCTCACTGCAGCCTCCACCTCCCAGGTTCAAGTGATTCTGCTGCCTTAGCCTCCCAAGTAGCTGATAGTCCCAGCTACTTGGGAGGCTGAGGCAGGAGACTACCCCATGCCTGGCTGATTTTTTTATTTTTAGTAGAGACAGGGTTTCACCATGTTGGCCAGGCTGGTCTTGAACACCTGACCTCAGGTGATCTGTCCACCTTGGCCTCCCAACCTGCTAGGATTACAGGCATGAGCCACTGCACCCAGCTATCTAGCTTAATTTTTAAAAGGGGTGCCCTCAAACTATCTTACTACCACCACAGCCTCCTTAAGTAGCAAAACATTCAATTACTTGAGGTCCAGAACTCAGGGTGCCTATTATGGTCACATATGAAAGTAGGCCAAAAACAAAAAGAAGAGCTTTCATTTATTTTTATCTGACTTCATAATGTGTTTTGTATTCTTGAATTTTCCCAAGTTCTAGAACTTTATTCTTAACTGACTCTGGATATTTTCAACTCCACCCTTGTAAAATCTGATCAATCACTTTTGAAGGCCGACGTGGCGGATTACCTAAGGTCAGGAGTTCGAGACCAGGCTGGCCAACATGATGAAACCCCATCTCTACTAAAAATTAAAAAAAATTAGCTGGGTGTGGTGGCATGCACTTGTAATCTCACCTACACAGGAGGCTGGGGCAGAAGAATTGCTTGAACTGGGAGGCAGAGGTTGCAGTGAGCCGAGATTGCACCACTGCACTCCAGCTTGGGCAACGGAGTGAGACTCCATCTCAAAAAAAAAAATCTGATCAATATTTAGTTTATTCCACTTTGTTTAGCTATTTTCAAAAGTCCCTTCAATCCTTCAACATTCAGCTCAGTGGTCACCTCGTCTGATGCTGCTTTAGACCTCTTTGTAGTTCTCTTACTGCCTTAGTCATATTCTACCATACCATTTACAACCATGCACACTACTTCTAGCTAAAGCACTCTGAGGAGTTTCCTGAACAATCATGCTCCCTCCCACTTTCATGCCTCTGCATTTTCTGTTTCATCAAAGTAGAAGGCCCTTATCCCCATTCTTGCATTCTCATATCATAGAAGTTACCAAACCATTGCAAATGTTTCAATACACTGCTTTTCACATTTTCAAAGATTGTAAAATTACATACCCTCTATTTCTAACATAGTGCTTAATACCTATGTGATGAACATATAGATGAGGCTTGAATGTGTAACTTATCTAAGATTCTAAGGTAAGATAAAGATCAACACAGTAATTGTAAAATAGTGCATTCACTTTGAAAAACAATTTGTTCGTTCTTCAAAATGTTGAACAGTTTCCATAGGACCCAGCAAGTCAACTTCTAGATGTATACTCCAGAGAAATAAAATCATATGTCCACAAAAAAAACTTGTATACTAGTGTTCAGAGCAGCATTTCGGAATACTGCAAAGTAGAAACAACCCAAATATCTATCAATCAAATGAATAAACAAAATGTGGTATATTCATATAATGGATTATTCAGTAATGAAATGAAGTATTCATGCATGTTACAACATGCATGAACTCTCAAAATATTCTAAGTGACGGAAGTCAGATACAAAAGATCAATACTGTATGATTCCACTTGTATGAAATGTCCAGAACAGGCATGGAGACAAAAAGCATATCTGTGGTTTCCAGGGGTTGTGGGGAGGAGGGAGGAAGTGATCGCTCATGGTTACATGATTTCTTTTGGGGGTTATAAAATATTCTATAATTAGCTAGTGGTTATAGTTGCACAACTCTGTGAATATAGTAAAAACCACTTAATTGTATACTTTTTCAGAGTGAATTATATCTCAATAAAGCTACTATTAGTAAATGAACACAATAATGAAAATTCTCTGTTCATTCCAGATTTTTAAATCAGGGGTTTAATCTTTGGAAATCAGAAAGCAACTCTGCCTGCCTAGGACTTCCTGATCATACATAGTAATTGTACAATTATAAAATGTCAAAGGATCATTCTAAATTAACTCTTTGATCACCTTATTGTTGAGAAAACTGAGCTCCAAAAAGCATAAATGACTTAAATAAGGTTACGTAACTAGCCAGTAGAACCAGGGAGGAGTCTCATTCCAATAATTCACATTTATTTGTTGATTTTGACATTTTCTTAAATCCCCAAGTTTTTTATAATTTAAAGAAAAACATTAAAAAGTAAGAAGAAATGCCTATGTATCTTTCATATTGACTCCAATAATTATTCTTAGATTTGTAGGAAATACAGGGGGAAAGAAAGACTAAGAGAATAAACAACTGCACCTTTCTGCTCCTATGAATGAGAAAATACAACTATTAGTACTTAAAGGTTTTACTCTTTAAAAACAATACAGTGTAAGTACTCACAGTAGTAGTTAGAGCAATATGGACCACTCTTCTCCCCAGGGAATAGAATATAATCAGACACTTTGCAAAGATGCTATTAATATTTACCAGGAAATTTTCCCCCAACTTTCAGAAAGACACTAACCTTAATCCACAGGAAAACATCTTTCAGAATATCAGATTCTAAAGTTTCCCTTTCAGAAGCCCTACTTTTTGCAGCCGTGATCGGAGCCAATGGCAGATATAGGTGTAATAAGTCATTTCTGTGGTACTTATTCACTCAGGAGATTTTGGTAGTAGTAAAACATTTTCCTTGAAAGTCATGTTTGTTCTTTTCACCAAAGAGCAACTCTTAAAAGACTTTTTAATTTATTTTCCCACAGAAAAACACTGAGGATACATATATTTGTAAAAGAGCATTATTTAATGTTGACCTTCAAAAGCTTATTGTAAAACACCTCATCATATAATCTACAGCCAGAGGGTAACTCACCAATTGTGTAGTCCAGTATTTCTGCAGCCTAGGTATCCACACGTATCTCAGGATAACAGTGGCGGGTAGTGTGAGGGGCTAAGGGAATGACGGATGGCGCCCAGAATAACAAATAGTGTTACATGCTAAATTTAGTTTAGAAAATTCTGGGTTAATTCAATAAATATTTAAGGAATGTCAACTACATGCCAGGCTGTCTATTAGATACTAGAGCAAAACAGATTTATACCAGAATTTTCTTAAAGCCTCTAACACTAAAGGCTAGTGTTCACAATGAGCATGGTGACCATATATCCTAGTTTGCTGTAGACAGCCCCAGTTTACAGGCACTGTTCCAGCATTAAAATCATCTCTTTTTACTTCTATAATTCTACTTAGGACTCTCTGAAGAGGTGTAGGTGTGTGTGTGTGTGTGTGTGTGTGTAGCAAACAGATTTTCCTAAACTTGCATGACCAATTACATTGCATACTTCTATCTACATTCCTACAATCATCTCCTAAAACAGTGGTCTTGGTCCGCAGAACACAGTTTGGGGTCTACTCCATTCTCAACATTTGATAGCTGAGGAAACAAAGGATCTGAGAATAAAATACACTCAGCTAGACACAGGACACTAAAACCTAGGACTCCTGGCTCACAGAGAGAGAGCGCTAATGCTCTTTCTGACACGTCACAGACTGTGACACTAAAGCACTCTTAACATGGTTAACAAGTTCTATTACAAAAATAAGTCACCAAGTTTCACATTTTAATTTCATTTTAAAGGAAGCTCATTTTTTTCTTCCTCAATCATAACTGTAAAATTAATCAAAAACAGAGTCAATGAGAAAATATCTTTTAGTCAACTCTTAAGACTATAACCCAAGTTCACTTACCCTACTCTCTCCTTTTCCTCCCCTCACTCTCTAGCAATTATAAAGTAGCTGATTTCTTTATATCTTCAAAGTATCACTGGCTTCACAGGTGTGTCTTGGGGTGGGAGAGGAGAAGTTAAGTCTATCCATCAATCAACAAAATGTTCAGTGCCTACCACAAAGTATTCTGCTGTAATATTTTACACTGTCGTTCTAAGTGTTTTTTTAAAGTGAGGCTACTACAATAATTTCTTGGGCCATATGATACACAAATCCCAAAGACTCAAATTAAAATATAATTCCATTATTATTTTTGAGTTTCTATAAGCTTACCAACAGAAGCTATTTTCTGATTCTGGTTGCACCAAAGTGTTTGGCCCTAGAAAAATATCATGGAAATAATTCTGTATTTAAAAACTAGTTATTCAAATTTTTGATCATCCATGGCCACTGGTATTTCTAGATAACTGCCATGCATTTTAAGCAACTTAGGTACTTCTTTCAGAGAAAAATGAGTGAATGGTCATATAGTCTTTAAAATGAGTCAATGAGCTAAGAAATATAATAGCCTGTTCTGAAAAAGGAAAAAGTAGAAAATGTTAGTTAAAATAGTGTTTAAACTTTTAGGAAATTCATTTCTGTATGTCATTTTGTTCATCATCAATAAAAGGTAGTCAATGTTAATTAAATCTCACACAGAAAAGATAACCAGTTAAGCAGATGAAAAGAAAATTACAAGGTAAGGGAGAAAAACATTTCTAGAAAGGAACATTTTTGGATTTGTAGATGGTAATTTGAGATGTACATGTAACAGAATATCCTTCTCACATATTGGAAGTTGTGACTGTGTGACAGAGCTTTGATGTTTGCAACACAGCAGACTCTTCTGCAATAATTATTTTAAAAGGCTTGCCTATGACAATTTCTCATTTGAAGTAATAAACTTATTCAAGTCTAACTATTATACTTAGTTATAATCCCATTTAAAGAAAAAGAAATACAGATATTGATCATATCAAACATTTTCATTGAGAAGTTGACACGGACACTCATGCAGTTTAAGTGGATGTTCTCAGAAGCTTTCCTGCGTATGAGAAACAGAACTACAGGCCTTTTTGTATAAGTTTCTGTACATCTTGTCCATGCTGTTCTCAAAGATGGGACGGTGGGATTTTCCCTTATAAGAGGCTGCCCTGTTGGACCAGTATTCGCCATCGTCCAAATGGAAAGTGCCCCGTGGTTGCTGACATGAGCTATAAAAAGAGATATAAAAGGTACAAAATAATAATGAAACAAAATGAGAAATAGTACTATGTAAATCAAATATTTATTGAGTACTGTATGGGTATTTAATACTCTGCTGGGGCTGTGAAAAATAAAACACAATTATGCTTGTGCTTTCAAAGAGGGACATTTTAAAAGGGCAAGCAGAACTATCTGTGTAAAACTGTTATAAAACAGTAAAATGAAATGTTTGTGTTAGAGTTAAAAAGGAATTCAGAGAATAGACACAGGTGCAGTATGATAAAAGCAGAACACAGGTGGCCTGGTATGGCCAGCATAAAAATGCATCGTTGCTAAAAGTCAGACACACTTAAAACTGAATTCCAGCCCAGTCCTTTATAAGCTGTGAGACCCTGGGCAATTTATTTAATTATCCAGAGTCTCAGCTTTTTTAACTTTAGTTTTACAGGATTGTTTTAAAGTTTAAACACAGAAGTTATTAAATACGAGACATTAAACTAGGTACTTTGTATATATTTAAGAATACATCTTACAACTCTTAGAATTTGGTAGATACAGAAATTAAGACTCAGTGAAGTTAAGTGACTTGTCTAAGACTACTCAGCTAGTAATTGGCAAAATGAAAAAGGAGACCATGTGTGTGCTCTAAGGCTCTTTCTACTACACCATGCTGCTATTGCCCATAGAGTAGAAAATTAGGCTAAATAGGAACATTTGTGGAAAATGGAAACAAAACAGAAGAGTTTGAATGAAGTGAAAGGATCAGCTGTAGTTCTGAGGGTCTTAAAGAAAAAAGAAAGTGGGAGACAGGAAGGGAGGGAGGGGGAGGGAGGGGGAGGGAGGGGGAGGGAGAGCGAGAGAGCGCACGCGCAACAGAGAGAGCAAGCCTGTAGGAAGCTAATGAAATAGACTGAGATTGGGCTAGCTGTGATGAAGACAGAAAAGGAAAGACAACTCTTTCTTAAGGATTAATAGCACTTTTATGCTATCAGTGTTATAGTTTTACTAACACAAATATTAAATTCTGAAATTATATTTTTTATGGATAAAATGTTGAGTTTCTTTTCTTTCTTTTTTTGAGATGACGTTTCACTCTTGTTGCCCAGGCTGGAGTGCAATGGCACAATCTCCACTCACCGCAACTTCCGCCTCCCAGGTTCAAGCAATTCTCCTGCCTCAGCCTCCCTAGTAGCTGGGATTACAAGCATGTGCCATCATGCCTGTCTAATTTTTTGTTCTTTTAGTAGAGATGGAGTTTCTCCATGTTGGTCAGGCTGGTCTCAAACTCCCGACCTCCGATGATCCACCAGCCTCGGCCTCCCAAAGTGCTGGGATTACAGGCCTAAGCCACAACAGTCAGCCCAAGTTTATTTTCTTATATAAATAATTGACCTATACCAATTAATGAAACAATTTTTCCAGATTAGACCTACCAAGTCTGTTAGAGATTACAAAATTTCTTCCTGAATACACACAACCTACAAACCAAGATTAAACCATGAAAAAATACAAACCCTGTGACCAATAATGACTAACAATATTGAAGCAGTAATAAAAACTCTCTTTTAAAAGAAAAGCTCTGGATCTGTGACTTCACTGCTGAACTCTACCAAATATTTAAAGAAGAACTAATAAGAAGTCTACTCAAAATATTACAAAAAATTGAAGATACAAGAAAACCTATTTTACCTAGCATTACCCTGGTACCAAAATCAGAAAAAAAAACCACAACAACAAAAATAAATACAGGCTAATATTCCTGAAGAACATATGCAAAAATCCTCAACAGAATATCAGAAAATTGAATTCAACATGAAAAAGATCATTTACCATGCTCAAATGGAATTTATTCCAGGGATGCAAGGATGGTTCAACATGTGCAAATCAATAAATATGATACATAATATCAACAGAATCAAAAACAAAAAAGTATAATCATTTCAAAGTGTGCTGAAAAAGCATTTAATACAATTCAACATCCACTCATAATAAAACCCCTTCATAAACTAGGCATAGAAGGAGCATACCTCAAAATGATAAAGGCCATATATAACAAACTCATAGCTAATATTATACTGAATGGGAAAAAAATGAAAAGCCTTTCCACTAAGATTTGAAATAGGACAAAGATGCCCACTTTCACAACTTATATTCAACATAGTAATGGAAGTCCTAGCCAGAGCAATTAGGGAAGTGAAAGAAATAAAGCGGATCAAAATTGAAAAAGAAGTCAAATTATCCTTTTCTATAGAAAACATGATCTTATACTTGGAAAAACATAAAGACTCCCCCCAAAAAATTAAAATGAATAAACACATTTAGTAAAGTTGCAAAATAAAAAATTAATCTGCAATAATCAGCATTTCTATATGCCAACAGTAAACAATCTGCAAAAGAGATCAGAAAGGCAATCCCATTTCCAATAGCA
>NW_016107745.1:934260-939922 GCF_001604975.1 Cebus imitator
AAAAAAAAAAAAAACCCAACTAGAATAGCCAAAGAAATCCTGAGCAAAAAGAACAAAGCTGGAGGCATCACATTACCTGACTTCAAATTAAACTGTGACACTACAGTAACCAATACAGCATGGTACTAGAATAAAGACAGATGCATAGGTCAATGGAACAGAAAAGAGAATGAAGAAATAAATCCACACATTTAAAGTTAACTCATTTTTGACAAAGGCACCAAGAACATACATTGCAGAAAGGACAGTCTTTTCAATAAATGGTGCAGGGAAAACCGGATATTCTTAGGCAAGAAAAATAAAAACAATGCCTATCTCTTACCACATACAAAAATTGAACTAAAATGGATTAAATACTTAAATGTGAGACATGAAAGGATGAAATTATTAGCAAAAAATATTGGGGAAATGCTTTAGGATATTGATCTGGGCAAAGATTACTTGAGTAACATCTTAAAAGCATAGGCAACCAAAGCAAAAATAAACAAATGGTGTCACATCAAGCTAAACAGCTTCTGCACAGCCAAGGAAACAATCAACAAAGTAAAGAGATGTAATAAAGAATGGGAGACAATGTTTGCAAACAACTCATCTGACAAGGGATTAATAACCAGAATATATAAGAAACTCAGCAGCAAAAAACAAAACCAAACAAATAATCTGATTCCTGATTTTAAAATGAGCAAAAGATCTGAATAGATATTTCTGAAAAGAAGAAAGAAAGTGGTCAAAAGATATATTTTTTAAATGCTCAACATCACTAATCAAATCAAAACCACAATAAGAAATCTCAACCCAGTTAAAATGGCTTTTATTTTAAAAAGACAAAAAAAATAATGCATGCTGGTGAGGATGTGGAGACAGAGGAATGCTCATACACTGTTGGTGAGATTGTAAATCGGTATAGTCCACTATGAAAAACAGTATGAAGGTTTCTCAAAAAGAAAAAAAAAAACACAAAACACTACATATAGAACTACCATATGATCCAGTAATCCTACTGCTGGGTATATAGCCAAAGGAAATAAAATCAGCATATCAAAGAGACATCAGCACTCTCATATTTATCATAGCATTATTCACAATAACAAAGATATGAAATCAACCTAAGTGCCCATCAGTGGATGAAGGAGTAAAGCAAATGTGGGAAATGTACTCAATGGAATATTATACAGCTATTAAAAAAATCTATTCATTAGCAACAACATGGATGGAACTAGAGGACATCATGTTAAGTGAAATAAGCCAGGCACAGAAAGACAAATACTGCATGTTCTCACTCATCTGTGGCAGCTAAAAAAGTTGATCTCATGAAGGTTGAGAGTAGAATGATGGTTACCAGGGACTTGGAAGGGGAGGAGGGAATGGGGGTTTGGTTAATGAGCAGAAAAATACAGTTATCTCATGCCTGTAATCCCAGCACTTTGGGAGGCCGAGGCGGGTGGATCACGAGGTCAAGAGATTGAAACCATCCTGGCCAACATGGTGAAACCCCATCTCTACTAAAAATACAAAAAATTAGCCAGACGTGGTGGCACATGCCTGTAATCCCAGCTACTTGGGAGGCTGAGACAGGAGAATCGCTTGAACCCAGGAGGCGGAGGTTGCAGTGAGCTGAGAATGCACCATTGCACTCCAGCCTGGGCAACAAGAGCGAAACTCCATCTCAAAAAAAAAGAAAAGAAAAGAAAAATACAGTTATAAAGAAGGGATAAGCTTTAGAGTTTGACAGCCCAGTAGGCTGACTATAGTTAACAATAATTTGTTGTATATTTCAAAATAGCTAGAAGAAAGACTTGGAATGTTCCCAATACAAAGAATTGATAAATGTTTGAGGTGATATCCCAATGACCATAATTTGATTTACTACACACTGTATGCATGCATCAAAATATCATATGTACCTTAGGTATATGTACAATTATTATGTATCAAAGTTTTTTTAAAAAATAAAGGGAAAATTTAAATTACTCAAACTGAAATTGTTATAATTTCATAATTGAAACATTTTTATTGAGCATATCCCTATTGTCAATATCCTTAAAATAATGCAAAAACAAATAGAAAACAGTTTTTATCAATACCTTTCTATAAAAGGACAATACTGTTAAAAATTCTACATAACAGCGATAATAGAAGAGATCATATTCTAAACACAAATTTAACATTATTTTTATCTTTATTTTTCTTCTTTTGTGGCCAATTCCCATTTATATGAAGCATCACTTCAGGCCTGGTCATTAAAATTTGGGCTAATGCTGAAATAGAATAGTGATGCGAGAAACACACAATGAGAGAATTTTAAATGTCCTGAAAATGGAAGAAATTTTAAATGAATGTAGAAGGTGCTAAATGGAAGAATAAGCATCCTCTATGGCCCTGGGAATTGGCAGGGCTATCATAGCAAATGTCTAAAATGTATTAGAAGCCACACAATATGAAAGCAAGAAGGAGGTCTTATGGGTTATAGATTCCTTCCCTACTCAGCTCCCCAAACCAAACATCTTGGAAATAAGGAGTCATTTATTCAGTTCTTGATAAGAGATTTCTTTCAAATGAATTTAAACGTAAAGGTGATAGAAGACACAAGACAACTATCATAGATAAGCTGATACCTGGAAGATAACATAGGAAACTATATTATCCCACTCTGCTCTTCTTGTAGAAAAACACTGAATATCTGCTAGACCCCATGGCTGAAAACCTCAATGTGTATACAGGCTTTTAAAAAAAGTACTGAGTGCTGAGCATAATTTTTCTTGAGAAAAACACAAATAAATAATTTTTTTTTTTTTTTTGAGACAGAGTTTCGCTCTTATTACCCAGGCTGGAGTGCAATGGCACGATCTCGGCTCATTGCAACTTCTGCCTCCTGGGTTCAAGCAATTCTCCTACCTCAGCCTCCTGAGTAGCTGGGACTACAGGCGCACACCACCATGCCCAGCTAATTTTTGTATTTTTAGTAGAGACAGGGTTTCACCTTGTTGACCAGGATGGTCTCGATCTCTTGACCTCATGATCCACCCACCTGGGCCTCCCAAAGTGCTGGGAATATAGGCGTGAGCCATCGCTCCTGGCCAAGAAATAATTTTGATCTCTTTATTAATGCTCTTTATTTGATAAGTCATTGTCAGACTTTAATTCTTTAAACATGTTTTCCTTTAGCTTTGAACGTAGCTGCCTTGAAGCGTGCTGAATCTAACATTTAGACTTCCTCAGAGAATTTCCAGTAATTCATTTTTCATGTATATGGATCATACTTTCTTCTTTCTTTACATGTCTCAACGTTTTTGTAGAAAATGATGTTTTAGATCTAGTTGAGACTGCAGCAACTCTGTATTCCTTTCGATTCTTTAATGATTTGCCTAAACTGATATTGTGAACTGTTTCCTTCATACTGTGCAGCTGCTTGTTTGTCTCATTTCTTTTTTTTTTAATTGTTGCTATTTTATTTTTATAGATTTAGGGGATACAAGGGCAGTTTTGTTACATGGATATTACATCATGGTGAACTGGGTTATTAGCTTTTAGTGTACTCATGGTTCAACAGTTAACCCTAATAAACAGGTATTTTTTTCAACCCTATCCTGCCTTTTAGAATCTCCACACCTTTTAGAATCTCCAGTGTTTATTATGCCTTTCTCTATGTCCATGTGTACCCATTGTTTAGCTCCTATTTGCAATTAGAACATGTGGTACTTTACTTGGCTTCTTAGGGGCTACCACGGAGTCAGCATAGCTTAGTGACCAGCAAATGACTAGTCAGAGCCAGTAAGCCTAGAAGGCTTCCCTATTTTGCCAATGGATCTATGTGTGGCTTTGAGAATATAGTCAAAGTTTGTCTAGTGTACAAGTCTGCCCTGGATTTTACTTTCTGCCTTTACGAGGCTTCACATTCAGTCATAAATTAGTAGCTCACTAAGGCCTTCACCAATATCTCTCAAGCATATGAACAGCCTTATGCATGAACATAATCTTCTACCCAACCAGGAACAAGTAGAATTTTATCAAGGCCAGCCAATTGTGGTCTTCTCTCAGGATCTTTACTGTCTGCTCCAACCAGTACTAAAACTTCAGGCTTCCCCTGCTTATTGCCAACAAACCATTACTGTTTCTGTTACTGGAATTTCCCATGCTCTGCTCTCCATATAGTTAGCTATTTTTGGGAGCAGAGCTGCCAGTATTTCAACATGAATTCCCTAGTATAACTTTTTTGCAATGGAGCTGAGAAGTGGTAGATGGGGATGGAATCTCCAGGATATAATGTCACAGACTTTAACTGTTCTTACTAAGATTCAGTAAATTTTTAAAGTTAATTTTTAAATTGATACACAACTGTACATATTCCTAAGGTACATATGATATTTTGATGCATGCATGCAACGTGTAGTTAATCAAATCATGATAATTGGGATATCACCTCAAACATTTATCAATTCTTCATATTGGGAACATTCCAAATCTTTCTTTTAGCTGTTTTGAAATATACAACAAATTATTGTTAACTATAGTCACCCTACCGGGCTATCAAACTCTAGAACTTATCCCTTCTTCATAACTGTATTTTTCCACTTATCAACCAACCTCTCTTCACCCCCATTGCCTTCTCCCCTTCCCAGTACCTGGTACCACCATTCTACTCTCCACCTCCATGAGATCAACTTTTTTAGCTGCCACAAATGAGTGAGAACACGTGATATTTGTGCCTGGCTTATATCACTAAACATGATGTCCTCTAGTTCCATCCATGTTGTTGCTAATGAAAAGATTTCATTCTTTTTTATAGCTGAATAATATTCCATTTCTTTGTTATTGTGAATTATGCTACAATAAATATGATATGCTAATTATCCTTTTGAGTTTAAATTTCCCACAAATTCAGCAGATTATAAAACAGTTATTTTTATAAGAACTATGAGAAAGATATACATATATATCATTCATACCTATACTCGGGGTCACTGTCATAGGCAGAGTCTCTGTATAAAAGACTTCTTTTCAGTTCCAGTTCATCATCTTTCTCTAGGTCTCTCTCATCCTGAAAAATGTTAAAGATTCCATTAATTCATTGTCTCATTGTCCCCAAAATAATGCTTAGGTTTCTTCAGAAAATGTTCTTCCCCTCCCCTTATAAATTCAATTTATAAGAAACTGAATTAAATGCTAGTGTTTCTTTGGGGAAAAAAGTTTAAGTGAGGATTTACTATCCTTTTCAATAAACCTATATGGTTTTATTATAGTTTTTGCTAATATTGTTTATCAAAGACTAGGTAACCAGTGATAACTCTTGAATTCATAAAAATGTAGGACTGAATTCTGTGTCAAGATATGTAAATTAATAATATACACTGTTATATGAACTCAAGAGATTATACCTGCATTCTGAGGAATAAGGATTTGAGAAAATTATCAGACTTATGGTTTATGATGAGTTTCAAATGTGGATCTCTTTGAGTTTATCCTACTTAAGAGTTTATTGAGCTCCTTAGATAACAATTTTCTTCAATTTGGCAAGGACCATTATTTTTCTAAATATTCTTTCTGTCCCTTCCTTTCCCCCTCTTTTTTTGGAATTCTTATTACAGGTACGTTGGCATGCTTAATGGTATCCCACAAATCCATATATGTTCATTATTTTTATTCTTTTTTCTTTCTGTTCTTC
>NW_016107745.1:939947-971346 GCF_001604975.1 Cebus imitator
CTACTTCTCCATTGTTGCCTTCTTTTGTTTTGGAAATTTTCCATTGTTCATTTTAATTCCATAAACACTATATTTTTGAAATATTTTCTTAGTAGTTTACACAAGGATACAAGCATTTTAACATGCACCTATGACTTAGAAAGGAAATGACTTAGACTTATTAATCACAAGCCAAAATGCAGTAACAAGCCAGAAAAGGCAAAAATGAAAGGCAAGGTAATTTGAATGAAAGTATATGGTTCCCCCAACCTTGTATGGGCAGCCTGTTCTTAATTTCTAACAGACACATACAAGGACATTACAAATAGTATTCTGAAGAGACAGCTTTGTTAACTATATCATTCACAGGTAAGTTCATATGTATGGTAATTTTATATAATTTAATATCGAATACCTTTCTCAACTGTTAGCCAATATCGTTGTGTTCCTTAGTCAAACAAGAAGAGAAATAAACAGAATGACAAAAGGAACTAGTAAACACAAATAAGGATTAGTAAGGGGTTCATTCACTTTATGTAAGAAATCAGCTGAACACACATTGTGAAGAAAAATGCTGATGGCATGAAAATAGGAAGAGAGCATTACATAATAAATAATAGAGTTTGTTTAAAAATCACAGAAAATATGCATACAAATTTAGAATTGTTATAGTTACTCAGTTTTATCATTATGAAGTAATCTTTATTTCCATAACTGCTTTTTTTCCCTTTAACTTTTTTGGTCTACTAGTCATATAGATATAACCACTTTCTTTTAGTTAGTGCTTTAATGGTATATATTTGTCCTTTTATTTTCAGCCATTTCTTATTATTAGATCTTTTTCTTGAATAGTATATTATTAGATGTTCCTTATTCTTAACCTATTCTGAGAAGTCAATGAAGTGGAACATTTAGTCTATTATCAAAGAAAATGTAATTGCCCGTAGTGAGTGTGAAAGGCTTGGCAAAGAAAAGAAATAAACAGGATAGCTGTCTTAAAGGGAGTGAAAACATAACCACTAAAACTATTCCTGTAGAGTAGGGATATCATAGAGGGTAATTCAGATCTGAGAAACAAAAAGGAACAGATTAGTTTAAAGGTTATTCCTTTCAAATGTTCAGACTATATTTTGTGACATTATATATATATATATATATATATGTATATATATACATATATTCTATACATGTACCCATCTTTTGTAAGAGTCCCTGTATAGAATATTTTTTCAAAGGGCAAGTTATTCAAAAACAAGGAGACTACAAGCATTACACCTTATTATAAGCTATTAACTATTTATTGGTCTTCTCTGATTTGTTGCATATCTTGTAATTTTGTGTTGAAATCTGGAAATTTTAAGTAATAGGATGTGACATATCTGGAATGACTATTTCCTTATTTACCTTCTGTCTGTTCTATCCACTGGTGAATGTGGGATACTGACATCTCTATTACATTGCATATCTATTTCTTCCTTCTATCAGTTTTGCTTATATTATTAGGATCTCTTTTAGGTGCATGTATATTAGTAATGGTCATATCTTCCTCATGGTTTGACCCTGTTGACATTATAAAATATTTTTATTTGTCTCTAGTAAGAAAAAATTCTCTTAAAGTCTGTTTGTCCAATATTTGTTTAGCCACTGCAATTCTCTTATGCTGTTTGAATGGTATGTTTTTGATTTCTTTTACATTCAACTTATTTGTGCCTTTGAATGTAAAGTGCATCTCTTGTAGACAGAATATAGTTGAACCATGATTCTTATCCAGTCTCCAATATTCTACCTCCTAGTTGGAGTGTTTAATTTTTTTTTTTGTTAAGACAAAGTCTCACTCTGTCACCCAGGCTAAAGTGCAGTGTCAAGATCTAGGCTCGTTGCAACCTCAGCCTCCCAATTTCAAGCAATTCCCCTGCCTCAGCCTCCCAAGTAGCTGGGACTACAGGCACATGCCACCATGCCCGGCTAATTTTTTGCATTTTTAGTAGAGATAGGGTTTCATTGTTTTAGCCAGGATGATCTTGATCTCCTGACCTCGTGATCGGCCTGCCTCAGCCTCTCAAAGTGCTGGCATTACAGGCGTGGGTCACCGTGCCCAGCCCTAATTTTTTAAATATCATGAATTACCTATGAGATAAGATTTACATTTGTCACTTTGCTATTTTCTATGTCTTTTTTCTTCTATTTCTCCATTGTTACCTTCTTTTGTGTTAGATATTTTTCAGTGCTCATTTTTAATTCCCTATTACACGATATTTTTGAGACATTTTCTTAGTAGTTTCCACGAGGATAACATCTTAATACAGAAGAATCTAAGTTTAGATGATACCAACTTAATTTCAACAGGATATGGAAACTTTGCTCTTATGTATTTATAATCTCCCCCCTTTATTTAATTGCTATTTTTACACCAATTACATCTTTATATAATATGTTCCCACCAACATATATTTATAATTGTTTTGTGAGATCATCTTTTAAATCAGATAGAACTAAAGTGTTACTAGCAAAAACTGCATTTAGTCTATCTTTTATATTTACCTAGTTACCATTATCATTGCTCTTTATTTCTTCCTGTGAATCTGAGCTACTATCTAGTGTCCTTTCACTTCATTCTGAAGGACTCCTTTTAGTATTTCTTGTAGTGCAGATCTGCTAGTGATAAACCTGGTTTTATTTGAGAATGCCAATTTATCCTATATTTTTGAAAGACAGTTTTGGTGGATATTCATGGTTGACAGTTCTTTTCTTTTCAGTACACTGACTATGTCATCACACTGCCTTTTGGACTCCATAGTTTCTGATTTAAACCAGTTTAAAATCTTATTGAGGAACACATTAATGTGATGAATACCTTCTCTCTTGCTGCTTTTAAGATCCTCTTTTTGTCTTTGGCTTTTTTAAAATCACTTTTTTCTAGATTTAGGGTCTAACTCTGTCACCCAACCTGAAATGCTGTGGTAAAATCATAGCTCACTGTAGCCTTGGACTCCTGGGCCCAATTGACTCTCCCACTTCAACCTTCTGAGTATTAGGGATTACGGGTACTTGCCATGATGCCTGGCTTAACTTTGGCTTCATTCTTATGGTTTATGATGAATCTCAAATGTGGATTTCTTTGAGATTTTCCTACTTAAGAGTTTGTTTAGCTCCTTAGATAATATTTTTCTTCAATTTGGGAAGGACCACTATTTCTCCAAATACTCCTTCTGTCCCTTTCTTTCCCCGTCTTTTTCTGGAATTCTTATTACAGGTATGCTGGCATGCCTATTGGTATATCCCACAAATTGTATGTGTTCATTATTTTAATTCTTTTTTCTTTCTGTTCCTCACACTGAATTACCTTACTTGACTTGTCTTCAAGTCCAATTGTATTTTCTTCTGCCTGCTCAAATGTGCTAGTGAGTCCTCCTAATACATTTTTCATTTCTGGAGTTTTTCACTTCAAAACATTTTCATTTCTGAATAAGGTACTTATCAACTTGAGAATTTTTATTTGGTTATTTAAAAAATAGTTTATAACTTTTGATTGAAATGTTATATTTTATGAGACATAATTCTAACAGTTTATTTCTTCAGAAATGCTTTCTTTTGGTTCCTTGAATAAATACATTTAACATAACTGATTTACAGTCTTTGTCTATTGAGTCCAATGTGTAGGATCCTCAAGGACAGTTTCTAGTCATTGCTTTTTTATCCATTTCCACTGTTCATTGTTGTTTATTCTAGTTCTTAGTTTCATAATTTTCTTAGTTCTGCAAAGTCAATATTCTTTTTTGGGGGTGATCACTCATATCTCTTCTGTTAGCTGAGTCATCAAGTAATGATTGGACAGACATTTCTATAAATCCTTAGAACCATCAAGTCTCCCTGTGTTTGCTCAGTGGCTCTGTATATTGGGAGTACACTTTTAACAATTAGCCTAACCCTTAACTTCCTGTTTATGTACAGCCTTAAGATAGGTTGGAATCGAAAGCTTAGGGCCTTCTTGTCTTTTCTAATCAAGTACATAGCCCTGGACATATGCACAGTCCTACAAATATGAGTGGTCTTCTAAAATCCCAGGAATATGTGGTAGCTTTTCAAAGCTTTATTGGTCTATTGTTTAATTTAACTGCTATCCACCATTTCTGTTTGCAATGAGGTTAAACAATCTCCCCTCCTCTCCCCTCCCCTCCCCTCCCCTCCATTCTCTTCCCTCCCCTCCCCTCCCCTTCTTCCTTCCTGATGGAGTCTGGCTCTGTTGCCATGCTGGAGTGCAGTGGTGTGATTGATCTAAGCTCACTGTAATCTCCACGTCCCAGGTTCGAGCAATTTCCCCTGCCTCAGACTCCCGAATAGTTGGGACTACAGGCACGCACCAAGCCCGGCTAATGTTCTGTACTTTAGTAGAGACGGGGTTTCACCATGTTGGCCAGATGGTCTCTATCTCTTGACCTGCCTAATTCGGACTCCTAAAGTGCTGGGATTACAGGCGTGAGCCACTGCACTTGGCCAATTATTTCTTTTAAAAATGACCTCCACGGCAAAAATTTCGCACTGGGACAGCTCTCACTCAAAGTGGGGTCTTCCAGGCAGTCTCCGGACAGGTTAAATGGTGGCAATTCTCTGGGAATGGTCTTTGAAGAAACCCTAACTTTATTCTACCTCTGACAGTGCCTGCCAAAATTTTGGGTTTCACTGAGAATGTGCCATGTTGTTTTATCAAGCCTACTGTGCAGCTAGAGAGCACGAGATGGGACTAGGTCATGTTAAAATGCCACAAAATTTACTGTCCCTACCAATATTCATCTGTTTTTCATGCTAAAGCACTTGCTTGAGTTTCTAGAGATAAAGCCTACAAACCTGTGACAGCCCCCTAGGACTGTGGACCCAAGGAGTTTTTTACTCTCATGCTGTATTAGTCAGGATTCTCTGGAGAAAACAGAACCAACAGGAAGCATGGGTGTATATAGTTCGAAGACATCGATACTTCATTTTTCAACAATGAACAGAACAATTAGGCAGAAGATCAACAAGTAAATGGAAGACCTAAACAACAATATAAATCAACTAGACCTAACAACATCTATAGACCATTCCACCAACAATAGCAAAATACATATTCTTTTCAAGTGCATATGAAAAATTCTCTAGGAGAGACCATATGTTAGGCTACAAAACAAGTTTTAAAAAATTTAAAAGAACTGCAATCATATAAAATATGTTACCTGGCCACAATAAAATGAAATTAGAGAATAAAAGCAGAAGAAAGTTTGGGTAATTAATAAATATGTAGAAATCAAATGATACACTACTAAATGACCAATAGGTCAAATAAAACATCACAAGGACACTGGAAAATACTTCACAAGAAATTTAAATTAAAACAAAACATATAAAACTTGATAATGAAAATGAGGTAGTGCATCTATAAAACATGGCTGTAAACACCTACATGAAAAAAAGATCTCAAATCAATAACCCAAAACTTTCACTTCAAAAATTAGAAAAAGAACATAAAACCAAATCCAAAACAAGTAAAATACAAACATTAGAATGGAAATAAATGAAATAAAGAATAGAAAACTGGATAAAACCAATGAAAACCAAAATTACTTCTCTGAAATCATAAAATATTTGGTAATATTTTAGTAAGACCAACAAGGCTGTAATTACTAAAATTAGGAATGAAAAATGGGACATTACTAGAGGTCTTACAGAAATAAAAGGATAATAAAGAAAACATGGAATACTTGTAAACCAAAATAATTGCAGCAGTATCTACAATTGTATCTATAATGAAAAGAACAAATTACTAGAAAGATAAAAGCTGTTTAAACAGACCCAGGAAGACAGGAAATCTGAATACACCTATAACAAAGAAAGAAACTGAATTAGTATTCAAAAAAACTTAACACAAAGAGCTCAGAACCAAATGGTTTCATTGTGATATATTCAGCCAGTATTTAAGAATGAACACCAAATCTTTACAGCTTCTTTCCAAAAATTTAAGAGGAAGAAGCACTCACCAATTCATTCTATAAAGTCATTATTCCTTTGATACCAAAAGCAAAGATACAAAGATAACACAAGAAAAAAACCTGAATACCAATAAATTTCATGAATATGAATGTAAAATTTCTCACTAAAATACCAGCAAGCAAAATCAAGCAAGACATAAAAAGGATTATACAACATATCCAAGTGAGAATTATCCAAACAATGCAAAGTTGACTCACATGCAAGGCTGACCCATAGGAAATTCAATCAACGTAATAAATCATATTAATAGAATAAAGGACAAAATGATAGATCATCTCAATAGATTTAGGGAAAACAATTTGACAAATACCAACGACACTCAACAAACTAGGAGTAAAAGGGAACTTCCTCAAGATAATAAATGCTATCTATAAAAAACATATAGCTAATATCATACTTATTTGTAAAGGAGTGAAATCTTTCCCTTAAGGTCAGGAATAAAACAAGGATGGCCATTCTCCCCACTTCTATTCAATACTATATTGGAAGTACTATCCAGGACAATTAGCCAAGAATATGACATAAAAGAAATCAAGATCAGAAAGGAAATCAAAATATTTCTACTTGCAGATGATTCTGTATTTAAAATATTCCACACACACACACACACACACACACATACACACGCACACACAAAATAACTATTAGAGCTAATAAGTTCAGCAAGACTGCAGGATATAAGATTAACATATGAAAATGGATTGTATTCCTAAACACTATCAAATCAATAAACAATCTGAAAATAAAATTAAAGAAACAACATCATGTACAATAGCATCAAAAATAATAAAATACTTAGGAGTAAACTTGATTCGAAAAGCTTAAAATGAACACTGAACTACAAAACATATTTAAATAAATAAAAGATGACCTAAATAAATTTTTAAAGCCCCATCTTCACAGATCAAAACTTAAACAATTATTATTAAGAAAGCAATATTTTCCAAAATGATCTAGAGAGCCAACACAATTCCTATACAATTCCAGCTGCAGTTTTCTGGCAAAAATTGGAAAGTTTATCCTAAAATTCATACAGAAATGCAAAGGACCTAGGATAGTTGTTTTTGAAAAAGAAGAAAAGTTGGAAGACTAACAATTGCTGACATCAAAATTTACTACAAAAGCTATTACAGGTATTGATCGACTTACGACCTATGCAACTTACGACCATTCGACTTTACGACCACAATCGCTAGCCACGACTGCTCCGCGTCTGGCAGCGCAAACGTTGCCCGGCTGGGTGTACGACAGTGCGGACCAGCTTCCAGCAGCACTACCATCTCCGCGTGCATGTAGCCTACTCAACTTACGACCAAATCGTGTTACGACTGGTCTGTCGGAACCAAACGTGGTCATAAGTCGGGCACTAGCTGTATAATCAAAATAGTATGATAATAGGAAAAGGATATATTGATGAATGAAATAGAACTGAGAATCCAGAAATAAACCCATACATTTATAGTCAACTGATTTTTTTATAATGATGCCAAGAGAACTGAATAGGGGAGTAATCTTTTTTTTTATTATTATTATTTTTTACTTTTTTTTTAACTTTTAAAATTATACTTGAAGTTCTGGGGTACATGTGCAGATCGTGCAGGACTATTACATAGGTGGTTTGCTGCATCCATCCCCCCATCATCTACATTAGGTATTTCTCCTAATGTTACCCTTCCCCAATCTCCCCACCCCCTGCTATCCCTCCCCTATCTCCCCCACCGCCCCAACAGGCCCCGGTGTGTGATGTTTCTCTCCCTGTGTCCATGTGTTTTTATTGTTCAACACCCACTTATGACTGAGAACATGCAGTGTTTGGTTTTCTGTTCTTGTGTCAGTTTACTGAGAATGATGGTTTCCAGCTTCAAGCATGTCCCTGCAAAGAACATGAACTCATCCTTTTTTATGGCCACAAAGTATTCCATGGTGTTTATGTGCCACATTTTCTTTATCCAGTGTATCACTGATGGGCATTTGGGTTGGTTCCAAGTCTTTGCTATTGTAAAAAGTGCCGCAATGAACATATGTGTGCATGTGTCTTTATAAGAGAACAATTTATAATCCTTTGGGTGTACACCCAGTAATGGGATTGCTGAGTCAAATGGTATTCCTATTTCTAGATCCTTGAAGAATTGCCACACTGACTTCCACAATGGCTGAACTAATTTACACTCCCGCCAACAGGGTAAAAGTGTTCCTACTTCTCCACATCCTCTCCAGCATCTGTTGTGTCCTGATTTTTTAATGATCACCATTCTAACTGGAGTGAGATGGTATCTCAATGTGGTTTTGATTTGCATTTCTCTAATGACCAGTGATGACGGAATTTTTTTCATATGTTTATTGGCTGCATAAATGTCTTTTTTTGAAAAGTGTCTGGTCATATACCTTGCCTACTTTTTGATGGCATTGTTTTTTTCTTGTAAATTTAAGTTTTTTGTAGACTCTGGATATTAGCCCTTGGTCAGATGGGCAGACTGCAAAATTTTTTTCCCATTCTGTTGGTTTACAGTTCGNTTTTTTTGAGATGGAGTCTCACTCTGTCACCCAGGCTGGAATGCAATGGTGCAATCTCAACTCACTGCAACCTCCGCCTGCCGGGTTCAAGCGAGTCTTCTGCGTCAGCTTCCTGAGTAGCTGGGACTATAGGTGCATACCACCACACCCGGCTGATTTTTGTATTTTTAGTAGATATGAGGTTTCACCATATTGGCCAGGCTGGTCTCAAACTCCTGACCTTGTGATCCGCCTGCCTCAGCCTCCCAAAGTGCTGGGATTACAGGTGTGAGCCACCACACCTGGCCAAGAGTTCTCTTTTTTAAAATGGTGCAAGGACAACCAGATTTCCATATGAAAAATAATTAATTTGGACCCCTTATCTCACACAAAATACAAAAATCAAGTCAAAATTGATAAATGAACTAAATGTAAAGGCCAATATTGTAAAACTATTAGAAAACACAGGCATAAATTTTCATGTCCTTAAACTAAGCAACAACTTCTGAGTTTTCCAAAGCAAAAGCAACCAAAGAAAACATAGAAAAGTTGAATTTCATCAAAATTAAAAAAACTTTAATGCTTCAAAGCACAGTATTAGGAAGGCAGAAGACAACCTGCAAATGGAAGACTATATTTGCAAACCCTATTATCTAAGAAGGGACTTGTACCAAGAATATATAAAGAGCTCTCAAAATCCAGTATGACAGACAACTGTAAGTGGCTAGTGAGTGCCTGTCTCATGGAAAGCATTCAAAATAGCAAAGAAATACTAACGCTTCAAGTAGATTGTCTAAGAGAACATAATGAAATTCACCAGAGAAGACATGGTAATCATGGAAAGAAGACAGTGAAGTCAGGTAGCCCTGCAAGCAGGACCCCCGCAGAACTGGGAAAGGTTCCCTAATGCAGGGAAGGGATTGGTAAGTAAGAGATCCTTGGTATTCCACCCTTCCATCACAGAACTTTGTAATGCTAGTCAATGCAGAGCCCTGTTGGTCCTGCACCCCTACTCTAACACAGTGCGCTGCCTGGAGATTGTGTATAGGCACTGCTCAAGCCCATGTGGAATCCCACAGGCTTGTGATCCCTGAGTATCCTGGTGCCAACTGCTGTGTCCCACCAAGGAGGAAGGCCAGGCACTTTCACATGCCCCAAAGACAGACACCACAGTCATAGTATGGAGAAGAGGGTAAACTATGCACTGCACAACTTCCCACTTCTACTGCTCCCTGCAGAAAAAGGCACCCCTGCCTCAGTGTCATGCTCCCAGTGCAGCCAACCTTCTCCACCTGTGGACTAACACTGCAGCGCAGCATTTCTCTGAGAACCCGGTCCCCAGAGGCTAATGGGTCCTTTGTCTCCTACAACAGTCACCACCACTGCCCAAATAGTCTCAAAGGGACAAATCTAAGAGTTCTTGGCCTTAAAGAAGTGGTAGAAAAAGAGATGGGGTAGAAAGTTTATCCAAAGGGATGATAACAGAGAACTTTCAAAATCCAGATAAAGATATTAGTATTCAAGTACAAAAGGATTATAGAACACCAAGCAGATTTAACCCAAATAAGACTACCTCAAGACATTTTACAATCCAATTCCCAAAGGCCAAGGATAAAGAAAAGATCCAAAAAGCAGCACAAGAAAAACAGGTAACACACAAATGAGCTCCAAAACATCTGGCAGCAAGATGACTTCTCCATGGAAATCTTACAGGCCAGGAGAAAGTAGCAGCATATATTAAAAGTGGAAAAGCTTTTATTGTAGAATAGTATATCTGGCAAAAAGATCTTTCAAACATTAAGGAGAAATAAAGACTTTCCCAGGTAAACATGAGCTGAGGGACTTCATCAACAGCAGACCTGTCCTATGAGAAATGCGAAAGAGAGTTCTTCAGTATGAAAGAAAAGGATGTTAATGAGTAGTAACAAATCATCTGAAGGTATGAAACTCATTGGTAATAGTAAGCACAAAGAAAAACACAGTATTATAACACTATGGTATATAAACTACTCATATATTCAGTAGAAATACTAAAAGATGAATCTATCAGAAATAATAAAACAACAACTTTTCAAGACATAGACAGTAAAGTAAAATACAAATAAAAACAACAAAAAGTTAAAAAGCAGGGAGATAAAATTAAAGTGTAGAGTTTTTATTCATTTTCTCTTTGCTGGTTTGTTTATGCAATCAGTGTTAAGTTGTCGTTACTTTAAAACAAAGGGTTATGACATATTTGTAAGCCTCATGTTAACTTCAAATCTAAAAACATACAACATAACACAAAAAATAAAGAGCAAGGCATTAAAACACACCATCAGAGGAAATCTCTTTCACTAACAGGAAGACAGGAAGAAAAGAAGACCACAAAACAACCAGGAAACAAACAACAAAAATGGCTGAAAAAGCCTTTACTTATCAATAACAACATTGAATGAAAATAGACTGACTTGTCCACTCAAAAGACATGGAGTGGTTAAATAAATTACAAAAAAATACCCAACAATTTGTTGCCTACAAGAAACACACTATACTCATAAGGACACAAGTAGACTGAAAATAAAGGAATGGGAAAAGATTTCATGCAAATAAAAATCAAAAAAGAGCAAAAGTAGCTATACTTACATCAGACAAAATAAATTTCAAGACAAAAATTATAAAAAGAGACAAATTCACTATATAATGATAAGACAAGCTATTCGGTAAGAGGATATAACAATTATAAATACGTATCACCCAACATTGGAGCACCCAGATATATAAAGGAAATATTATTATAGCCAAAGAGATAGATCCCAATACAGTAATAGATAGAGACTTCAGCATTCCACTTTCAGTACTGGACAGATATCCAGACATAAAATCATCAAAGAAATATCAGACTTAATCTGCACTATAGATTAAATAAACCTAATAGTTATTACAGAACAGTTCATCTAAGGGCTGCAGAATACAGATTCTTCTCCTCAGCACATGGATCATTCTCAAGGGTTAACCATTATGTCAAGCCTCAAAATAAGTCTTAAATTGAAATTATATCATATGTCTTCTTGGACCACAATGAAACAACACTGGAAACCAGTAACAAGAGAAAGTTTGGAAACCATACAAACAGATGGAAATTAAAAAATATGCTCCTGGATAACCAGTGGATCAATAAATATATAAAGAAAAAAAAATTTTTAATTCTTAAAGTAAATGGAAATACAACATGCCAAAACCTATAGGATACAGCAAAAGCAATACTAAGAGGAAAGCTTATAGCAGTAAGTGCCTACATTTAAAAAGATGACAAGTAGGTGGGGAAAAAAAGACAAAATACTTCAAATGAACAACCTAATCATGCATCATAAAGAACTAGACAGGCAAGAGTAAATCAAAGCCAAAATTAGTAGAAGAAAGAAATACTATAAATAAGTAAAGTTGAATTGAATAAAAGAAAAAACAAAAAAATGAAAAGTTAACTTTTTGAAAAGATAAACAAAATAGACAAATCTTTAGCCACACCAAGAAAAAAAAAGAGAGCAGACCCAAATAAATAAAAACAGAGATGAAACAGAAGGCATTGCAACAGATATGGCAGAATTTCGAAGGAGCATTAGAGGCTACTATGAGCAACTGTATTCCATAAATTAGAAAACCTAGAAAAAATGTACAAATTTCAAAACACATACAACTTACCAAGACTGAATCATGAGGAAATTCAAAACTTGAACAGATTCATATAAAATAAGATCAAAACTGTAATAAAAATGTCTCCTACCAAAGAACAGCCCAAGGCCCTATGGATTCACTAAATAATTTTACCAAACGTTTATTTTTATTACTTTACTATTATTTTGAGCTGGGATCTCACTCTGTTGCCCAGGCTGGAGGACAGTGGTATGATCATGGCTCACTACAGACTTGAATGCCTGGCCTCATGTGATTCTCCCATCTCAGCCTCCCAAATAGCTAGGACCACAAATGTATGCCACCACATCTGTCTACTTGATTATTATTATCATTATTTGTAGAGACAAAGTCTCACCATGTTGCCCAAACTGGTCTCAAACTCCTGGGCTCAAGAGATCCTCCTGCCTTGGCCTCCCAAAGAGCTGTGATTACAGGGATAAGCCATCATCTACAACCCAAACATTTGAAGTAGAACTAATACCAACCCTACATAAACTATTCCAAAAAATAGAGGAGGAGGGAGTATTTCCAACTCATTCTATGGTACAATATTACCCTGATACCAAAACCAGACAATGACACATCAAAGAAAGAATACTACTACAGGCCAATAACCCTGATGAATATTGATATTAAAACTCTCAAGAAAATATTAGCAAACTAAATCTGACAATACATTAGAAAGATCATTTATCATGACCAAGTGAGATTTATTTCAGGGGTGCAAGGATGGTTCAACATATGCAAATCAATCAATGTGAAACATCATGTCAACAAAATGATGGATTAAAAACCATGTAATCATTTCAATTAATACTAAAAAAGCATGTTATAAAATTCAGCGTCCCTTCATAATAAAAACCCTCAAAAAAACTGAATATGTAAGGAACATACCTCACACAATAGAAACCATATACAAAAGACCCACAGCTATTATCATACTGAGTGAGGAATAACTGAAAGTCCTTCCTCTAAGATCTGTAATACAACAAGGATGCTCACTTTCACCACTGTTATTCAGTGTAGCACTGGAAGTTCTACCTAGAACAACCAGACCAGAAAGAAATAAAGGGCATCCAACTTTACTGGAAAAGAAGTCAATTTATCTTTCCTTGCAGATGACATAATTTTATATTGGGAAAAACCTAAAGACTTCACCAAAAAACATAACTGATACTGCAAACATGGAAACTTTTTCTCCCTAGTTCACGAGCTCCCCAGCACCCTACCACCCCATTCCCACCCAATCTCACCCTTCTTCATGACCAAAAACATCAAATCAGTAAGGATTGAAAATATCAAATCAGAGGGTTTCTTGCCTGGCCAGCCTCTTTCACACTATGTTCCTGAATCAACCAACTGAAGGATCCACATCCTTTGAGTTGATGAACTCATCATCCTTGGTCACCCATGAGTTCTTCCTCTTCCTCTTTGGTCTTGGAATGTCTAGATTTCCTTCCTCAATGGTAAGGGTAGAAATCTACTTGTTGTGGGTAGTGTTGAACTATTCAAGTTATCAAGTTTAGTTTCCTCCTCTGGAAGCCCCAGTAAGTCCTTGAGTTCATCATCCTCTTCACACGTCTTCTCAACTCCTTTCACAGCTGATGGCAATGCCTGAGGCTTCTCATATACAGGGCGTATGCCCTTGTGGATGCATCAAATGAGACCCTGGAATCGTAAGCCCTTGAGTTCATCATCCTCTTCACTCATCTTCTCAACTCCTTTCACAGCCCATGCCAATATCTGAGGTTTCTCATGCAGAGTGTATACTCTTGTGGATACATCAAATGAGACCCTGGAATCAGTGGAAATTTGCTGAGGCTTGTGAGGTTCCAAATGAATGTGACCCAAGAAGGTGCCGTATGTACTATTGAGATCTATCAGGAAAACCCTCCTCAGATGCTTGTGGTAGAAACAAGTGCAGCATGGACTGCGAGCAAGACCGGTGGTCAATGGTAAAATCACACAAATCAGGGTTTTTCCTGAGTAAGTCATACTTCTTTTCAACAATAATTAGTTTCTCAGTTAGTTTGTCTCGTTTGACAACATCCAGATGTAAACCAAGAGAGGGCCTACCTGCCCAGGTAAGGCAGTGGAGCAGCAGGAGGCTAGAACCAGAATTCATAGCTGCTGCCATCTTGCATTTCCCCCTCCCATTTAGTGGACCCAAAGCAAAAAATTAAAAACAATAATAATAATAAAAAATGTATAAAACTTAGTTATATTTCTATAAACCAATAAACTTCAGAGAACCAAATTAAGAATTCAATCCCATTTTCAATAGTTACACACACAAAATTATACCTAAGAATACATTTAACTAAGGAGGTAAAAGAATTCTACAAGGAGAACTAAAAACACTGTTAAAAGAAATTGTAACTGACACAAATAAAAAAAATCCCATGCTCATGATATGTTAGGATCAGTAACATTAAAATGACCATAATACCCAAAGCAATCTACAGATTCAGTACAATTCCTATCAAATTACCAATGTTGTTTCTCAAAGAATTAGGAAAAATAATCATAAAGTTGATATTAAACCAAAAAAAGCCTGAATAGCTAAAGCAATCCTAGGAAAAAACAAATCTAGAGGCAACACATTATATGACTTTAACTTATACTACAAAACTATAGTAACTAAAAGAGCATGGCACTAGAACAAAAAGAGACACATAATCAATGGAACAAAATAGATAACCCAGAAATAAAGCCACACACCCACAATTAACTTATACAATGTTGACAAAAACAAACAATGGCGAAAGAAATGCTTACTCAATGATAGCACTGGGGAAATTAGCTATCCATAGGCAGAATTAAACTTGAACCCTTATCTCTCACCATATATAAAAATTAACTCAAGATATAATAAAGACTTAAATGTAATGACTGAAAGTATTAAAAACCTGGAAGAAAACCTAGGAAAAACTCTACTGAATAAACAGAAATAGAAAAATAGGACTTAAACTAAAAAGGTTAGAAGTACAACAAAATATATAATCAATATAGTAAACAGACAACTTACATAGTAGGGGAAAATATTTGCAAATTATGCCTTTGACAAAGGACTAACATCCAGAATCCACAAATGACTCAAACAACTCCAACAAGTACTAAAAAAAAGAAAACCCAATTAAAAAAAACAAAACAAACAAACAAAAACAGGTGAAAGGGATGGCTGGCAAGATGGTTTAATAGGAACAGCTCCAGTGCACAGCTCCCAGCAAGAGTGACATAGAAGGTAGGTGATCTCCACATTTCAAACTGAGGTGATTCCCAGGCAAGCAGGACCTGGAGTGGACTTCCAACAAATTTCAGCAGACCTGCAGCAGAGAGGCCTGACTGTTAGAAGGAAAACTAACAAACAGAAAGGAATGGTTTCAACATTAATAGAAAAAACAATCACTCAGAGACCCCATCTAGAGGTCACCAACTTCAAAGATCAAAGGTAGATAAATCCAGGAAAATGGGAAGTAACTAGTGCAAAAAGGCTGAAAATTTGAAAAACCAGAATGTCTCTTCTCCTCCAAGGGATCACAACTGCTCACCAGCAAGCGAACAAAACTGGACAGAGAATGAGTTTGATGAAATGACAGAAGCAGACTTCAGAAGGTAGGTAATAACAAACTTCACCAAGCTAAAAAAGCATGTTCTAACCCAATGCAAGAAAGCTAAGAACCTTGAAAAAGGTTAGAAAAAATGCTGACTATATTAACCAGTGCAGAGAAGATCATAAACAACCTGACAGAGCTGAAAAACACAGCATGAGAACTTTGTGAAGCAAACACAAGTTTCAATAGCTGAATCGAATAAGCAGGAGAAAGGATATCAGAGATTGAAGATCAATTCAATAAAATAAAACAAGAAGATTAGAGAAAAAAGAGTAAAAAGAAATGAACAAAGCCTCCAAGAAATATGGGATTATGTGAAAAGACCAAATCTACATTTGATAGGTGTATCTGAAAGTGATGGGGAGAATGAAACCAAGCTGGAAAACACTCTTCAGGGTATTATCCAGGAGAACTTCCCCCATCTAGCAAGACAGGCCAACATTCAAATTCAGGAAATAGAGGGAAGACCACAAGATATTTCTCAAGAAAAGCAACCCCAAGACACATAATTGTCAGATTCACCAGGGTTGAAATGAAGGAAAAAATGCTAAGGGCAGCTAGGGAGAAAGATCTGATTACCCACAAAGGAAACCTCATCACACTCACAGCGGATCTCTTGGCAGAAACCCTATAAGCCAGAAGAGAGTAGGGGAAAATATTCAACATCCTTAAAGAAAAGAATTTTCAACCCAGAATTTTATACTCTGCCAAACTAAGCTTTGTAAGCAAAGGAGAAATAAAATCTTTTATGAACAAGCAACTGCTGAGAGATTTTGTCACCACCAGGCCTGCCTTACAAGAGCTCCTGAAGGAAGCACTAAACATGGAAAGGAACAACCAGTACCAGCCACTCCAAAAACATACCAAATTGTAAAGACCATCGACACAATTAAGAAACTGCATCAACTAATGGGTAAAACAACCAGCTAGCATCATAATGGCAGGATCAGACTTACTTATAACAATATTAACCTTAAATGTAAATGGGCTAAATGGCCCAATTAAAATACACAGACTGGCAAACGGGATACAGAGTCAAGACCCAATGGTGTGCCATATTCAGGAGACCTATCTCATGTGGAAAAACACACATAGGCTCAAAATAAAAGGATGGAAGAAGATTAATCAAGCAAATGGAAAGAAAAAAAAAGGCAGAGGATGCAATCCTTGTCTCTAATAAAACAGATTTTAAACAACAGGGATCAAAAGAGACAAAGAAGGGCATTATATAATGGTAAGGGGATCAATGCAACAAGAAGAGCTAACTATCCTAAATATATATGCACCCAATACAGGACCACCCAGATTCAAAGAGCAAGTTCTTAAAGACCTATAAAGAGACTTAGACTCCCATACAATAACAGTGGGAGACTTTAACACCCCACTGTCAATATTAGACAGATCAATGAGACAGAAACTTAGCAAAAATAACAGTACTTGAACTCAGATCTGGACCAAGCGGACCTAACAGACATCTACAGCACTCTCCACCCCAAATCCACAGAATATACATTCTTCTTAGCACCACATTGCACTTATTCTAAAATTGACCACATAATTGGAAGTAAAACACTCCTCAGCAAATGCCAAAGTATGGAAATCATTACCAACAGTCTCTCAGACCACAGTGCAATCAAATTAGAACTCAGGATTAAGAAACTCACTCAAAACCACACAGCTACATGGAAACGGAAAAACCTGCTCCTCAATGATGACTGGATAAATAACAAAATGAAGGCAGAAGTAAACTGTTCTTTGAAACCAATGAAAATGAAGACACAACGTAACAATCTCTGGGACACACTTAAAGCAGTGTGTAGAGGGAAATTTATGGCACTGAATGCCCACAAAAGAAAGGAGGAAAGATCCAAAGTTGAGATTAAAAGAACTAGAGGACAAAGATCAAACAAATTAAAAAGGTAGCAGAAGACAAGAAATAACTCAGTTCAGAGCAAAACTGAAGGAGATACAGACACAAAAAGCTCTTGAAAAAATAAATCCAGAAGCTGTTTTTTTGAAATAATCAACAAAAATAGACTGCTAAGAAGAAACAAGAGAAGAATCAAATAGATGCAATAAAAAAAGTTAACAGGGATATCACCACCAATCCCACAGAAATACAAACTACTACCAGAGAATACAATAAACATCTCAATTCAAATAAACCAGAAAATCTAGATGAAATGGATACATTCCTAGACATTTACACCCTCCAAAGAATAAACCAGGAAGAAGTCGAATCCCTGAGTAAGACCAATAACAAGGTCTGAAATTGAGGCAGCAATTAATAGCCGACCAACCAAAAACAGTCCAGGACCAGATGGGTTCACAACCAAATTCTACCAGAGGTACAAAGAGGAGCTTGTACCATACCTTCTGAAACTATTCCAAACAATAGGAAAAGAGGGAATCCTCCCTAACTCATTTTATGAGACAAACATTATCTTGATACCAACACCTGGAAGAGACACAATTAAAAAAGAAAATTTCATGCCAATATCCCTCATGAACATTGATGTGAAAATCATCAATAAAATACCAGCTAACCAAACTGAACAGCACAACTAAAAGCTTATCCATCACGATCAAGTTGGCTTCATCCCTGAGATGCAAGGCTGGTTCAACATACGCAAATCTATAAACATAGTCCATTACATAAATAGAACCAAAGACCAAAACAATAGGATTACCTCAACAGATGCAGAGAAACCCTTTGACAAAATTCAACAGCCTTTTTGCTAAAAGCTCTCAATAATAAACTAGGTATCGATGGAACATATCTCAAAATAATACAAGCTATTTATGACAAAACCACAGCCAATACCATACTGAATGGGAAAAACTGGAAGCATTCCCTTTGAAATCTGGCACTAGACAAGGATGGCCTCTCTCATCACTCCTATTCAACATAGTATTGAAAGGTCTGGCCAGGGCAATTAGGCAAGAAAAAGAAATAAAGGGTATTCAATTAGGAAAAGAGTAAGTCAAATTGTCTCTATTTGTAGATGACATGATTGTATATTTAGAAGACTCCAACGTCTCAGCCCAAAATCTCCATAAGCTAATAAGCAACTTCAACAAAGCCTCAGGATACAAAATCAATGTGCAAAAATCACAAGCATTCCTATACACCAGTAACAGACAGAGAGCCAAATCATGAGTGAACTCCCATTCACAATTGCTACAAAGAAAATAAAATACTTAGGAATACAATTAACAAGGGATGTGAAGGATCTCTTCATGGAGAACTACAAACCACTGCTCAAGGAAATAAGAGAGGACACAGATGGAAAAACATTCCATGCTCATGGTTGGAAGAACCAATATCATGAAAATGGCCATACTGTCCAAAGTAATTTATAGATTCAATGCTATCCCCATCAAGCTACCACTGACTTTCTTCACAGAATTGGAAACAACCACCTTAAATTTCATATGGAACCAAAAAAGAGCCCACATAGCCAAGACAATCCTAAGCAAAAAAATAAAAAATAAAAAAAATAAAACTGTGGATGTATCACGCTACGTGACTTTAAGCTATACTACAAGGCTACAGTAATCAAAACAACATGGTACTGCTACCAATACAGATATTTAGACCAATGGAACACAACAGAGGTCTCAGAATTATCACCACACATCTACAACCATCTGATCTTTGACAAAACTGACCAAAAACAAGCAATGGGGAAAGGATTTCCTATTTAATAAATGCTAGCCATATGCAGAAAGCTGAAACTGGATCCCTTCCTTACACCTTATATAAAAATTAATTCCAGATGAATTAAAGATTTAAACATATGACCCAACATCATAAAAACCCTACAAGAAAACCTAGGCAATACCATTCAGGACATAGGCATGGGCAAGGACTTCATGACTAAGCCACCAAACACAATGGCAACAAAAGTCAAAATAGACAAATGGGATCTAATTAAGCTAAAGAGCTTCTGTATAGCAAAAGAAACTAGAGTGCACAGACAACCAACAGAATAGGAAAACATTTTTACAAGCTACCTAACTGACAAGGGGCTAATATCCAGAATCTACAAAGAACTTAAACAAACTTACAAGAAAAAAACAAACAACCCTATCTAAAAGTGGGTGAAGGATATGAACAGACACTTCTCAAAAGAATACATTTATGCAGCCAACAAACATATGAAAAAATGCTCATCATCACTGGTCATTAGAGAAATGTAAAACAAAACCACAATGAGATACCATCTCATGCCAGTTAGAATGGTGATCATTGAAAAAAAAAAAAAAATCAGAGACAACAGACACTGGAGAGAATGTGGAAATATAGGAATGCTTTTACGCTGTTGGTGGGAGTGTAAATTAGTTCAACCACTGTGGAAGACAGTGTGGCAATTCCTCAAGAATCTAGAACTAGAACTACCATTTGACCCACCAATCACTTACTGGGTATATACCAAAGGATTTAAATAATGCTATAATAAAGACACATGCACATGTATGATTATTGAGGTAGTGTTCACAATAGCAAAGACTTGGAACCAACCCAAATACCCATCAATGACAGACTGAATAAAGAAAATGTGGCATATATACACCATGGAATACTATGCACCCATAAAAAAGGATGACTTCATGTCATTTGCAGGGACATGGATGAAGCTGGGAAACCATCATTCTCAGCAAACTGACCCAAGAACAGAAAACCAAACACTGCATGGTATCACTCATAAGTGGATGCTCAACAATGAGAACACTTGGACACAGGGAGGGGAACATCACACACTGGGCCTGTCAGTGGCTGAGGGGCTAGGAGAGGGATAGCAGGGCAGTGGGGGACTAGGGAAGGGATAGCATTAGAAGAAGTACCTAATGTAAATGATGGGGTGGGGTGGACACAGTAAACCACCATGGCACGTGTATACCTATGTAACAAACCTGCACATTCTGCATTAAAGTATAATAATAACAAATAAAAAGTAAAAGAGCCTGTATCTTGGGCTCTTATAAACAAACAAACAAAAAGAGTATAGAATGTGTCTATACCCATTCAGGTAATACAAACACACACACACACACACACACACACACACACACACACACGGAAGAGATCTCAACAGACATTCCTCAAAAGAAGAGACCTGAACAGACATTCCTCAAAAGAAGAGACCTGAACAGACATTCCTCAAAAGAAAAAATACAAGTGGCCAACAAACACATGAAAAGATGCTCAATATCACTAATCATCAGATAAATGCAAATTAAAATCACAATGGGATACCGTCTCACAGGGACCAGAATGGCTACTACTAAAAAGTCAAAAAACAACAGAGATTGGCGTGAAGGTGGAGAAAGGGGACCACTTATACAGTATTCTTGGAAATGTAAATTAATTCAATTTCTATGGAAAACAGTATGGTGACATGTCAAATAACTAAAAACAGAAGTACAATTTGACTCAATAATCCCACTAGTTGGTATTTACCCAAAGGGAAAAAAAATTACATTAAAAGACACCTGCACTCATTTATTCATTACAGCACTGTTGACAATAACCAAGTCATGGAACTTGAGCAATGAAAATGTGAGATACACACACACACACACACACACACACACACACGTGCGTGCGTGCACAAACACACACACACACCATGAAACACTATACAGCCATACAAAGAATAAAATCATGTCCTTTGCAGTAACACAGATAGAGCTGGAGGCCAGTATCCTAAATGAACTAACTCAGAAAGAAAATCAAATACTGCATGTTCTCATGTATAAGTGGAAGATAAACAATGTACTGGGGACTCCAAAAGTGGGAAGGAGAAGAGGGCAAATATGGGTTGAAACATTACCTGTTGGTCACAATATTCAATATTGATGGTTACACTGGAACCCCAATTTCCACATTACACAGTATATCCGTGTAACATACAATGTACTTCCTGAGTCTAAAATTTTAAAAAGTTTTTTAAAAACTCAGTAAAAAGACAAACACATTTTTAAATCAGAAAATCATTTGAACATATATTTCTCCAAAGAAGATATACAAATTACCAATAAGTAAATGAAATAATGCTCAACATCATTAGTAGGGAAATGTACATCAAAACCCCAATAAGACACCACTTCATGCACACTAGGACGGCTATCATCAGAAAAGATACCAAACAACCAAGTTCAGCAAGGATGCCAGGTGAAAAGGCAAAATGATATGCCATTATAAATAATACTTAAGCAATTCCTCAAATGGTTAAAATAGATTTATCACATAAATGTTGACAGTAATATTATTTTTAACAGCCACAAAGTGCCAATGACCCAAACTAACTGATCCATGCATCAACTGATGAATGGATTAAAAAATTGGTCATTATTTATACAGTGAAATGCCATCCCGCCATATAAAAAATAATATAAAGTGACATATACCGCAACATGGGCAAACCTTTAACATATTATGTTAAACATAAGAGGCCAGTCACAAAGACCATACATTGTATGATTCAATTTATATGAAATGTGCAGAATTGGCATCTACAGGAATTGGATTGTTGCTGCTTAGAAGTGGAGAAGAAAATGAGGAAAAGGGAGAATGGTACTTGACTCCCAGTGGTTACAAAATATCTTCTCTGTGGGGTGATGAAATGTTTTGAAAATTAGATGTGATTTTTTTGAATAGAGTAAAAGCCATTGAACTGTGTACTTAAAATGTGTGAATTGTATAGTATGTGAATGATATCTCAACAAAGCATTTTTTTAAAAAAATAAAAAGCCTTTAGAATTGAGAAATAAGTGACATTATTAGTTTTTATTATCTCAGGTGGAAACACATTTATTTTACAGATAAATAGAGGGCAAATAATTCATTATGACAGTGTTTACTGTTTAAGTATAGAAAAGATCTAAACTACATAATAAGTATGAAGTACCTGTACTTACACAGAATACTTCCCCCTACATTGTATACTTGTTAAGAGTATGTATTCTTAACAAGTACACACAGAATTACAAAAACTGACTATATGCCAGGTCTTGATGACATATTAATACATTTCAAATAATTCAAACTATATTCTCTAGCTGGGAAGAAATTAAAGTAGACGTAAACAACAAAAGGTGAGAGAATACCCAACTAAGAGAAAATTAAGAAATGCATTTCTAAATTATCACAGAGTCAATGAAGAAATCACAATAGAAATTGGATTATATTATGAAGTGAATAATATAAATACAACATAAAAATTATGAGATGCATCTGAAGCAGTGGCTTAGAGGGAAAATTACACTATTAAATGTATAGATTAGAAAAGGCTTAAAATCAATAACATAAGCCTCCACTTTAAAAGACTAGAAGAAAAAGAAAACATAAAACTATTAGCATAAATTAAGGTAATAGAAATGTAAAGAGGCCCCATCTACAATAGAAAAAGACTTGTCCCAGACAAGTAAAAAACATGAACTGTTATTTAAACAGAATAATAAAATGAACAAATTCTTAAAACACAGAAGATAAATTACTATTATCATGATTGAAAAGGGAGATACTCATATGCTGATAAATTCTATAGGTGTTTAAAAGTGGGTGGGGCCAATATGGCAGACTAGAAGCAACTCGTGTGTGCCACTGTCCTGGAGAGGAAACAAAAGGGCTGATGAACACAGATGCTGCAGGCTGATCATATGAGAAACCACATTGGGATCCATCAGGGCAGCAGAACATAGAGAACACAAAGGAGTAAAGCTGGGCACCAGCATGTCTGGGCTCAGCCCACAGCCAGGAGAGCCTCTCCAAAACTGGAAAGGGTGAGTGGGAGTCCCCAGAGGGATTTACACTCTCCACAGAGACCTGTGCAAGGCTGGGAACAAGAGAATCACCCTGTCCCCCACCCTGTACCTTCCCCAACTATACTTCTAGACTGAGGCAGGGTGCCACCCAGACGTTTTCCAAGGGCAACTTCTGAGTCAAAGAGGACTGACACAAGTGTTGGGTCCTGGACCAGGGCACCACCAGTGCCACAAACCCAACAGAGGTTGCAGTCAGTTACAGTGCCAGGGAGCAGTAACACTGCTCCACCACTGTGTGCCAGCCACAGCTCAGTGGCAGCTTCCAGCCCAGCAGTTCTACTTTGGTTCAAATGTGGTCAGCCCACCGTCCCACCCCCACCCCTGGTAGCCAGCTGGACAATGCTTGCTAGAGCATCCAGCCTAGAGGTCCCACTTTTGCGTGAACTCAGCTGGGGGCTGTAGCCTCCTGTTGTCACATGAAACATCCAGACCACAGAGCACGGACCCTAACAGCCCTAGTCACTGGTAGCTAGGCAGGTGATGCCGGCTACAGCCTCTGGCCCAGTGGCCCCACTGTTGTGTGAGGTCAGCTGGAGAATGCAGCTTCCAGTTGTCATAGGAAACATCTGGATGGCAGAGCAAGAGATGCCACCTACCACCACTGGTATCGAGGTGGGCAACACTTGCTACAGCTTCTAGCCCAGCAGCCTTGTTTCTGTGTGAGCTTGGCTAGAGAATGCAGCCTCCTATTGTTCTGGGAAACACCTGAATAGTAGGGTGCATGATCCTACACCCATGCCAATCATAGCCAGGCAGGCAACACCTGCTAGGTTTTCCAGCCCAGTGGCCCTATGTTTGCCTGAATGTGTTGAGGGGCACAGCCTCCCATTGCTCTGGAAAAACCTGAAAGGCAGGGCTGTCAAACTCACCAATCCCCAGCCACCCATAGCCAGACGGGCAATACCCAGAAAGAGTTTCCATCCCAAAAGTCCCACTTCCACCTGAACTCTGTGAGTGGACACAACCCCATCTTTCCCCCAGGAAGCACACAAACAGCAGACTACAGGCGAGGACACAGCTAGTGGGCCAACTGAAGCCCCAGCCTGAGGGAGCCCCATGGACCAGAACCCCCAACAAAAGAAATGCAGACAGGAAGGCAGTAATTGGAGGGGGCTCCTCCAAGACCCAGGAGTAGACTAGAATAGAAGGCAGTCAACCAAACCCACCTAATACCATAATCAAACCCCCAAGGCCTAAGGGCATTAAAGAAGAAGAAGGCAAAACAATCCATAAAAGGACAGCAAATTCAAAGATTAAAAGAACATACAACCACAAAGAGAAAAAGAAACTGCACAAGAACTCTGATAATCCAAAAAGCCAGAGTGCCTTCTTTTCTCCAAACAACCACTCTACGGTAAGTGTTCTTAACTGGGCTGAGATGGCTGAAATTACAGAAATAGAATTCAGAATATGAATATGAATGAAGATCATTGAGATTCAGGAGACTGCTGAAACCCAATGCTAGGAAGCTAATAATCACAGTAATCACAGGAGCTGACAGAAAAAAATAGCCAGTATAGAGAAGAACTAACCAGCCTGATACAGCAAAACAAAAAACAAAAAAACCAAACCAACCTAAAAAAATTTCATAATACTATCACAAGTATTAACAGCAGAACAATGAAAGAATCTGAGAGCTTGAAGACTGGCTTTCTCAAATACAACAGTCAGACAAGAATACAGAAAAAAGAATGAAAAAGGAATGAACAAAACCTCCATGAAATATGGGATTATGTAAAGAGGCCCAATCTACAATTCATTGGCATCCCTGAAAGACACGAAGAGAAAGGAAGCCATTTGGAAAACATTTTTCATGGTATCATCCATGAGAACTTCCCCATCCTAGCTAGAAAGGATGATATTTAAATTCAGGAAATGTAGGGAATCCCTGCAAGATACTTCACAAAATCATCCCCAAGACATAATCATCAGATACTCCAAGGTTGAAATGAAAGAAAAAATGTAAAAGGCAGCTAGAGAATAAAGGGGAGGTCATTTACAAGGGGAACCCTATCAGACTGATAGAAGTCCTCTCAGCATAAACCCTACAAGCCAGAAGTGATTGGGGACCTATATTCAACATTCATAAAGAAAAAAATTCCAACCATGAATTTCATATCCAGTCAAACTAAGCATCATAAATGAAGGAGAAATAAGATCCTTTTCAAACAGGCAAATGCTGAGAGAATCTGTTAAACATCAGACCTGCTTTACAAGAGCTCATGAAAGAAGCATGAAATATGGAAAGGAAAGACCATTACCAGGCACTACAAAAACACATGTAAGTATACACACCAGTGACACTATAAAGCCACCACAAAAACAAGTCTGCATACCAACCAGCTAACAATGAATAGCAGGATCAAATCCATACATATCAATAAGAAACTTGAATGTAAATAGGCTAGGTGCCACCATTAAAAGGCACAGAGTGGCTGCCAGCTGGATAAAGAAACTGGACCCAATAGTATGCTGTCTTCAAGAGACCCATCTCATATGCAATGTCATCAATAGGCTTAGAATAAAGGGATGAAGAAAAATCTACCAAGCAAATGGAAAACAGAAAAAAAGCAGAGCTTGCAATCCTAATTTCAGACAAAAGAGAGTTTAAAGCAACGAACATCGAAGAAGACAAAGAAGGTCATTACATATCGGTAAAGGGCTCAATTCAACAAGAAGACCTAAATTAATGTATATCAAGCACAAGTGCACCCAGATTCATAAAGCAAATTTTTAGTCCTTCAAAGAGACTTAGACTCCCAAAGAATAATAGTGGGAGACTTCAATTTCCCACTGACAGTATTAGACAGATCACTGAGTCAGAAAATTAACAACGAGATTCAGGACCCGAGCTCAACACATGACCAAATGGATCTAATAGACATCTACATAACTTTCCACCCAAAAGCAACAGAATATACATTCTTTTCAATGCCACATGGTACACACTGTAAGATCAGCCATGCAATCAGACATAAGACAATAGCAAATTCAAAAACACCAAAACCATACCAACCACACTCTTGGACCGCAGTACAATAAAAACAGAAATCAAACCCAAGAGAATCGAACCATACAAATACATGGAAATTAAACAACCTTCTCTAGAACAACCCAGGTTATTAAATTAAGGCAGTGTGATGGTTAATGTTAAGTGTCAGCTTGAATGGATTGAAGGATCCTGAGTATTGTTTCTGGGAGTTACCAGAAGAGATAAACATTAGAGTTGGTGGACTGGGAGAGAAAGACCCATCCTCAGGAAGACTCACCAACAATGTGGGTGAGTATCATCCAATCGGATACCAGCATGGCTACGAAAACCAGGCAGATGAAGGTGGAAGAACCTGATGTGCTGAGTCTTCCAGCCCTCATCTTTCTCCCGTGCTGGATGCTTCCTGCCCTCAAACATCAGACTCTAAGTTCTTTGACTTTTGGACTCTTGGACATACACCAGTGGTTTGCCATGGGCTCTTGGGCCTTTCACCACAGACTGAAGCCTGCACTATTGGCTTCCCTACTTTTGAGATTTTGGGAATCAGAATGAGTCACTACTGGCTTCCTTGCTTCTCAACTTGCAGACAGCCTTTCACAGGATACCTTGTGATCATGTGAGTCAACTCTCCTTAATAAACTCCCTTTCATGTATACATATATTCTATTAGTCTGTCCCTCTAGAGAACCCAGACTAATACAGTCAGGAATTAAGAAGTTATTTGAAACTAATGAGAACAAAGAAGCAGCATATCAGAATTTCTGGGACACAGCAGAGGCAGTGTTAAGAGGGAAATGTATAGCACCAAATGCCTGCATCAAAAAGTTAGAAAAATAAGAAACAAACAACATAACATCACAACTAGAAGAACCAGAGGAGCAAGAACAAACAAACTCCAAAACTAGCAGAAGACAAGGAATAACCAAAATCAGAGATGAACTGATTGAAACAGAGACATAAAAAAACCGTACAAAAGATAAATCTAAAAATTGGTTTCTTGAAAAAATTAATAAGATAGCCATCTAGACAAATAAGCAAGAAAAGAGAGCATATTCAAATAAACACAGTAAGAAATGACAAAGAGAATATTACCACTACTCCATATAAATACAAATAACCATCAGAGACTACTATGAACACCTCTATGTACACAGACTAGAAAATCCATAAGAAATGGATAAATTCCTGGACATAACACATCCTTCCAAGACTAAACAAAGAAGAAATTGACTCTGTGAACAGATAAATAACAAACTTTGAAACTGAATCTGTAATCAATAGCCTACCAACCTAAAAGAGCCAAGAATCAGATTCACAGACAAATTCTAACAGTTGTTCAAAGAAGAGTTGGTACCATTCTTACTAAAACTATTCCCCAATTCCTCAACTCATTCTATGGGGCCATCACTATCCTGACACCAAAATCTGGAAGAAACACCACCATGACAAAAAAAACTTCCACCCAATATCCTTGATGAACATAGATGCAAAAATTCTCGACGAAATACTAGCAAAATGAATCCAGTAGCATATCAAAAACCTAAGCCACCACAATCAAGTAGACTTTATCCCTGGGTTAAAGGTTAGTTAACCTTTATGCAAGGTTAGTTCCACATATGCAAATCAATACATGTGACTCATCCTATAAATAGAACTAAAGACAAAAACCATATGATTATATGAACAAATACAGAATAGATTTTTGATAAAATTCAACAATCCTTCATGCTAAAAATCCTAAAGAAACTTGGCATTGAAGGAACATGCTTCAAAACAGTAAAAGCCATCAATAACAAACGCAAAGCTAAACACAATGAATGAACAAAAGCTGGAAGTATTCTGCTTGAAAACCAACATAAGAAAAGAATGCTGTCTCTCACCACTCCTATTCAACATAGTATTTTGTCCTGGCCAGAGTAACCAGGAAAGAGAAATAAATAAAAGGCATCCAACTAGTAAAAGAAGAAGTAAAACTATCCCTTTATGTATATGACACAATTCCATATTTTAAAAGCCCCATGGTCTTGGCCCCAAAGCTCCTTGAGCTGATAAGCAACTTCAGTAAAGTTTTAAGATACAAAATCAATGTACAAAAATCAGTAGCATTCCTATTCACTAACAGCACCCAAGCCAAGAGCCAAATCAGGAACACAATCCCATTGACAACTGCCACAAAAAGAATAAAATACCTAGAAGTACAGCTAGCCAGAGAGGTGAAAGATCTCTACAACAAGAATTACAAAACTGCTCAAAAAATCAGAGATGACACCCAAAAATAAAATTCCATGCTCAATGACCATACAGCTCAATGCAATTTACACATTCAGTGCTATTCCTATCAAACTACCAATGACACTCTTCAAGTAATTAGAAAAATCTATTCTAAAATTCATATGGAACAACAACAACAAAAAAGAGCCTGAATACCCAAAGCAATCCTAAGCAAAAAGGTAAAAGCCGGAGGAATCACATTGCCCAACCTCAAACCATACTACAAGGCTAGAGTAACCAAAACAGCATGGTACTGGTACAAAAGTAGACACACAGGCCAACAGAACAGAAGAGAGAGACAAGAAATAAAGCCACTCACCTACAGCCATCTGATATTTGACAAAGCTGACAAAAACAAGCAATGAGGAAAGGAGTCCCTACTCAATAAATGGTGCTGGAATACTGGCTAGCTGAAGATTGAAACTGGACAACATCCTTAGACCATATGCAAAAATCAACTAAAGACTGATTAAAGACCTAAATATAAACCCCATAACTGTAAAAACTCTGGAAGATAACCTAGATAATGCCATTTTGGACATAGGAACTGGCAAAAATTTCTTAATGGAAAATGTCCAAAGCAATTGCAACAAACGCAAAAATGACAAATGGGGCCTAATTATATGAAAGACATTTGAAACTGTTAACAGAGTAAACAGACAACTTACAGAATGGAAGAAAACGTTTGTAAACCATACATCTGTCAAAGATCTAACATCTAGGATCTACAGGAAACTTAAATACATAAGCAAAAAATGAACAATGGCATTAAAAAGTGGTCAAAGGACATGAACAGACAACTTTTCAGAAGAAGGTATACAATGCACCAACAAGCATATGAAAAAATGTACAATATCACTAATCATTAGAGAAAATCAAATCAAAACAACAAGAAGATAGCATCACATATCAGTCGCAATGGCTATCATTAAAAAGTCAAAAAATAACAGATTACGTCTGTAATTCCAGCACTTTGGGAAGCCAAGGCAGGCTGATCACTTGAGGTCAGGAGTTTGAGACCAGCCTTGCCAACATGGTGAAACCTCATCTCTACTAAAGATACAAAAATTAGCTGGGCGTGGCAGCAGCCGCCTGTAATCCCAGCTACTTGGGAGGCTGAGGCTGGAGAATCGCTTGAACCCAGGAGGCGGAGGTTGCAGTGAGCTGAGATTGCGTCATTGCACTCCAGCCTGGGCAACAGAGTAACACTCTGTCTCAAAAAAAAAAAAAAAAAAAAAAAAAAAAAAAAAAAAAAAAAAAAAAAAAAAAAAAAAAAAAAAAAAAAAAAAAAAAAAAGCCAAACTAAAGGCATAAAGACTATAGAAAAAAATGTCATTACCCAGCAACAAGAACTCAAGAATACTGATCTCATGAGAGCTTTCCTTGGGAATCTACTAGAGTTTCAGGCAACCAAAACGTTGAGGAAGACATTGACATTAATAGTGAATGAACATTAAATATTTACAGGCAGCGCTAACTCTAAATAAAGAATATTATGGAAAGTGTACAGTACACAAAAGTGGAGGGGAAAAATGTGAAATGTGTATGTAAAAATTTTTTAAACTGTTTGCAACAATCATATCTTTGATGACAGTTTGCTATTTTCTCCTGAAAATATTTTATTCACCATCAATGAGGACTTGGGTTATATCCTAATTCTACCATCTCTGGTACTCTTGAGATCTGGGAATCTTGGTATGAGAAAAAAGAAAATACAGGTAAAATATAAGAAGTTAAGGAAATAACCTGTGGTCTGAATTTTGAATTTCAATATATAAGGTATTTTCTGCTTAAAAGCACATCTCTCCTACTTGTGTCCATTGAAAAGACCTAAAACAAATGGCCAATCCTACAACACTAAGCATTACTAGTGTACATATTTCAGTTTTTAAATATAACTTCCCATTAAAACAAACCAGTTTCTTATAATAATGGCTGATTTGACTTTTGTGTGATGAAATGTACAAGATGAGTCTGGGACTATTAAAGCCTATTTTGGCCACTTAAAAAGACTTGCAAGGGCCGGGCACGATGGCTCACACCTGTAATCCTAGCACTTTGAGAGGCAGAGGTGGGTGGATCACCTGAGGTTGGGAGTTGGAGACCAGCCTGGCCAACATGCAAAAACCTTGTCTCTACTAAAAATACAAAGTTAGCCCGGCGTGGTGGCACATTCCTGTAATCCTTGCTCCTTGGGAGGCTGAGGCAGGAGAATCGCTTGAACCCGGGAGGCGGAGATTGTGGTGAGCCGAGATTAAGCCATTGCACTCCAGCCTGGGCAACGAGAGCGAAACTCCATCTCAAAAACAAATAAACAACAACAACAAAAAGACTTGCAAGACATAAAGACATGAAGAGTTTCCCACTGGCCAAAGTCGAGCTTATTTGAGTACCAATAGTAACTGAAATACAACCAAACACATCAAGGATGTTCCAATCCATGAGCTCACATCCTGGTCAACATGGTGAAACCCCGTCTCTACTAATAAAAAATACAAAAAATTAGCTGGGCATGGTGGCG
>NW_016107745.1:971471-1010826 GCF_001604975.1 Cebus imitator
AAAAAAAAAAAAAAAAAAAAAAAAAAAAGGAAAACTAACTGGTTGCCTTTGGAGAATGTTAAAGAACAAATTATGAACACTAGAAAATAAAGGGATGAATGAACGATGCCATTAGGTAACAAAATAGATGAAGCAGACAGGGAGGAGGAGGAGAACAGATAAGAAAATTGAATATTTTTGTAACTCCTATTTAATGCATCTTGGCATCAGATTTGCCACAGAGAGAAAAAGTAGGGAAGGAAAGAATATGAATCAGATATTAAGTGCCTGCCAATGAAAGACACAATATGACTTCTGAAATAAAAACTGAACTTGAGTCTCTAGATCCCAATTTAAAGATACCAATTTTGAGAAAAACTGCAGATAACAATGGAACATGCTTATACCACAGAAGTTGTATCAGCAAAATCTTATGGAAAAATTCTACAAGAATACAAATACAAAAGCAGGGGTTAGCAAACATTGTTAAGTCAGAAGGGGAATAAATAAAATTAACATATTCATTTATATTAAACTTTAATAAGAATACTTGTTTTAATCTTTAAAGTTACCATCAAATGAATAGAAAAAAATTATCCCTAGTTAATAATGGTAGAAAAATTAAATAACAATATAACTTAACCCAAAAGAGGAGAAAAGGAAATACTACAGAACAGGTAGTGCAAATAGAAAACAGTAAATTTCTACCCAAATATATCAGTAGGAACATAAAGAACAGACTTACACTAAAATTAAAACACCATGATATCCACACTGTATAAAAAAGTCAATATATGCTATGAAAAACCCCTGTTAAATAAACAAAAATGTTAAAAGTGTAGGTATGAAAGAATATATTCCTCGCAAAATAGTAACCACATAAAGCTATTTTAGTGCTCGCTTTGGCAGTACATATACTAATATTGGAATGATACAGAGAAGATTAGCATGGCCCCTGCACAAGGATGACACACAAATTTATGAAGTGTTCCACATTTTTCAGACAAGCAAATGTTGAGGGAATTCATTACCACCAGACCTACCTTATAAGAGCTCCTGGAGGAAGCACTAAATATGGAAAGGAAAGACAATTAGCAGCTATTACAAAAACATACTGAATGAAGTACACAGACCAGTGACTCTATAAAGGACCACATAGTCTGCAAACTAACATTATGATGTTACATAATGTCAGGATCAAATACACAAATATAAATACTAACCTTAAATGTAAATGGGCTACGTGCCACAATTAAAGGACAGATTGGCAAGCTGGATAAAGAACCAAGACTTGTTGGTATGCTGTCTTCAAAAGACCCAAGAGACATTCAGTGACACACATAGGCTTAAAATAAAGGGACAGAGAAAAATCTACTCAGCAAATGGAAAACAGAAAAAAGCAGGGATCACAATCCTAATTTAAAACAAAACAGACTTTAAACCAACAAAGATCAAAAAAGACAAGAAGGGCATTACATAATAGTAAAGGGGCCAATTCAACAAGAAAAGCTACCCATCCTAAATACATATAGACCCAACACGGGAGCAATCAGATTTATAAAGCAAGTTCTTAGAGACCTTCAAAAAGAGATGTAGACTCTCACACAATAATAGTAAGAGGCTTTGACACCCCACTGACATTAGACAGATCAAGAGAGAAAATCAACAAAGATATTCAGGACTTGAACTCACTTCTGAATCAAGTGGACTCAATAGGTATCTACAGAACTCTCCACCTAAAAACAACAGAATATACATTCTTCTCATCACCACCTGGCACATACTCTAAAACAGATCACATATATGGAAGTAAAACATTCATCAGCAAATGCAAAAGAACTGAAATCATAACAATCAGTCTCTCAGACCACAGCACAACCAAATTACAAAACAAGAAATTCATTCAAAAAGGTACAATTACATAGAAACTGAACAAACTGCTCCTGAATGACTTTTGGGTAAATAATAAAATTAAAGCAGAAATCAAGAAGTTCTTTGAAACTAATGAGAACAAAGATACAACATATCAGAATCACGGGGACACAGCTAAGGCAATGTTAATAAGTAAATTTATAGAAATAGATGTCCACATCAAAAAGTTAGAAAGTTCTCAAATTTAAAAACAATATAACATCACAACTAAAAGAAGTAGAGAGCCAAGAGCAAACAATTCCCCAAACAGGCAGAAAACAACAAATAAACAAAATCAGAGCTGAACTGAAGGTGACTGACATGAAAACCATTCAAAAGATCAACAAATCCAGGAGCTGGCTTTTTGAAAAATTAATAAAATAGACTGCTAGTTAGACTAATAAAAAAGAAAAGACAGATCAAATACAATCCTAGAAACAACAAAGGGGACATTACCACCGACCTTACAGAAATAAAAACAACCATTAGACAATATTATGAACATTTCTATGTATATAAACTTGAAAATTAAGAAGAAATAGATAAATTCTTAGACATATACACCCTTCCAAGACTGAACAGGAAGAAACTGAATCCCAGAGCAGACCAATAACAAGTTCTGAAATGGAGGAATTAATAAATAGCCTACTAAAAACAACAACAAAAAAACAACTCAGGACCAGATGGATTCACAGCTGAATTTACCAGATGTACAAAGGAGATGGTACTATCCCTACTGAAACCATTTCACAAATTTGAGGAGGAGGAACTGCTCTCTGTTGGGAGGAGGTCTTGACGTGTGTGTGATGCAGTATATGTTGTTTGCTGAGAGGCAATGGCAAGGAACACCGAGCCATCTCCAGGCAGGAAACTGCTGGAATAAGCAAGCAGTATGTACTGGTCCTGCACTAGTTAAACCAGCTCCCAAAACCCAGGATATTTGACCTTGTCCTCATTGCTGACTCGCAAAGAGTGTTCTTTAGCTTATTTCTATCTTAGCAGTGAACAGGCACTACCTGCCTGTTTAGTCTATCTTTATTCTATGAAGAAACACTGAGCACTTGCTTATTAAAAAATCATCACTTGTTCACAAAGAATAAATACGTGGGTCAGAGTCTGCTCTGGGCTGTCAGCTAGAAAATGCTGGCAGATCCCTGACAGTCCCACTCTGATCCCACTTTTGCACTCTATCTTTGTTTCTGTTTCTTAATTCCTTCAGTGCCGCCTGGATTGGGGTTTCTACGACTGAGTTGGTCTCGGCAGCTCTCTAACTCATTGTAGGAGTCCACAGCCTCACCTGATATCAAAACCTGGAAGAGACACAACAAAAAAAAGAAAACTTCAGGCCAATATGCTTGATGAACATCAAGGCAAAATACTGGAAAACTTAATCCAGCAGCTCATCAAAAAGCTTAGCCGCCACTATCAAGCAGGCTTTATCCCTAAGGTGCAAGGTTGGTTCAACATAACACAAATCAAAAAATGCGATTCATCATATAAACAGAACTACAGACAAAAACCACATGATTATCTCCATAGATGCAGAAAAGGCTTTTGATAAAATTCAAACTTCTTCCTATTAAAACTCTCAACTAAATATTGAAGGAACATACCTCAAACTAAAAAGCACATATGACAAACCGACAGTCAACATCATACTGAATGGGCAAAAGCTGGAAGCATTCCCCTTGAAAACCAGCACAAGACAAGGACGCCCTCTCCCACCACTCTTAATGGGCCCGCCTTGAGGGTAGAGAGTAGAAGGAGGGAGAGGGGCAGAAAAAATAATTATTGGGTACTAGGTTTAGTACCTAGGTCACAAAATAATCTGTATAACAAAACCTCTTGATAGGATTTTACCTATATAACAAACCTGCACAGGGATACCTCAAACACAGAAAAAAAGAAAAAAAAAAAAAAAAAAAGGAATCCTTATGGGCAAAGACTTTGATTTCATGAAAATATCCTGAGTGCTCTGCACAGTGCCAGGTACATAGCATGCAGACACTAGGTGAAAATTCTCAATAAATGCTTTATGAATGAATACAGTCAGAAAGATAACACTAATTTTAAGGGCTTGTGCTCAAGTTGCTTTTAACATAAAACATTTAAAAACATTGACAGTAGTGTCCAGTGTAAATCAACATGAACAAATTTACTTACTTCCATTCAAGGAAGTCAAGCCAGGTTAAACATAAAAATTAAAGTAATTAAAGAAGTGGTATTTCTGAATAGGAAAGAATTTGCTTACATATGTATATTTTTTCTTGTGTTAAAGGCATTAGAAAGCTGCTTAAGCATTGTTAGTAATGCCAAGATTCCTGAGGTCACTTCAGAGAGGTGAGCTAATGGTCTGCATCTGTTTGTTTGTTTTTTCCCTGGAGACATCTGTGGATTCTGAGTATACAACAAAATGTCAAGAATCCATGCTTCTTTTAACCACAGGTCCACTGCTGCAGGACAGAGAATCCAGCAGGTTTTTGGCAGTCTCACTATGCTAGACGGACAAAATTAATGATTTGAGAGACCAAAATTCACTGAGACACAATGGATGCAAAACTGAGCAGAATGTTCCCTCAAGACACTTGCAGAATGTCTGAAATTATGCAGAGTGAGGGGACAAAAAGCTAAGCAGAAAGCCTCTGAAAGGCAGAAGGGAGTTTTTTCTGTCTTGCTGGAGAAGGTTAAGAATCAATACACAGTAACTTTGAGAGGGAAGGGACCTAGAATCACACCAACTCAATTAAAGGTACAAAGGGTTTAAGAACTCAGTAACTTTGTAACTCTTTTATTTTGGAATATTTATATTTACATAAAAGTTGCAAAGACAGTATAGAGAGTTCCTATACACAGAAACTTCACCCTTCACTGAGGTTTTCTTATTGTTAACATAGAACCATGGTGCATCTGGCAAAACTAAGAGATTAACATTGGTACAAAACTATTTTATAAAAGGACAACTTAGTTTGGATTTCACCAGTCTTTCCAATAATGTGCTTGTTCTGTTCCAGGATCCAATAGAGAATATCACGTTACATTTAGTCATCATTTCTCCTTAGTTTCCTCCATCCAATCTGTGACAAGTTTTATAGTCCTTTCTTGTTATTCATGACTGACAACAAGGTATTGTACTGATCAGGTATTCTGAACAAAGTCCTTCGATTTGGTTTTGTCTGATGTTTTCTCACATCTAGACTACAGTTATGGCTTTGGCAGAACAATATGACAGAGAAATGCCCTTCACATCACATGACATCAAAGGATACATGATATCAACCTAAGTAATCACTGATGATGTTAACTTTATCACTTTTTTAAGGTGGTGTCTGCCACATTTTAAAACCATCTTTGCAAAATTTTAACACTGAGAGAAATCTATTATTATTCACTCCATTTTGCTTCTAACTTCACAAGCTAACTGCCTTTGTTTATCCCTACACATAGGCCAAGCTCATACTGGAAGGAATTTAGTTGAAAGTTTAAATTTAAAGTAAGGAAGATAAAAATTTTATAAAACAAAGGCCAAAGGTTGTAATTATGGTAGGGGTATGAACTTTGCTAAAAAAAAAGCATGGTTAAACAATAACCCATAATCACTTGCTTAGCTTGCTTTTCTGTGGTGCTTAGCACCTCAGATAACTACAGGTTTTAAGATTTATCATTTTCCAGCTGCTCCTGTATGTAACATCACTATCGTGAAACCTAAGGAACTTTGAGATATTTTTCAGATTTAGCATTTTGGCAAACCAAGAGATGCCACCTGGACTTGTGATCCATACCAAGGAACTGACTCAACTAGTCCTGCAACCCCTCCCTGGAACTACCTCAGCTACAGGAAGACAGTCTCAACACTCCTGTGACTTCATCCCTAGCTAATCGTCTCAGTTCTTCAGTCCCCTGACCACCAAAGCATCCTTAAAAACACTAGCCTCTGAATTCTCAGAGGCAGATGTGAGAAATATCTCCCATCTCCTCACTGACTGACCCTGTGATTATTAAATACTTTCTGTACTGCAACTCCTGCTTTTCTCACTGTACTAGCTTTTGCAGGCAGTGGAAGAACCTATTGGGTGATTTCAGTAACTCTACCAAAGTTACTATTTGTCCTTTGCATCCACTACTCATTAGAAACAAGTCACCAAGTCCAGTATCACTCCAGTACTCACACAAGGGGACAGAAAGTAAGCTCCACTTCCTGTAGGGGGGAACAATATTCATAATCACTTATTTAGAATTCTGTAATGAAGATTTGTCCATTCTCATTCATTGTTTCACTTATATCAGTATGGACTCTTGGATATTTATTTTATTCTTTGAATTATCATCCAACACTACTGCTTTGTATAATATTATTCCAACACTGACCACCAGAGGCTCATTTAGTTGTCTTCTGTGTCCGGTTGACATGCTCCTTCTCCCTCTCTATCACCTTTTTTGAGCAGTTCTTAATGTTCTACACTACAAGATGTTCCATGTTAATCTTGTATTTTTCCTACCCCAGCCCCAGAATTAGCCATTGTTACAAGAGCGCTGGCAACTTTTATTTGAAAAAAGTTTTTTAGAAACCAAGATCTGGGATCTGGGTGTGCTCAATGCTATTGTCACTGCTTCTGCCCTTTTGAAGGACAGAGGTAAGAAATATGTATGTATACTAACTCAGGTATACATTCATATCCATATTTATTTCTGAACCAATCTATTTGTATATATTTTAAAATAAACATGAATTAAAACTTATGTCAAACTCTAACCCAACATCACCGGGTTCATTCTAGCCTTCATCCTCCTGCGTTCTTTTTCTGACAGTGAGAAATCTACTGTCTTTATCTACAGTTTATTTACTTATTGGTTCAACCCTAATACACGTGCAAAATATTTTCAGAATTGATAATTCATATCCCTGTATGAAACACATTTATCTACTAGAGCAGCGGTTATCAAACTACAGATCACAGGGCAAAACTGGCCCTTTGCCTATTTTAGTATAAGAGCTAAGAGTAGTATTTACATTTGTAAATGACTATAAAAATAGAATATTTTATAAAAATTAATGAAAATTGCATGAAATTCACATTTTAGTGCACAATGATAAAGTTTTCTTGGTACACAGAAATGCTCATTTGTTTACATATTGTATATGATTGCTTTCTTGCTATAACCACACAGCTATGTAGTTGTCACAGGGATCCTATGACTCAAAAAGGAAAAACTATTTAACATCTATCTTACTGGCTACAGAAAAATTTGCTGACCCCTGAACCAGAATATAGTGATTATGTAGTTCTTTTTGTCTTAGCCTTACTGTATGCATTTAAAACATCATATTTCAGTTATTCAGGTCAGTTGATTTAAACATGTCTTACATTTTAATATTGTTATATTCATTAATCATGATAGTAATTATGTCCTTGGATGACACAACATCATGCTTGATTTTTTCTTTTAATTTTCATATAGCAAAGTTAACTCTGATGTACATTTCTATGAGTTTTGACAAACACATAGTTATGTATTGATCACTCCCATACCAATAACAACAGTTCCTTAAACCTCAAAATTTCCCTGTTAGGCTGGTCTCTTTTGTAGTCAACATCTTCTGACCCCCTCCTCAGTTCAATAATGTCATATAAATAAATTCATACATGTAGCTTTGGGGATCTGGCTTCTTTCATTTAGCAAGCTATATTTAAGATTCATCATGTTGTGTGAATTAATGGATCATTCTTTTTTATTGTTGAGTATTCCACTGAGGATAGATGTACCTTAGTTTGTTCACCATCTGCCAATAAATGACATCTTTGTTGTCTCCAGTTTTTGGCAACCATAAAGTTTCTATAAATATTTGTGTGCAGATTTTTGTGTGAACATAAATTTTCAATTCATTTGGATAAAGATCTAGGAGTGGGATTGCCAGGTCATATGATAAGCATACATTTAACTTTATTAAAAACTGTCTTCTATAGTGGCCATACCATTGGTATTCCCACCAGCATCAAATGGCATTCCTGTTGCTCCATGTCCTTGTCAGCATAATTTTGTTCTTGCTTTTATTTAATGATTCTAGTAGGTGTATGGTGGTATCTCATTATAGTTTTGTTTGAGGTGGAGTCTCACTCTGTCACCCAGGCTGAAGGGCAGTGGTGTGGTCTCTGCTCACGTTTGCAACCTCCACCTCCCAAGTTCAAGCCATTCTCTGCCTCAGCCTCCCAAGCAGGTGGGACTACAAGTGCCCACCACCACGCCTAGCTAATTTTTTTTTCTATTTTTAGTAGAGACGGGGTTTCACCATATAGGCCAGGCTGGTCTCGAACTTCTGACCTTGGGATCTCCCCACCTCAGCCTCCCAAAGTGCTGGGATTACCAGGCATGAGCCACTGTGCCCAGCCTCTCATTATGGTTTTAATTTGCATTTCCATGATGAATTGAGCATGTTTTAATGTGTCTTTTTGGTGAAATGCCTGTTCAGATGTTTTGCCCATTATTTAATTTGGTTATTTATTTTGTTTTTGTTAAGTCTGGATAGTCGTTTTGTGCTTTTTTTTTCCCTAACTCTAGATACAAGTCCTAATTCATATATATGATTTTAAAATATTTTCATCCAACTTGTGACCTTTCTTTTCTCTTAATAGTGACTTTCACAGAACAAATGAGATAAAATTTATAAATATTTTTAACTTTATGGATGTTGTACTTGCTATCATATCTAAAAACTCATTGCCAAACTTAAATTACACAGATTTTCTACCATGGTTTTTCTCTAGAAGTTTTACAGTTTTACATTGAAGGTCTATGATCTATTTTGAATTACATGCCAAGGGGCTTTAAAAAAAAAAAATCCACAACCATTTGTTTAAAAGATAACAAAAACAAAGTCAACATTTAATTGGCTTTATATTTTTGTCTAAATCAGTTGACAGTATTTATGTGGGTCTATTTCTAGAATCTCTATTCTATTCCTTTGACATATGTGATCTTCATTACTGTGCTTTACTGTAAAAATCTTAAAATTAGGCAGTGAGTCCTCCAACTTCATTAGTTTTCAGATTGTTTTGATGTTTCAAGTTCCTTTGCCTTTCATACATTGTTAAATAAGCTTGTAAACATCTACTAAAAAACATGTGTTGGAATTTTGATTAAGATTGTATCAATTCTCGATATCAAATTGAGATTCAAATATTGAATCCTCCCATTCATGAATGTGTTATGTCAACTCTATTTTCTCTTTTCCTTGATTTCTTTCAAGAGTGTTTTCTAGTTCTCAGCATACAGAAAGTTCAGAATTTTAGCTAATCACTTAAATTACTGTTTCTATTGTAAATGGTATAGATTTTCTAACTTGAAATTTCAATTGCTGGTATATAGAAAAAAATGACTTTCATTCTTTTTGTGACCTTGCTCAACTCACTATTTCTAGGAGCTTTTCTGCAGATGCTTTAGAGTTTTCTATATAAATAATCATATCTACGGCAAATACAGTTGTTTCTGCCTTTCGAATCTTTATGATGTTCATTCTTCTTGTCATATTACATTGCCTAAGATTCTCAGTATGATGCTAAAGGAAACAATGCCTTGTTTCTGAACTTTGGGGAAAAGCATTCAGTCTTTCACCAGTAAGTATAATGTTAGCTATAGATTTTCAATAGATGCTCAAAGGAAGTTTACTTCTACTCCCACTTTACTAAGAGTTTTTATCATGAATGGAGTTTAATTTTATTGAATGCTTTTTCTGTGTCTGCTGAAACTACATAGAAAGAATATGCTTTTTCTTAATCAGTTAAAAGGATGAGTTTACTGTGCATTTCTGGAATAAGTCCACTTGATTATGATGTATTTTCATTTTTAAATACAGATGGATTTAATTTGCTACTATGTTGTTGGGAATTTTTGTATATAGATTCAGGAGGGCCATTGGTCTGCATTTTTCTTTACTTGTAATATTGTTGTCTGGTTATAGCATTACAGTAAATATTGACTTCATACAATGACTTGGAAAGTTTTCCTTCTTCTATTTTCAGGGATGTACAAGACTGGTATTGAGTTTATAAAACAAAATTAAGAGAACCAGAAAGTAAAACAGACAAATCCATAGTCATGAGACTTGAACCTTTCTTGCAATGTGATCCCTAGCTACCACTATGTGGAAAAAAAACAACTCCAAATGGTTCATATATTTAAATGTTAAAGAAAAAAAGACTTTAGAATAAAACATAGGAGAGAGTCTTGAAGTAGATAAAAATTATAAAAATACTAATCAAAAAGGAAAAATGATCAATTGTATCCATTGGAATAACTACTTTTAATCAAAATATACCATTAAGAGTGAAAAGATAAGGCACAGAGTAGGAAAAGAAAATTGCAAAACATATATCTAAGAACTCACCTAAAAATGAAAAATAGACAATCCAGTAGAAAAATGAACAAATAACCTGAACACAAAAGAGGATATCCAAAAGGCGAATAACATCCACTTGTCATTGGAAACAGCAACTTAAAACTATTATGTGATAAATTACTTCTCACTTATCAAAATGCCAAATGAAAACACATACAAGCACAGACACGCATGTACACAAACACACAAGCAGTCAATCAAAGGAGTGGTGAAGGTGGGAAACAAGTAGAACTCTTCCACATTGGTAATGGGAATTTAACTGTTATAGCCATGTGCAACATTCTTTGATAGCATCTACTAAAGCTGAGTGTACACATTCCCTCTGATTAATTCCACCAGTAGATACATACCAAATAAAATGTATGTAATGTCACCCAAGATATGTGCATACTGCTCACAGCAGCTCTATAATATCCCAAAACCAAAACAAACCAAATGCCCATCAATGGAGGAATGAATAAATAAATGGTAGCATTTTCATACAGTAAAATGTATTGTATGAACACATTTTATTCATAGCAACAAGAATGAACTACTGGTATACTGCTATGTAAAACAAGATGTCTAAATTGCAAAAATGCTTGAATTGAAAAACCAAAGAGAAACATGAATAAAAAAGTAGACACTGTAGACTTTATAAAAATGTAGACATTTTTATAAAGTTCAAAACATGCAATATTATATTTTGCTGTTAGAAGATAAGTAATTATAGACATTAGATAATGTTTATACTTGGAATGGCAGTAGCTGGCAGGAAACAAGAGAGGCTTCTGCAGAACTGTTTCATTTCTTGATCTGGTAGGTAGTTTACATGAGACAAATTTCGTAATTTATCAAGCTGTTACTTATTATTTGTGCATTTTCCATATGTATACTTTAAAAAGAAGTTTAATTTTAAAAACAGCACGTACACAGAAACTTAAAACTGTAAAAACTGATCCCAAGGTCATATAAGCCCCTTATATCCCAAAGACTAATCTTAGTATCAAACATACATTGATGATAAAGACTGCTTTTTAAACTAATGAATGAAACAAGAGATCAAAAACAAAAAAGTACAGTCATTATTTCCCAGCTGTCATGTATATGAATGTTTATCTGCTTTTTCTCAAAAAATATCCTCATATAGATTTTCTCTAATATTAAACCTGACAAACCCAACCTGCTCTTTTCCTCTTTTATTCAACTAACATACAAATTAACTGAGAAGTTTCTTCAAACTACATACCTCTCACTACCCCCTCATGCTACCGTTTAGAATTAAATCTGTTTGCAGCAGATGAAATTGCTTTATATTGGGCCACAAAACAAGAGTTCTCATATTATGAAGCTGTGAAATAATTATCATCAAGTCACTATGTAATGAAGCTTTATAAGATAATTATCACTAACGTTGTTTATAGTTCAGATGGTCTATGTCAAACATTTTGCATAATGATTTACGTTGACCGGGAATTTAGATAGGTTGCTTTGGGCAAAACCCACTGACTTCCATCAAATGGAGCTTTCTTTTTTTTCCTTCCCTGTGACTAAATATCGTAAGCATCTTTTTTTAAATATCGTAAGCTTTAAGTATCTTTGGTGGTTTTCTTAACCATCAAGAGAAAACTTTAGAAACTAACATATAAATGTCTTGGATGAGCCTGATGTGATTTCAAGACATTTTTTACCCGGTCATGGATCTCATCGCAGTTTGAAGGTGAACACCAATCAGAATGAAACCTGTAGGCATAAAATAAGTTATATTTTATTACTAAAATCAGGTACTGATTTTAGGCTATACTATCAAGTTTTCACAGTATGTTCAACAAATAGTCTTAATAAAGGTTGGCATACATTTGGGAGAACATAACTATATATCTGACCATTTTAATGACTTCCACACATAATTATTTAGAGCTATAATTAAAGATACAAATTTTCACATTAAAACAATAATTCTATGTACAATGCCTTTACATATACTTCCTATTCTCTAGTAATCATACCCTCAAACTATGTGAAAAAAATTCCTTTTTGCAGAGAAAAAAATGCCAAATTTTATTCAATGAAACAAAATGTGTGTAATAGATTAAAATATTTACAATTTAATCATGCTCCTATTTTTTCAGAATACATAGCAACACAGAAGTTAAATGGTTTCTTTTCAACATAGATGATATCATCTCTCTAGTCTCAGCTATGGGTAAATGCATCTAAAAAAATGAAAAATATGACTTTATTATTAGTGTCTGGGGGTTGAAATTAAAGATGTGAAAGAAGAAACAAAGCATTCCTTTCTCTTTTATATGCCCTTCTCAATTTCAAAACTGACATTAGTATAGGTAAACAACTTGATTTCATATAATAAAAATTTCTATCTAATTTTATAGTGCATACTTATAAAGTATTAATAATTCCTTTATAAAGAAATAGTTAAAACGTTGATATGTTGTTAAAATCTTTGCCATTTTTCCCTCCCCTAACTTTTTTTTTTTTGAGATGAGTCTCACTCTGTCACCCAGGAGTGCAATGGCGTGATCTTGGCTCACTGCAAACTCTACCTCCCAGGTTCAAGTGATTCTTCTGCCTCAGCCTCCTGAGTAGCTGGGATTACAGGGGCCCGCCACCACACCTGACTAATTTTTGTACTTTTAGTAGAGATGGGTTTCATCATGTTGGTCAAGCTGGTCTCAAACTCCTGACCTCATGATCTGCCCTCCTTGGCCTCCCAAAGTGCTGGGATTATAGGCATGAGCCCAGTTGATTCTTAAAGGCTAAAATATCATATATTTACACAAAGTATAAACTACTAAACAGGATGTTTTACATAATGTATGTTAAATAACTCAATGAATTATCAATTATCTAAATTTTAATCTCCTGTATAGGTAAACGCAAGTCCTATTGCACCTATAAAAAATATATTAGCAGACTGTGTTATTTGCAATATATATAGCACATCTTGGAAATCTGAGATCCAATTACGCAGCTCCAAGGATCCACTGGATCTCTTCAATACTACTATTAAAGAATCCACTAGTCTGTGCTGTAGTATAAGGAATGCTTGCTTGCCAATCTAACTTCATTTATAAAAATCAAAACTTTAAGCATGATTCAAAAGAATATCATCTCCTTTATAAGATTTGCTAGTATTCCTTGGTCTAATTTTAGAATAACTCAACACCTCACACAAATTTTAAGTTATAATATTAATATTTATATACTGAGAAGAAAACTGCTTCTGAAATATAACACTTATAACTAAAATTGAAACAATTTTATGTTGTGCTAACTTTATTGGAGGATTTTTTTTAAATGGGCGCAAAGTAAAAACCACCTTCACTATAAATAAAGAAATTCATTTGATTAGAGCAACTGCGAAAGTTTCTAAAAATCTGTTTATTTATATACATGATTAAGCGGTCGGCATTTTACTGCAATCTTAGAGAAAACATTTAATTTCAGTGAATATTTACACAGATAAAATCCTATAACTGTATGTTCTCTCATACAGTGTCCACGCAAAACTTCCAATTTTGCCTGGAACATACAATCTACATTTATATCGGTTTCAATTGTTTACTGATTTCAATAGATTCTATAAGCACCCTACAAGTATACTGCCTAGTGACCTAGAAAAAGCCATTTCAGAGAATGTCTTATATTTAAATATGTGGTACTGAGTATTGAAAAGAATAAAATGTTTTTGTTCCCAGTAATATGTCTTAGACATTTTATCTTCCTTTAGAGACTTACCTATTTAGAAAATACACTCAAATCAAAGGTGCTCTGCTTTAGTGAAAGTAAAAAAGCTTATCTATCATGCCTGCCCCAGAGAGTACACCAATAAAATGTTAATTTATTTAGATAAACTCAAAACTAAAATGCTGTTATATTCTTTTATTTTAAAATTACCTAACCTCCCTAAAGTTATAGATAAAATAGGTGACGTTTAACATTAGAATCACTCATTTTCTCCTAGCAAAGAACTTACTACATCTATCATCCTGAGTGAAAACAATGTGTAAATGCCACCACTATCTACTCTAAGCCCTTGCCCACACTGAAATATGAATAAAGGGACAGCTAACTTTAGCTATCATCAATAAAAAATTTTTCAATATAGCCTCAATGAAGAATTTATCAATCTGGAAAGGACTGAAATCAAAAGCTGGAACAGAATTGCATACAAAGATAAAGTAACACAGAATTGAAATTAATACTGTGTTAGAGTGGTAAGTTTACAATCGGAAAGTTCTGCAAAATATGTGAAAAGATAGAAAAATAAAAGTATAAAAACATATCCAAGGAAATACAGACTTAAAAAAATTCTGAAAAATGTATGGATATGACGAAGAACCTAATCAACAAAATCGCAAGAGATGAATTCTAAAAATCGATAAAAAGAAAGCAGCACCAACTGTACCTCTAAACATCTGGACAGATGATGAAATCAAGGAAAGTCCCCTGATATTCAAATGTAAGTTACCAACTTCTGCAGAAAAACCTCTCTTCCAGAATTTCTCCTGAACTTTTGATGTTTTTTTTTTGTTGTTGTTGTTGTTTGTATATGTGTGCACCTATGCTAATGATTCCGTTATCCCCTCCCCACTCCCACAGGCATGATTCTAAGAGACCAGAAGCAACCTTAATCAAAATTCCATATCTCAGGATTGGGGTCTATAATATGCCTCCATATAATATTTTGAATGCTTGCAAAGCTAACAAGAATACAGACAAACCTATATGTTTAGATTTGTTTTAACACAGCATCCAAACTAACACACAGTTGTTAAAATCATCAGTTTTTAGTTAAATTTTTGATATATTCTCCACAGTTAATTAAATCTTTGTTAATTATATCTGATGGCCCCAATACACTACAGGAATTTGGTGCGCTTACTTTAGCGCCAGCTGTAAAGATACATTGATTTCCACGTTGTTGACAGTGTTTCTCTTACATATAGAAAAAAACTTAATTTTTTTAACCAGGGTTGATTTATTTTCAATTTATTACAGAAACATGGTTTCCTATGTTACTATTTGTAACAGAGGTAATGAATTTCCAATTTCAATTTTAAAATCTATGAAAAGGAAGCATTTATTTCACATCCAAATTATAAGAGAATCAGACTCTGGTTGCCATAGTATTTTTAAAGGGACAGTTGGAATCTTTACATAATTAAGATGCTCTTGGGGAGTTGGGGGAAGGTTGTTTGAGAAAACTAGATACCATCTACCAATAATATACAGATAGCCATTATGACTAAATACAACATATAATCTATGTCGTGTTTATACCTAAGGCAAACCTATAATATCAAATTCCTCTGAATCTACTAAAAACAATCACATACCCTACTTTTCACTTTTAAGAAGTATAATCTGTAGTTAGGGTTAATGTGACCCTATCTGTTTAATAAACTCACTTCTACGGAATTGTGCTAGGAAGAACCATCTAACACATCTAATATGTAATATATTCTAAACAAAAACAATTTAAGCCTCTTAAAATCAAATTACATTTTTATAAATATTCATTCCACATGTATAATTGCTGCTTCCCTTTCTAATATTTATTATTCAAAGATCAGTACAGAAATAAAGAGAGCACATAATTACCTTTCCCTGAGAGAAGCTCTATTTAACACAGGGCTTGGAGAATGCTTCGGCATTGTTGAGGGTGCTGAATGGACTAGTAAGGTCCTCGCTGAATGCTGAGGCTTACTACATGACCTTGGGCTCAGATATTCTTCACACTTTTCTAAAGAGTCATCAAAGTCTCTCCCATGGGGTGTCCTGATAACCTGTTTTAAAAATTACATATATAGATATACACAAATATGTATATAACATAATATATATAGTACCATGATATGCATAGTATTATGCATGTGCACAAACACTACTTTTATAAAATACAACAAATATATGCCACAGCTATATTTAAAGATAAAATTCAGAATATAGTAATTAGTCACTGTAAGATTAAATATAGGAAGATTGTTGATTATATATAACATTTATAAAACATTAGTTCAAAAGGCTTCTGAGTAGTGGTGAGGTTGGCATAGGAGTATGGTATCTAAAACAAAAATATATCCACATAAACCAAATGGTAGCCTAGTTTAGCTATCAGGTCAAACAGAACTAGATTCAAATTCAGGTCTAATATTCATTACTTCATTTGTTCTGGGTATAGACACATGAACAAATCAGGAAAGACAAATGAATACATTCCTACCCCTGTGGAACTTACATTCTGGTAAAATTTACATTCTAATAAGAAGTTATAAATCTAAAACACACAACTATACCAAGATAAAGGAGTAGAGTGTATCAAAGGATGTTAAGTAACATGGGAAGATGTAAAACAAGAAGGAGGCTACGTGTCGATGGGTGGGATAAAAAGGGGATGCAGGAAATGAGCTGGAATTTTAAATGGGATGGTCAGTAGGAACCTCACAGAGAGGAAGGCATCTTAGTAGAGATGAAGATCTCAGTAAAGACTGTAAGACCTAAGTCATGGAGATTATCTGTAGAAAGCCTATGCCAGAAGAAACAAAAATAAATGCAAAGATCTTGGTAGTAATAAGAGGACATGCTTGATATTAGCAAGAGAGCCAGTGGAGCTGGACTGAGTAGTAAGAAATGAGGTCCAAAAGGTAGGTTTTAAGAATTTAGTTCTTTATTCTGACAGAAAAATTTGTCTTGACTTTTTCCTTCTATAAATAGGACCTCCCAGGCTATTATATTGAGAACAGTCTGCAGGGGTGCCAAGGGTCCTCTCAGGAAATCAGCTAGGAAACTATTGCAATAAAATCTGGAAAAGGATGCTGGCATGGACCAGAATGATTACAATGGAGGTGAGAAGTGATCAGATTCAGAATATATTTAGAAGACACAGCCAACAGACTACTGGTCTCAATGTCAAAGATGACACTAAGGTTATCTGTCCTAATCAACTAGAAGGGTTGAGTTTGTATGATTAGATATACTCTTCCAATTGTTAGTATAGAAAATTAAGATATTAGGAGTCTGGTTTTGGACATATTAAGCTTCACATGTCTATTAATCACCAATACATTAGAGCAGAGTCTGGGGGGAAGTCCAGGAAAAAAATATAAATTGGTAATTACTATAGTCTGAACGGTATTTAAAGATATGACACTGGGTGATTTTGCCAAGGAAGTAAATCAAAAGTAGAAAATATCTGAAGAATTAGCCCTGGGAATACTCCAATATTTAGAGGCTTGAAACATGAAAAGAAAACATTACTTAAGAGTAGCCAGGGAAGAAGGGAAAGAAACAAGATAATTGGTTGTTTTGGAAATAAACAATGTATTTCAAGGAAAGAGTAATAACTAATGGGTAAATATAACTTGATAGGTCAAGTTAGAAAAGACTGAGACCTTTGATGTTAGGAACAGTGAGGTCATCGATAACATCAACAAAAAATAGCTTTAATGGGGTGATGAGAGTGAAAAATCTGGAGTTGAGTTCAAGAGAGAACAAGAGGAGAGGAATTGGATTCATTTAACAAACATTTGAGTTCCAGTCATGTCCTAAGTTTTGGGACTACAATAGTGAACAAAACAAAGTCCCTGCCTTTAAGAGTTTACGTTATAGCAGTGTTATTTGTTAAATATTTGACCTTTTAGACAGCAATCTAATTCTTCTCAGACTCATCCCCTCACATGAAAAATAATCTTAATAATAGTTACCTTATAGATCTTCCATAATTTATTTAAACTATATTGCAGGATGTCTAGGTGTATAAATTAGTTCTCCAATAAATGTATGTCATTTGTTATTAAAAAATAAGTCCAACATAGATTTTGCTTCAACACTACCACAATTTTCAGTATTTTCCAAAATTACAACAAATAATATGTCAGTGGACAGCTGAGAGAATCAAGCTTTCATTTCAGAACCTAACAGAATATAGTTCAAATGACTCAGTTACAGTCCTCAGTAACTGACCAACAAGAAATATGTGACCAAAATCAAAGAAAAAAATAAAATCGCTCCATTTTTAGCTATTCAGACACAAAAGAAAACACAGTAAATGTTAAAAACAAGATCAAGGAGATTCATGGTGAACAATGTAAGTGCATATGTTAAGAGACACAGAATAGGCAGCTCACACCTGTAGTCTCAACTACTCGGGGGCTGAGGCTGGAGGAACACTTGAGTTCAGGAGTTCTACATTGCAGTGAGCTATGATTGCACCACTACACTCCAGCCTAGGTGACATAGCCAGACTCTTGTCTAGAAGAAGAATAAGAAAGAAAAAAGACAATACAACAAAGAAAAAGAAAAGTGGGGGAAGGTGTCACAGTGTTATTTCTAGAATATATCCAAATATGAGCCACTTGGCCTTGATTATTTTCTTTTTATTAATTGCAATGTCAACTGAAACATGTTGGATGGCAGACAACTTCATCTTTGTCTGCTAAATTTTCTCCCCAAACTAGTCAGCAGTGCTTTAAATTAAGCCTTTTATAGGTGACTACCACTGATTTTCTATCAGAATATTCACTGAGAATCTCTTGAATATGTTAGCTAACACTCAGACATAAAGAGAAACAAAAACTTAAACTCACAATCCAGATAAGACAGGGCATATGCAGAAGAATAAATGACAATAAGATATGCTGAAGTGTCATAATTCAAAGGTATAAAGACATGTAATGGTCTTAATGGTGGAGGTCACATTGAGAAGGCAGAATTGAAAGCAAAGCCATATGTAGAAGAAAGGAGAAGGGCCACTCAGAATAGGAAAAAGGCACAAGAAAAGATGAGCAAAGATGAAAAATGAACAATTAGTTTCGCTATTTCTATAGGAATGTAATAGAGAATATCATAAAGGTGAGAGGGGCACATGGTACAAGAATCTTAAATGCTACAACTCAAGAGTATTCAACATTTATTAAGCATCTTCTGCGTGTAAAGTACCAAAGAAGGGAACAATAACCACAGGTATTAAATAAATATAACAGGAGACCTCAAAAAAACTACAGTCCAGAATATAAGACATCAAGGACAAGTAATGAGAAAGGAAATTAGAACCAAATAGTCATAAAGTAATTGTGCAATGGGAACACAGTTTGAATGTATTCCTTCCATGGAATTAGAATATGTGTTTTGGAAAGTCTTATGCCTAACTAAGGGGTTAAGAGGTATAATGAAAGTGTAGGTCTCTTTGATATGAATCCACTTCAAACTTAAAGCCTTCAGCCGTAGCTGAAAAAATGTTTCCATAGCGCTTCTAAGTTTCCCTTAGATTATTTCCTTTCAAAAGCTAAATGGAATATTATCTCTTTGGCTCATCACAGTAGAGTTATATTTCTTGGGAGTATATTCAATAACACTGGCTTAGAGTCCAAAAACCTGAGTTCAAGTCCCTGCTGCTTATGAGACCCTGAGCAAGTCACTTACCCTATTGAAGCTTTAGTTTCCTTACCTATAAACTGAAGACATAATCTTACAAATTTGACACAAAAATTAAAAGAAATAAAAGTGAAACCAGTGGAGGGCTTGGTACATGAAAGATAATTTTCTTCTGTGTATAGTATTTATACCTCAGCCTAAAAAGACCTTTTTTACATTTATGAAAAAAGGTTTTTAAATGATTTTCTATGACCCCACAAATGCAACAGTTTCAATATTGCAAATACTGAAATGTATCAAGATTTAAAAATCACTAATATTTTTCTGAAACTGGTAAAGGTAAAAAAAGAAAATTTCATACACTAAATTCATTGTGATTAATGGCATACTTTTCATATCTATGATAACGTAGTGTTTTTATATCACACTATGCAATAAGATTCCTGAAAAGTTGCTTACACACTGAATTGATAAATCATATTAATGGCCATAAAAATGTTATATTTACAAAAACCTCAAGGTCAAATCAGTGTGGATGAGAATTAACTACTAAGAATAATGGGAACTAGAAAATTCAGTTGCTCAACAAATATTTGTTGTAAGCCTACACAGTGCCTAGTATCACACACTATTCTCTAAAGTTTCTCGTCTGTCATAGCGCAGAAGAGTTCAGAAATAAATACAAATAATTCAAATGGAATTAGCTGAGAAGTAGTTGAGAATAAGGACCATAGGACAGTAGTGCAGTATAGGTACAACTTGCAGGGTGGCCAGAGGAAAGTATGGTTCTGAAAGGGAGAAAAGTAGATGTGGATAACTGAAATCAGTTTCTTTATCTTGCCAAGAACATTTCTTAGTGATCTTGTATCAAGTAAATGATCAATTCCTATCTTATCTGATTTAAACTTTTATATGCTCACTATCTGATTTGGTTTAAGAAAGATGCACTTTTTTTACACTAAAGACAAATTTAAAAGATATTCTAAAATAATGCAATAAGAAAATAATTCCCAAATATATCAGTTCTTGAAGAGAACCCCTCCCCTCTTAGACCACTGTTCTACTCATTTACATATAAATAACTTTATTTATTTATTTATTTAAGTGCTGAATTGATGCATTTTATTTATTGGTTTGCATTTAGTTCCCAGGAAATTTCTTTTTTTTTTTTTTAAATTGCATTTTAGGTTTTGGGGTACGTGTGAAGAACATGCAAGATTGTTGCATAGGTACACACATGGCAGTGTGATTATAAATAACTTTTTAAATCCTCAAAACAATCTTATGAGGTAGACATTTTTAGTATCTACACCTAACTGGTAAAAAAAAAAAATGAAAGCAAAATTCAACAGCTATTAAGTATTGAGGGTACCAGGCCCACTATATATGAGGGATCTATGGCAGAAACAAACAGCAAGATCTCATAGCCCATGCTATGAGGTAAGAACCAGATGCCAGGTATAGTTTCATCACACTTACCCCCAAGTGTTATGAGCTCAGAACAAGGAGGGTAACACGTCTGAGCAGGATAATGATTTCTCGTAGGGTGGCAGATTAAGAGACCAAAAACTGGGGATATCCATGTTGACGAGGAGTTTTTTGACTGGGATGCGCTGTGTCCAGGGAACGATTTTATGTACTATGGAATATTAAGGATTTTTGGTAAGGGTCAATATCCATGTGGAAAAGGTCTAAATAGTATGGCTAGTGTCAGTGAATGTGTTATAGTTGATGAAGGATTTTTAATTCATGCTTATATGCATTTGGGTAAAGTTTTTAATGCACTTTTATGGGTGAATATCCTATTGTATGAGTAAGTAACAGGATTTTTGTAACAAAAGTCCCAAAAAGGATGAGCTCACAATACAATTTACCAATAATCCAATACACAGAGCCAAGAAAAATACTGATAAACTTTCTGAGAAAGAAAGAAAACATTCCCAACTAAAGTTATAATGTGATTACCAAGATGCTACCAAGCCACTCAAGGACAGTACAAGAAAGGATAATTACAGGCCACCCTCAGTTGTTGCCATATATGGAAAAATCGTATCTAAAATATTAATAAATTTAATTCAGTAATACTAAAGAATAAACTAAACACAACATGACAAGGTGGTTTATTCATGTAATACAAGGATAGATTATCATAAAATCTATCAATTCATCAGAAAAAAAATTATCATCTCAACAAATGCTGGAAAAAGCACTTGATAATATTCAATATCCATTCATTATTAAATATATATATATGCTAGTCAAACAAGGAATTTCAAGAGAACTTCCTTAACTTGCTAAAGCATAGCTAACAAAACTCTACTGCAAATAATATTTACGAGTGTGGAAATTTATAGATGTTCCTATCGAAGACAAGAATATACACTACATTAGTCTACAGTACACCATGTTAGGCAATACTGCAGTAGGAAGTTAAGTTTGAAAATCAGCGGCTTCACATAACAAAGGTTCATTTTTCTTCCAGTATATGGTAATACAGTTTAGCAAGAGAAATTATACAAAATTGCACAAGGACTCATGCTGATAAAACATGCTAAACAAATTATAACTGTGCCATCTAGAACCTGAAGCTTCACTGTCACTGTAATAAGAGGGTATTTCGAATAGTCCATTTTTATGCTGCTGATAAAGGCATACACAAGACTGGGAAGAAAAGAAGGTTTTATTATACTTACAGTTCCACATGGCTGAGGTTTCACAATTATGGCTGAGTGTGAAAGATACTTGTTACATGGTGGAAGCAAGAGAGAATGAAGAAGAAGCATAAGTAGAACCCCCTGATAAACCTTTCAGATCTCATGACATTTATTTACTATCATGAGAATGGCATGGGAAAGACTAGCCCCCATGATTCAATTACCACCCCACAGGTCCTCCCACAACACAATACTGGGAGATACAATTCAAGTGGAGATTCAGATGGGAACACAGCCAAACCATACCATTCCACCCCTGGCACCTCTAAATATCATGTTCTCATATTTCAAAACCAATCATGCCTTCCCAACAGTCCCCCAAAGTTTTAACTCATTTCAGCATTAATCCAAAGTCCATAGTCCAAAGTCTTATCTGAGACAAGGCACGTCCTTTCCACCTATGAGCCTGTAAAACCAAGAGCAAGCCAGTTACTTCCTAGACACAATTGGGGTACAGGTATTATGTAGATACAGCTGTTTCAAATGAGAGAAATTGGCCAAAACAAAGGGGTCACAAGATACATGCAAGTCTGAAATCCAGCAGGGCAGTCAAATCTGAAAGCACCAAAATGATCTTTGACTCCATATCTCACACCCAGCTCACACTGATGCAAGATCCCATGGTCTTGGGCAGCTCCGCCCCTGTGGTTTTGCAGGGTACAGCCTCCCTCCTGCTGCTTTCACAGACTGGTGTTGTGTCTGTGGCTTTTCCAGGGTGCATGGTGCAAGCTGTCAGTAGATTTACCATTCTGGGGTCTGGAGGACAATGGCTCTCTTCTCACAGTTCCACTAGACAGTGCCCCAGTAGGGACTCTGTGTGGGGGCTCTGATTCTTATTTCCCTTTCACACTGCCCTACCAGAGTGTCTCCATGAGGGCCCCACCCCTGCAACAAACTTCTGCCTGGGCATCCAGGCATTTCCATACATCTTCTGAAATCTAGGTGGAGGTTCCCAAACCTCAATTCTTTACTTCTGTGCACTCTAAGGCTCACACCACAGGGAAGCTGTCAAGACTTGGGGCTTCCACCCTCTTAAGCCACAGCCCGGGCTGTACACTAGCCCCTTTAGCCATGGCTGGAGTGACTGAGACACGAGGAACCAAGTCGCTAGGCTACATGCAGCACAGGGACCCTGGGCCCAGCCCATAAAACCACTTTTTCTTTCTGGGCCTCCAGGCCTGTGATTGGGAGGGGTTGCCATGAAGGTCTCTGACATGGCCTGGAGACATTTTCCCCATGGTATTGGGGATTAACATTAGGCTCCTTGCTATTTATGCAAATTTCTGCAGCTGGATTGAATTTCTCCTCAGAAAATAGGTTTCTCTTTTCTATCACAATGTCAGGATGCAAATTTTTCAAACTTTTATGCTCTGCTTCCCACATAAAACTGAATGCTTGTAACAGCACCCGAGTCACATCTTGAATGCTTTGCTGCTTAGAAATGTCTTCTGCCAGATACCTTAAATCATCTTTCTCAGGTTCAAAGTCCCACAGATCTCTAGGGCAGGAGCAAAATGCTGCCAGTCTCTTTGCGAAAACCTAACAAGAGTCACCTTTACTCCAGTTCCCAAAGCTCCTCATCGCCATCTGAGACCATCTCAGCCAGGATTTTACTGTCCATGTCGCTATCAGTTTGGTCAAAGCCATTCAACACATAACTAGGAAGTTCCAAACTTTCCCACATTTTCCTGTCTTCTTCTGAGCCTTCCAAACTGTTTCAACCTGTTTGTTACCCAATTCCAAAGCTGCTTCCACATTTCTGGGTATCTTTTCAGCAACACCCCACTCTACTGGTACCTATTTGCTGTATTAATCCATTTTCACACTGCTGATAAAGACATACAGGAGACTGGGAAAAGAGGAGGTTTAATTTGACTTACAGTTCAACATGTCTGGGGAGGTTTCACACTCATGGATGAGAGTGAAAGGCACTTCTTACATGGCAGCAGCAAGAGAGAATGAGAAAGAAGTAAAAGCAGAAACCCCTGATAAACCTATCAGATCGAGAGAGCCCTAAGCAGCCCCACCGCCGCCGCCGGCCTAGTTACCATCACATCCCGGGAGGAGCAATAGCTGCCGCAGCCGGCCCCAGTCACCATCACCGCAACCATGAGCAGCGAGGCCGAGACCCAGCAGCTGCCCCCCCCCCCGCCACCCCCGCCCTCAGCGCCGCCGACACCAAGCCCGGCACTACGGGCAGCGGCGCAGGGAGCGGTGGCCCAGGTGGCCTCACATCGGCGGCGCCTGCCGGCGGGGACAAAAAGATCATCGCAACGAAGGTTTTGGGAACAGTAAAATGGTTCAATGTAAGGAACGGATATGGTTTCATCAACAGGAATGACACCAAGGAAGATGTATTTGTACACCAGACTGCCATAAAGAAGAATAACCCCAGGAAGTTCCTTCGCAGTGTAGGAGATGGAGAGACTGTGGAGTTTGATGTTGTTGAAGGAGAAAAGGGTGCGGAGGCAGCAAATGTTACAGGTCCTGGTGGCATTCCAGTTCAAGGCAGTAAATACGCAGCAGACTATAACCATTATAGACGCTATCCACGTCGTAGGGGTCCTCCACGCAATTACCAGCAAAATTACCAGAATAGTGAGAGTGGGGAAAAGAACGAAGGATCAGACAGTGCTCCCAAAGGCCAGGCCCAACAACGCCGGCCCTACCGCAGGTGAAGGTTCCCACCTTACTACATGCGGAGACCCTATGGGCGTCGACCACAATATTCCAACCCTCCTGTGCAGGGAGAAGTGATGGAGGGTGCTGACAACCAGGGTGCAGGAGAACAAGGTAGACCAGTGAGGCAGAATATGTATCGGGGATATAGACCATGATTCCGCAGGGGCCCTCCTCGCCAAAGACAGCCTAGAGAGGACGGCAATGAAGAAGATAAAGAAAATCAAGGAGATGAGACCCAAGGTCAGCAGCCACCTCAACGTCGGTACCGCCGCAACTTCAATTACCGACGCAGACGCCCAGAAAACCCTAAACCACAAGATGGCAAAGAGACAAAAGCAGCCGATCCACCAGCTGAGAATTCGTCCGCTCCCGAGGCTGAGCAGGGCGGGGCTGAGTAAATGCCGGCTTACCATCTCTACCATCATCCGGTTTAGTCATCCAACAAGAAGAAATAAGAAATTCCAGCAATAAGAAATGAACAAAAGATTGGAGCTGAAGACCTTAAGTGCTGGCTTTTGCCCGTTGACCAGATAAATAGAACTATCTGCATTATCTATGCAGCATGGGGTTTTTATTATTTTTACCTAAAGATGTCTCTTTTTGGTAATAACAAACGTGTTTTTTAATAAAAGCCTGGTTTTTCTCAATATGCCTTTAAAGGTTTTTAAATTGTTTCATATCTGGTCAAGTTGAGATTTTTAAGAACTTCATTTTTAATTTGTAATAAAAGTTTACAACTTGATTTTTTCAAAAAAGTCAACAAACTGCAAGCACCTGTTAATAAAGGTCTTAAATAATACTAATTAAAAAAAAACTATCAGATCTCTTGACATTTATCTACTATTAGGAGAATAGCATGGGAAAGACTGGTCCCCAAGATTCAATTAACTTCCCCAGGGTACCTCCCACAATACCTCTATAAAAAAAAAATCCAAGAACATCTATGACAAGATTGTAATACAAAAATCAATTCCAAACCTATATATCAGTAAAACAACAAAAAAAAAAAAAAAAAAAAACCAATTAAAAAAAAAAAAAAAAAAAAAAGTCCACTTACAATAGGAACAAGCCATAAGGTTTCTAGAAACATGTCTAAAAAAACAATGTATAACACATTAATGAAAAAACATATAACTTCAGTGAGCCATAAGAACTGAGACCATCTGCATTCATATGGCTTAACTATCAGAACAAAGATCTAAGGCCTACCTACTTCAACATCACATTCTCATGAGTTCCTCAATTCTTGCCCAGGAAAATGAAGCTATAAACCAGTAAATAACTTCATTATTTTCTTCAAGACCTTCCCATAAATCATTTACCTGAACAACAGACTGCTCAATCATCAATCAGCTTTCTTCTCAAAACAACAGATTCTGAATCCGGTCAAAAAGTTCACTTCTCAGGTCAACAGATCACTCAACTGAACAAATCCCTTCCTTATCAAAATAGTGTTTACTTGTCAAGACTTTAAGACACAGACCTTTATTCTATTAATCCTAAACTTTTATATCACAAACTTTGCCTACAAGATTCCCACACTGAAAGATCTCTTATGACACTCAAGGCTAGTTCCCAAAACCACATAAATATCAGCCATTAACATTCCTCTCCCAGAGACAACACTAACACTGTCAAGGTGGTGCTCTCCCATACGGTATTATGTCATAAACTCAGCTTTGCTTGATATCAACAGATTATTCAGTTTTTGTGGTACACTTTTCACCAGTTGGCAGTTGACAATCCTAGAAGTCTACTAAGATCCAATAGGCACTTTCGCTTCCACAGCTAAGATCTTCAACTTAGAAATACCAAATTCTACTGAGACCTCTTTTAGCCCTTCTCTTCAGGGGTCTCTCTGGCTGTAACGGTGAAGTGGGTCTCAGTATTGAGACTCGGCTCCAATTTCCTTTGGTTAAGCTCTCAATCACTGAGTTACCTTGTCTTTTAGAAATGCAGTAAGACTTTTAGTAATCTATTAATTATCTGATCATGAAAATTTGTATGCCAGGGAGAAATCTGTCTCATTACTAACAATACTAATATGTATCTGTCACTTTTTAAGGGGAGTCTGTAAAAGAAAGTTCCTAGAAACGTGAACAGACATAAGCTACTAAACCCATTTTTGAGGCCAAGCCCAAATACTCACAGGTTCAGCTGTTCTCACTGTACCAACATCCTTACAGTAAAAACTTTGCCCTGGGTCACTTATCAAAATATCATGAAAACGTTCCTCAGGTTGGTTGGCTGGTTTGTTTTCTTCATGGGAGAAATTTTCTCTGGGAGAAACTGCCTCCAAATCTTTCATCTTTCTAAAATTGTGGATTTGTCCAGTCTTCAGTTCGAAATTACCAACTATGAGCATGAGACCCAAAGAAAAATTGCACACAAATAATATATTTGATCAACACTGTCAAACTCATGGATTTATTTCAGTCTAGGTTCATGTTCTCCTCTAAGTTATAGTCAAGCTTCCTAGGTGTATTCATACTAGAATTTTAAATTGTACACTATTTATCTAAACAGCATGATTTCACCAAGGATATTTTACATTTACAGTGGCAACTTTGGAGACTTTTTATATAAATTAAACTGTTTGTTTGAAAGGTACCTTAGAATGGAAAGAAGCAAAATCCCACACATCCAATGGTCCATATTTCCTAAATGCTATGAAAAAAATTATTTGATTCTAAAAATTGCTTCCTTAAAAGATTTGCTAGCCAAGGCAAATTAAAAATATAAAATGTTAAAACCATTTGCCTTTGAGATGCCTTCACATCTGAATTTAAAAGAAACAGCATTTATCCTACTATTCTTTATCTCCTGTGCTATGTTCCTCCATCACCCTCAGACCTCTATTCTTCCTTCTGCCTACTTTCCTTCTCATCTGACCCGCTAGAAACAAAAGTTCAATAACTTCTTAAAGGTAAATTCCCTTCGGAATGGGACAAGTGCCATGTGGTTGCTTTTTATGCTCTGGTCTGTTTATTTTTAAGCTTCTGGGCTGAAAACCACTGCCAGAGACTTTCCAAAGCCTAAACAAGATAAACAAGTATTTGCAGAAGTAGTTAGAATTCTGTGAACTCCAACCTAATCCTTGTACATTTTCCTTTATCAATAAATGGTATCATCAAACACTGACTTATGAAAGTCAGAAATCTAAGAAGCTTTCTTAACATTGTACAGCTAAGTTCCTTTCAATACTCTCTGATTTCGGTCTTCCTGGCTACTTTTGCCTAGCTCCTGGAATTTAAAAAAAAAAAAGAGTAGAGATATTTTTATTGGGATCTTGCTAATTTTTAAATTACTCTAGGTAGAGAACATCTTTACAGTATCAAATTTTTCTCTATGAGAACACATTACAGTCATGCATTGCTTAACAATGGGGATACCTTCTGAGAAATACATCACTAGGCAATTTTGTCACCATGCAAACATCATAGAGTATACTTACATAAATCTATATGGTATAGTCTACTACACACCTAGGCTATAATGATATAGCCTACTGTACCTAGGCTATAAACCTGTACAACATATTACTGTACTGAATGCTATAAACAATTATAACAAAATGATAAGGATTTGTGTAACATACCTAAACAGAAAAAGTACATTAAAAAATAGATAATATAATCTTATAAAACTACTATTTGTGGTCCATCGCTGGCCAAAACGTCATCACACAGCACATCTTTTCCGTTTTTCAGGTCTACTATTCCAACATGAATTCTAAATATCTGTCTAATATCTCTATTACTATCACCCTCCATTACTACTGCCCCTATCTAACCTATCATTTCTCACCTCAACTATTCAATAGGCTACTAATTTGTCTACCAGCATCAGCTCTTTTCCCCGAGCAATTCATTTTCCATACTGCAATTCAGTGAAATATTTTCAAAGGATAAATCTAACCATGTTACCTTGCTATTTAAAATCATTTCATTTGCTCCCATTGTACTTAGGACAATTACCAAAATTTCCAATATGGCCTAAAAGACTTAATCCCTACCTGCTTCTCCAAGCTCAATTTATACCAAGTACATATTCATGTCTTTACTTCCAGCAACATCAATCTTTTAGTTGCTTAGCCACAGAACCTTAATAAATGCTATTTTCCCTTTTCTTTTGCATGTGCTCTTCCCTCCCCCTTTCACGGAGTAAACTCTTATTCATCTTCAAAGCTCAACATCTTTAAAATATCTTTTCCATTCTCCTCAACCAGGTCAACCCATCTTAGTAATATAATGTCAAAGCATTATATATGTCCTTCATGATATTTATCACAGTTCCAAGTACATACGAATGTTTGTGATTTTGTTATCATTTCTTCCTCCTTCACTACCATGAAATATCCATGAGGGCAGAGATAACTTCTTTTTTTGCTAATTTTCTATTTCCAGCATAATAGTCAGCCACATAATCTTTTTTAAAGGGAAAAAGAGATATTAGGAGGGAAAAGGAACAGAGTATTATAAGTGTGATAGAAATGGCTGGCTGTCCACCATAATTCAGCTTTCCCTCCTCCAGAGTAGAACTGTTGCTAAGAAGCAATCTTTGCATCTAGGTGAAAGAATGTGATTAGCTATTGGCAACAGAATGTAGGCAAGAATGGTGTGTCAATCCCAGGCCCAGGCTTTTAAGTAACAGATATGCCTTCTCTGTATTTTCCATCATCTTCCACCATGTGAAAAAGACAGCAATGCCACAGTGTGAGCCAAAGCCATAAGATGGGTCACTGCATGAAGAAAATAGTATATACAGATCAAAGTATCTTCAAATTAATTATTATGTAATTAAAAACTAAATTTCTATTATATTAAGCTTCCAACAGTTAGAGGTTTATTGGTATACCAAATAGCATTAGCCCAATGAGTTTACAAATTGTTATCTTAATGTACTAGCCTTAACAGAAATTGATATATGCATTGGCTTATCAGTTGGGAGCAGGCATATGGGAACAGCTATTTTCAAATAGAAAATTTTAAATGGCTGTAATGCAGTGGCAAAATATTTAATAAAACTATAGCCTACAATAGCTTGAAAGGCAGATCACATGGGTTTCAAGCTTATAATTCTAGGGAAATAAATTGAAAGAACAATATTTTGTGCTGGTTTTTATTTGTATTTAGCAGGGATATTTGTCAGTTTTCACAATGCTGATAAAGACTTACCCAAGACTGGGAAGAAAGAGAGGTTTAATTGGACTTATAGTCCCACATGGCATGGGAGTCCTCAGAATCATGGTGGGAGGCGAAAGGTACTTCTTACATGGTGGTGGAAAGAGAAAAATGAGGAAGAAGCAAAAGCGGAAACCCGTGATAAACACATCAGATCTCATGAGACTTATTCACTGTCACGAGAGTAACACGGGAAAGACTGGCCCCTATGATTCAATTATCTTCCCCTGGGTTCCACCCACAACATGTGGGAAATCTGGGAGATGTAATTCAAGTTGAGATTTGGATGGCGACACAGCCAAACCACATCACAAGGGATTTCAAGAAAGTGGTAAGCTCATATGGAATCAATCTAATTGTCCATCAACTGATAAATGGATAAAGAAAATGTAGTATGCACACACACATACAATGGTATACTATTCAGCCTTTAAAAAGAAAAAAGTCGCGTCATTTATTATACAACAACATGCACGAACCTGGAAGACATAAAGTTTGATAGGCACAGAAAGACAAATGTCACATAATCATGCTTATATGTTATATTAGTCTGTTTCCACACTGCTATAAAGACATACCCAAGGCTGGTAATTTTTAAAGAAAACAGGTTTCGTTGACCCACAGTTCTGCATGGTTGGGGAAGTCTCAGGAAACTTACAATCATGGCAGAAGGGGAAACAGGCACATCTTATATGGTGACAGGCAAGAGAGAGCATGCAACAGCAGGAAAAACTGCTTATAAAACCATCAGAACTCATGAGAACTCACTATCAGGAAAACAGCAAGGGCAAAACTGCCCCCATGATCCAATTACCTCTCTCTCAGCAAGTGGGAATTGTCCATCTCTTGACACGTGGGGATTACAATTCAAGATGAGATTTGGGTGGGGACACAGAGCCAAACAATATCACATGTGGAATCTAAAAATCCAAACTCATAGAAGCAGAAAACAGAATGGTGGTTGCCAGAGAGTTGTTGTAGTATAAGAAGAATGCAGAGATGTTGGTCAAAGGGTATAAAGTTTCAGATAGACAGGATGAAAAATTCTGTAGCTCAACTTTACAGCATGATGATTTTAACTAATAATATATTATATACTTGAAAATTGCTAAGACAAATTTGTCTTAGGAGAAAAAATCAGTTGTTACATTCAGTAATACCTTACATGGTAGTATTTCCAAACTTCAATCATTCACAGAGCACCCTCATTATTTTTGCAGTATTTGCATATATTTTATGTTCTTTTCCTTAAATTCATTTTCTCTTCATTTATTTACTCACCAAGATAAATGAAAATCCAGTATCATACATGCATGATAGCCTTACAAATAGAGTGAAAATAGAACTCACCATAATAAATGAAAATCAAGTATCATATGCTTTACGTATATGACAGCCTTAAAAAATACAGTGAAAATAAAACTCACCACAACAAATAAGTACATGAATATGTTAAGTAGCTTAATCTAATCATTCCACAACGTATACATATATGAAAACAGCATGTTGTACCATAAATATCTAAAATTTTTGTCAATTATACCTTAATAAAGCTGGAGAAAAAAGAAAAGGTGAGAAGCTCAGGAAAGAACTCTTTTGCCTATGCAAAGTATACACATTCAAAGAACTCATGCAAGGTCCCACTTTTCTAGAAAATGTTCTGCGAGCACTCCTGGCTTCATGGCTCTTTTCCATGTAGAAATCCTATAGTGTTCTATTACCTGAATATTTATTAACTAACTACTATGTGCCTACATGAAAATAATCCTTTTTTATTTTCATGTTTAATACTGCAGATATATTTATATGAAAATCTACCTCTTCAATACAAAAATAATCCTGTGAACTTCTCACCAACTGTCCTCCAAGGGAAGCCCTGATATTAAGAAATACAGAGATGGGAGTAGGAAGGAATTAAAGTAGTTGAAATGCAGCTTTTGGTGGAATTCATTTGGAAGAGAGGGTTCTTAACATCTGTCTTTAAATGAACCAGCCAACTTACAGCAGGATTATAGCTACCTTAGGATACAGATTAGTACTTTCTCTTTATTCTGTATTTGTATAGATTTGGTAGATTTGGTTTACTTGTTTTCTCTTAATAATCCACTTACACAATATACATATGTTAGGAATTACTACTATATGTCAGACAATATGCTAGGTACTACCAATTATTATCAATAAGCAAGATCAGTAGGTCCTTTCCATATTGTATATGTGTGTGTATAACAAAGACCAATGTATACGATGCATAAATTTTAAATGTCAGGGTGGGGCTGGACTAGGTTAATCATGCCAGGTCCACTCTCCTCTAGTGACAGCCTTAAAAAAGAAACAACTCTCTATATAAACACTATACAGTAGCATCCCCAACTTTTTCAGCAGCAGGAACTAGTTTTGTGGAAGACAATTTTTCCATGAACTGGTGGGTAGGGGGAAGATGTTTGGTTTCAGAATGAAACTGTTCTACTTCAGATTATCAGCCACTAGTTAGATTCTCATAAGGAGCACACAACACAGATCCCTCATATGCACAGCACAATAGGGTTCACACTCCTATGAAAATCTAATGCTGCCACTGATCTGACAGGAGGTGGGCTCAGGCCATAATGCTCCCTCACCTGCCACTCACGTTCTGTGGTGTGGCCCAGTTCCTAACAGACCACAGACCACTACCCCTCTGTGGCCTAGGGGTTGAGGACTCCTGCTATACAGGGACAGCCCTATCTATTTAAGTGCTATATTCATAGTCTACACCAGTGGCTCTCAATTATGAATCTTTAGATAGGTGGCAAAAGAGATAAATAAGAATCACCCAGAAACTTGGTAAAAATAGAAAATTCCAGCCTTCATTCTCAGCAATTTCAATTTACTACGCTTAGCATAAATTTTTATGAAGTTTCACATAGATGATTCTGACACTGGTAGATTTGTGTCCCTAAACAGTGCTTTGACTCATTATGTAACTCTCCTGTGTTTCTTTTATCACAGTTAAAGTATGACAAAGTATTATGGTATTCAGTACCAGTAACACAAAACAGTTTAATAAACAATGATATTTTAAGAAAAGCTTTGGTTTTTCTTTTGTTTTGTTTTCCCACATATAAAAACACTTATCATCAAGATGCTTTCACCTAGGGACAGAAAAGATAAGCTGTAAGACAGTTCTTCTCAAAAATGTAGGACGTGGACTACAGGTGATATGGGAAATAATATGGCATCCAAAATGATTTGAGAAGATACACAGATTATTTTACATGGCACATGAACATACATGAAATAATACTGAATCACCAGAAAAAATGTATTATCTTTTCAACTCCCTTTGAATACAAAATCCTCAGTTTTAGCTACTGGTATGTCTCTTATACCTCTCTATCATTGATTCTCATTTTAAGAAATGGAGAGTATGTTTCAGAGCCTTTAGCAAAACAGTATCTAGCCAAAATTTAGAAACATTGCTTTATTTTTAAGGCTATTGTACATGTAAACCATGTGATACTGGATTTTCATTTATCATGGTGAGTAAACAAACAGAAAGAAAATGAATTTAAGGAAAAGAGCATAAAATATATGCACTACAAAAATTATGAGGGTGCTCTGTGAATGACTGAAATTTGGAAATATAACATCTAAGGTATTACTGAATATAACAACAGTTTTCTCTCCCTCATGCACACACATAAACATACACTAACATATTCAATAATTAATGCAAAAGAATAACCAAATGCCACAAAATAATTTTAGAAAGACATTAAATGTACTGCTTGACAAAGTAACCAAAATAACATTATATATCATTGTTTTTACATTTTTTACTAAACGAATTTGATAATCCCTACCTGAAATACATATATGTAATATACTCATGTTGTTGTCTGAAAGCCAGAATAATTATTATTCTACAATTCATTCCACACACCTTATAATCCTTGGGTCGGTAGCAGCCAAGATGAGAATGATCTGAAAAAGGAAGTACAAAACAATTAAAGTTTTGGGGCTTTACTCATTACTTAAAGGAATCAATTTTCAAGAATCAACTTTTAAGTATTACAATTTCTGTTATACTGACAGAAAAGAAAATAAGAACCAGAGACAATCAGCTTGCACCTTCAAGAGAGTTGATCAGGGGCATTTTGTACTCCCTTCCTCCACTAAGAAAAACCAAAAGAGTGAGTAGATAATCACACACTGAAAAGATCAGCCGAGAGAATACTGGAATTCAAAAGAAAATTGACAGGCAACACCTAAAGCAAGGAAGGAGAAGGAAGCAAGACGGCCTGTTCAGCGAGGATTGGTACCCAAGCGATACGTCTCAATATAGAAAAAGAGTAAGTGAGAGACTCTCAGCTGTCCACATTATCACCACAGACCCCTGCAATCCCAGCCCACTAAAGAGCCTTTCATCCCTTGTGGGCCCTGAAACTAACATAAGGAGCTGCTGGGAGACTGTACCACAGCACTGCCCAAGAGAGAAGCTTGCCCTGGGTCCCTCACATTCCCTGAGACCTAAGTAGCTACAGCAAGGTACCACTGCAGAACTCCCTGCCTTACAGACTGCAAGCTGTCCTGGAGCCCAGTAGCAGCAAGGCTGAAGTACAAGAGAAGCACAGGCTACTGCTCCTAGGACTTAGCAATAAGCTATCACAAGCTACTGGATGTAGGGCTCTATTAGTCCATTTTTACACTGCTGATAAAGACATGCCCAAGAATGCGCAATTTACAAAAGAAAAAGGTTTAATTGGACTTATAGTTCCATGCAGCTGTGAAAGCCTCACAATCATGGCAGAAGGCAAGGAAGTGCAAGTCATGTCTTACATGGATGACAGCAGGCAAAAAGAAAGAGCTTGTGCAGGGGAACTCCTCCTTTAAAATCATCAGATCTCATAAGACTTATTCACTATTACAAGAAAACAGCACAGGAAAGACTTGCCCCCATAATACAATTGCCTCCCACCAGGCCCCTGCCACAACACATGGGAATTCAAGATGGCATTTGGGTGGGGACACAGCCAAACCATATCAAGGTCAGAGACATGACTGACTCTTTGGGACTGCAGCACAAATGAGATGCCATTCTAGAACCCTTCCCCCCATAGACTGTACACTATCCTGAAGCCTAGCAGCATTGAGGCTGAGGCATGAGTGCCACTGGGGCCGAGGTTCAAGTGGTGTACATGCTCCTCACCTGCCAGCTAGGGTACTATCACAGACAGCAGCATTGTCTCCAGCTCCAAGTAGCAGGGCAGAAGTACAGATACTACTTCCAAAACCCAAGCACCCCCTCAGGGGCCAGGGGACCACTCTGCCCCTGCCTACCACAGCCAGCACTTGTTTACACCATCAGGGAGCCTGAGGCAAACAAGACAGGCCCAACTCTGCCCCTCCTCCTCCCATGCCAGAGCACATAGTTTGAGGGCCAGAAGACTGCCCAGCCCAGTCCACCACTAATAGCACCTGAACACTCCCCCACAGGGAAAGAAGGTTGGGCCTCTTCTTTTTAAAATGTGATTATTTTTAAAAAGAAGAGCTCCCCCGCACAAGCTCTCTCTTTTGCCTGCTGCCATCCATGTAAGATGTGATTTGCTCTTCCTTGCCTTGTGCCATGATTGTGAGGCTTCCACAGCCACTACCACCAGAGCCAGCATTTATCTGTACACACCACCTTCAAGCCTGAAGACTGGCCCACCTAGACAACCTCAGCCACTGTCAAAAACAGTGTGCACTACTTGGGACTCAGAGGATCATCCTGCCACTGTCACAGTCATCACCCATGCCACACTGATTACACAGGGTAGCCAGGGGTTTGAGAACCTGTCCATCTCTGCCTGGCCCATGATGGCTACTATTAGCATCTGAGTAAGCCAACTAGAGGCCCATGAATCAGTTCACCAGGACCAGCTAACATTGCTGCCAGCACACAGCACTGTGGAGCCCAAGGACAGGCATGGTCAGCTCACCACTGCCACCACTGGGACCCAAAGACTAGACTACCTAGTGTCCAGTCCTCAGCAAAACTAGAACACAGCCTCCACTAATAATTGCACACTAAGGTAATGAACAAATCTCAGATACCACTGATGCTGTTTACAAAAAAAAAAAATCACAGAGACTATACCACTGCATACCCCCAGAAAAAGGCCAAAGTGCCCTACCCAACCAGTAACAGAGATGCATCTTCAGGAAAAAGTCCTCCCATACAAAAGCAAATTCAAAAAACTGGAACAAACAGCTGACATATCAAATGTTCGGACATCAATGTAAGGATACAGGAAAAATGAAAAGCAAGGAAATATGACACCTCCAAAGGAACAAAATAATTCTCCCAAAGCAGATCTCAATCAAAAAGAAAGTCATGTACAGAAGAGGGGTTGGACTGTGATTCACTCTTATTTTTAATTTTTGAAAAGCATTTGAAGTAAATTGAATCTTACATTATGTAGAGAAGTTAGCCTTGTACAAAATACTTTAATATTTCAGCTGATTTCTGGTATGGTTCAGGGCACCTAGAAGATATTTTTTGCCATAAAAAGATGCTGAAGAATTTACTGAATACAAACTAATGTAGGTCTTTATTTATTTTCTGGATAAGGTGGTTTGGTAAGGTAAAATATAGAACCACAGAATGCTTTTGAGTGATACATTTGAGTGAGAAAGTAGAATTTTATGGTTCTGATTTTTAAAAAATTGATACATAATATTTTAGATATTCACTGGGTATCTGTGATATTTGTTACATATGTGGATTGCATGATGATCAAACGAGAGTAGTTAAGTTGTCTTATCACTTTGCGTATTTATCATTTATTTATGCTGGGAACAATTTAAGTCCTCTCTTCCAGCCACTTCTTTTGTAAAGTGTCTGTTCATATCCTTTGCCCACATGATATCATTCATTTTATGCCCTACTTATTTTATTATTCCATTGCATGTACCACATTTTCTTTATCCATTCATCTACTGATGAACACTTAGGTTGATTCCACATTTTGGCTATTGTGAGTAGTGCTGGCAATATCTCTTCAATATACTTATTTCCTTTCCTTTGGATAGATATCCAGTTGTGAGATTGTTGATTATATGGTTGTTCTATTTTTAGTTTTACATTCAAGTTTATTATTGATATGTGTGGTTTTATTCCTGCCATATTGTTATTTTCTGGTGGTTTTATATATTCGTTTGTCCTTTCTTTTTCTTTCATTGTTTGTCATTGTGGTTTGGTGGTTATCTGTGGTTGTGCCATGAGTCCTTTCTCTTTCTTATTTGTGTGCTTGCCTTATCATTGAGTTTTGTATTTTCATAGTGATACATGTCATTCCTTTCCTTTCAGGTTTGGAGTTCCCTTGATCACATCTTGTAGGGCTGGTCTACTGGTGATGAAATATACATGTCATTTTCAGGAACATGAATGGAACTGGGGGATCATTATTTTAAGTGAAATAATTCAGGCATACAAAGACAAATATTGCATGTTCTCGTATGTGAAAGCTAAAAATATTGTCACATAAAGTAGAATAATAGATACCAGAGGCTAGGAAGGGTAGGTCAGTAGGGTTGGCTGAGGAAGAGCAGTAGCTTAACAGGTACAAACATAGATTAGAAAATAGGTATACTCTGTTGTCAAAGGAGAGCATAGAAACTATTGCTAACAACAATGTAGCATGATCACAAGTAGTGGCAAAAATGAAAGAATGAGAAGGACATCTGGACACGGTGCCTCACACCTGTAATCCCAGCACTTTGGGAGACCAGGGCAAGAGGATCTCCTGAGTTCAGGAGTTCAAGACCAACCTGGGCATCATGGTGAAACCAAATCTCTACAACAAAAAATAAAAATTAGCTGGGCATAGTGGTGCCTGCATGCCTGTAGTTCCAGCTACTAAGGAAGCCGAGGTGGGAAGATCATTTGAGCCATGGAGGTTGAGGCTGCGGAGTGCCATGTTACACCATGTGCTCCAGCCTGGTAACAAAGCAAGACCTTGTCTCATAAAAAAAAAAAAGGACAAGGATATGTTAACTTTGAAAATTAAGGTAATAATTTCTGTAAGTAGTACGTATTTCCTTGCAGCTATCATTATATTAAAAGTTTCTGTATGTTAAAGCACTTGTATGGCTTCTGCATTCCACAAACCATTTACAAACTTACTCTGATTTGCACAAGTTAATAATTTTATTTCTACAAATTAACCTATTACTTTGATCTGGGGTTTCCCAATGTTCATATTTAATCACCCTCACCATCAATTAGTCACAAACTATATTTCAAATGTAAGAAATAAAGGAGATGAAGTCATGGTCCCTGGTTGTGAAGTACTTACAATCTATTTTGGTTAGGTTATAACCAAAGTTGAACAACAGCAGTATAAAGAACAAACTAAGTCCAAATGGTATAACAATTATAATATTAAAAGTTGTACCAGACAGTAATCTCTCAAGGTAAGGCCATCAGGAAAAATTTCCTCAAGGTAAAGAAACCTGACATGGGCATAATCATTTAGAAAGTAGGAAGAAAAAAAGAAATAGATCAGATCTTGTGTGTATGACTTCGGACAACTTAATATCCTTCTTTAAACCTCAGGCTTCTTCATCCATAAGAAATTCAAACAAGAGGAATATGTTTAAAAGCAAACAGAAATGAATGAGGTATTTTCTAATGAGGATTTTAGATGATGATTACATGTTATTTTATTCAGAAAATATTAAAATGTTACCAGTTACTACTGTCTACTCAAGAAATGACCTATTAGGATGTGACATGTTATTTCTATTTTACCCTGTGACAGTTAATCATCTGATAAGGGATTAATGAAAGTTCATAAAATATTACAATTTTATATAGAAATGAGACCCATAAAAGAATCTTCAAATGTAGAGAAGGTTTCACTAAGAGGAGAGACAGTCTAACATGTTTACTAAATTCCTAAGCAAAACGTAAAAAGAAGCCAGGATAATGTCCTTGATTTTCTCTTCAAATACCAAAATAACTAGATAAAGCTTATACAAAGCCTTGCAACGAAATAGGAGAGGACACAAACAGATGGAGAAACATTCCATGTTCATGGTTAGGAAGAATCAGTATCGTGAAAATGGCCATACTGCCCAAAGTAATTTACAGA
>NW_016107745.1:1012216-1024172 GCF_001604975.1 Cebus imitator
GCCACGTGTGTTCCTATGCAACAATTTTGCATGTTCTTCACATGTACCCCAAAACCTAAAATGCAATAAAATAAATAAATGGGAAAAATAAATAAATAAATAAATAAATAAAAGCCTTGCATTGCGAGAGGTGTTGAGTTTCTTCAAAAGGACTGCACAGAGAGATACAATGTGCTTGAAAAATTTATTCTAAAAAAACATCTTAATTAAAGTAGAGAAAGTAGTATGAGACTGGTAGAAAAGAAGGAGCTAGAAGCTAGAAGACCTGGATTCTAGATTGTATCTATCAAGTCACATAACTTCTCTAAACTGCTGCTATTTTTCTCAGTCAAATATAATTAAATCCATCTTCACATGATTATTTTGAGTACTAAAGCAATAAACGTTGGTGAAAATTGCATCCTATAAAAACTTAATAAATATTAGGCAAGACATTTTGGCAAGAAAATATTCAATAAGAATATAAATGTACAAAGAGGAATTGAATTTTTAAAAATCACTATTTGGTAAAATTCATAGTAAGAAATTGTTTCAGGCAACAATCATCAATATATGCTAAAGGAGTCAAAGTTAAGGTATAATAGGGTATTACATAGTTTCAAAATGTCTCCATACAATTACAGAAGACAGAAATAGCACCTTTTTGGTGGAGAAAACCAGCACATCCATCTTAATCAAGTAGTAAAATTAACATCACCAGTAGTGGAGAAACATCACATACCTCCTGGTGTGATGCACTGAGAGTAACACATCACGCCTGTTGTATTCTGGGGAAAAATAAATTATCTAAATCTAATCATGGGGGGAAAAATCAGACTCAAATTGAGGAACATTCTACAAAATAGCTGGCTTATGCTCTTCAAAATTATCAATGTCTTTAAGCACGGTAAAAGACTAAGGAATTAATCTATATTAAAGAAAACAAAAGAGACACGGGAGCTGAATGCTATGTATGATGATATTTCTTTTGCTAGGAAGATATTATTAGGACAACTGGCAAAATCTGATTTAGCTTTATAGATCAGTTAATATTCTATCATTAATTTGCTACATTGTTAATTCACCTGTGTTAATCACATAAAATAGTGTCTGAATTAGTCTGCTCAGGTTGCCATAACAAAATATCATGGACTGGGTAGCTTAAACAACAGGATTTTATTTCTAACTGTTTATTTTTCACAGTTAGAAATAAAATTCTAACTGTTAGAATTTTGGAAGTTAGAAGACTGAAAGTTAGAAATCAGGGTGCCAGGATGGCCAGTTCTGGGAAGTTCTCTTTTCCTCTCTTCTAGATGGCTGCCTTCTAGTCAGGTCCTCATGTGGCAGCAAGAGAACCTCTCTGGTGTATTTTCTAGTAAGGGCACTAATGTCATCATGGAGGCCCTGTTTCAAGATCTCATCTAAACCTAACCACTCCCAAAGCCTCTATCTCCAAACCACCATATTAGGGGTTAGGGCTTCAACACATGAACTTTTAGGGAATACAAATTCAGTCCATAATAATATCCCTGTAAAAAAAAAAAAAGTGTGGTGATTCCTCAAGGATCTAGAAATAGAAATAGCAATCCCATTACTGGGTATATGCCCAAAGGATTATAAATTATTCTGTTATAAAGACACATGCACACGTATGTTCATTGCAGCACTGTTTACAATAACAAAGACCTGGAACCAACCCAAATGCCCATCAGTGATAGACTGGACAAAGAAAACGTGGCACACATACACCATGGAATACTATGCAGCTATAAAAAAGGATAAGTTCATGTCCTTTGTAGGGACATGGATGAATATGGTAACCATCATTCTCAGCATACTAACACAAGAACAGAAAATGAAACACTGCATGTTCTCACTCATAGGCAGGTGTTGAACAATGAGAACACATGGGCACAGGGAGGGGAATGTCACACACTGGGGTCTAATGGGGGGTGGGGGATGAGGGAGGGACAGCTGGGGGTGGGGAGGTTGGGGAGGGATAACATTAGGAGAAATGCCTGGTAATAGGTGACCAGGGGATGGAGACAGGAAACCACCATGGCGTGTGTGTACCTATTCAACAATCCTGAACAATCTGCACATGTACCCCAGAACTTAAAGTACGATATAATAAAATAAAAAACTCTATATGCAGACTCATACAAACAGAGGAAAGAGAAAAAGTGAAAGAAAAAGCAAATATAATTGTATGGATTCTGAGTGAAAGCTATATGGCAATTCTTTATACTACTATTACTTTTCCATGAGTCTGAAATTACGTGAAAATAAAAATTAAAACAAAAATGAGAAGAAAAAAACAACTCATTATTGATCTCTCTGATTATACCACTACATAGGCAGTTAACTCCTTTGATTAAAAGTTATTACAAACTACAACAGTTCTGCTGGCAAATATATAATTGTCAAGAAAAATCAGACGTGTAAGTGTTCCCAAAAAATCTTCCAAAGAAACATATATATTGAAATTATCTTACATTGGCTTGTTCTTAAAGCTCATTTTCCATGTCCACAAGCTTGTTCCAAGAGTAAAAACTGTATGTAACATCTGTTTCTAATTTCACATAATCTATTATTGTGGATATAAAAAAAACTTATTGATTATCACATCTATCTCCTTGCTAGTGCTAAAAAAAAACAAGCACAAACTCTGCATGTTTTCAGAAAAGAATGCTTAATTTTATTTTTTTAAAAATGAGAGATTATACACAACAGGTTAGAAATAGAGATGAAGCTCAATCAATGCAATGATTCTATTAATCATTCTATTTTTTGCACTCTATCTCATTTTTCTTCTTCTATGACTTTCTCATTATGTAGTAAATTAACTTTAAATGTTGCTATACTTGTTGAACTCACTAAGCAATGTCTAGAGATATTAACACTCAATACCTTTAATTATGAAATACTATTTAACCTGCTTCATAAAAATTACCTTCCATAGGACTACTAGGGCTAAAGATGAAAAGTCATTCTTATCAACACAGTTAAAATTACTTGGTGAGAAAAGGGTTCCACAGTCAAGTTTAGAAAATGTTGAGTAAAAGAAAATTGAGTCATTTTTTTACTAGAATATATCACAGTTTTTGACATGTTAATATATACTCTAAATCTCAAAGAGGTAAATGATTCATAGTAGCACAGAAATCCTAATATTTTATAGGAAGTACCTATATGGGTACACCACAAGTTGTAAAAAGCTACACTATACAATGTTATCCAATAATGTAACAAAGATTCTGTTTTTGTAAACTGATGCCAAGTTAAAGGCTTGATTATAGCTGAGGCAACTACTGTAATGAAGAAAGATAACTTCTAGCTTACCATTGTGAACCCTTGACCATCCATCTCTTTCACAGTCTCTGCCAGAAGATCCATATAAAGTATCAGCCCTGGGACTTGGGGGATCAACCTAGAGGAAGCAGGATTTTTATGTAAAACAGAGTTTAAACATTCTTAGACTTTCAATCTCATGGCATCAGAAAAACTACTAGAGTACAGAGACCATATATCATAAGGGAAACATGATGGTGCCCATAAGAGTCAGGCATGTTTCAAAGTAAGAGATTATTCAAATATTTTGTTATTCATTGCAAAATAAAACTGAAATTAAACCTCAGAAATTTGTAATTATATATATGTGCCTACTTTAAAATGAACAGATTTGGAATTGAAATGTTTATTACTCCAGTGCCTAGTTTGCTTTCCAACACAAGGTTAAAAAAAAAGAGCAATCTACTTTGCCATATTTTTGAAAGTCTAGCCATTTGTTTCTTATCTCCTTAGTATGCACATTTTGAATTCAAACAGTGTCTTTACTTTGCTGTGTTTAGGCCTAGCATGCTCGGTGATATATAGCTTATTATAATAATAGCCACATTTGCTAACAAAAAGTAAAAAAAAAAAAAAAAAAAAAAAAAAAAAAAAAAAAAAAAAAAAAAAAAAAAAAAAAAAAAAAAAAAAAAAAAACAAATATGCAAAACAGATATTCCTAGTCATCAAAATTTAAAACTTTTGAGCAACAAAGGATAATATCAACAGAATGAAAAGGCAACCCACTGAATCAGAGAAAATATTTACAAATCATTTATCTGATAAGGGGTTACTATCCAGAATAAAGAGCCCCTATAATTCAATAACAAAAAAAATTTTTTAATGAACTTGAATAGGCATTTCTCCAAAGAAGTTATACAAATGTCCAGTAAGAACATGAAAAAAAAGTTCAATATCATTATCATTAAGGAAATCAAAATCAATATCATAGTGAGATACTACTTCACTGTAATTTTGAGATACCACAAAATCATAGTGACATACTCATTAGGATGGCTATTATGAAAATAAAGTGTTGGAGAAGATGTGAAGAAATTTGAACACTCGCACTTTGTTGGTGTGCAATGCAAAATGGTATACCTGCTATAAAAAACAGTATAGCAGAGTCTCTAAACATTTAAAACAGAATTACCATATTAATTAACAATTTTTCATCTAGGTATATACCATAAAGAGTTGAAAGCAGGGCCTCAAAAATATATTTGTATACCCATGTTCACATTATTCACAATGTATACACTGTGACACAGCAACATTACTCATAATATCCAAAAGATGAAAGCAACCCAAGTGTCTATCAAGAGGTGAATGAACAAACAAATGTAATATATGCATATAAGAGAATATTATTCAACTGTAAAAGGGAAAGAAATTCTCACATACTATAACATAAATGAAACTTTATGAACAGTATACTAAGCAAAATAAGCCAATCACAATGGGACAATTGATCTATAATCACACTTATATGCGGTACCAACAATAGTCAAATTCATGGAAACAGAAAGTAGCATGGTAATGGTTGTCAGGGGCTGAGGGACACAGGGATGGAAAGTTACTGCTTAATGGGCATAGAGTTTCAGTTTGGCAAGATGAAAAAAGTTCTAGAGATGGATGGTGGTATGGTTGCACAACATAAATATACTTAATATTTCTGAACTACACACTCAAAGATGGTTAAAATGGTAAATGTTACAATATATATAACCACAATTTAAAAAAAAAAAAGTTTTTTAAAAAAGACAACTCACACAATGAGTAAAATGTGGTAAATAGCCTTACAACAGGATATAATTCAACCATAAAAAGGAATCAAGTATGATATATCCAACCTGGATGAATCTCAAAAACATTGTGATAAGTGAAAAAAGCCAGACACAAAAGGCCAAATATTGTATGATTCTATTTATGCGAAACGGTAGAACAGGCAAAGTCATGAGACACAAAGCAGATTAGTGGTTGCCAGGACTATGGGAAGGAAGGAATGGGGAGTGAATGCTTAATTAGTTCAGAGTTTCCATTCAGGGGATGAAGAAGTTCTAGAACCAGATAGCTGTATAACACTGAACATCCTTAAGGCAACTTAATTGTACACTTTAAATTTGAAATGATAAACTTATGCTATGTGTATTTTACCACACTAGAAAAAAAAAAAGATCTTATTCTGTATGAACGGAAAATAAAAAGGCTGTTTAACTCCTCTAGCATAATTGCACCAGTTTCTCTGGAAGAATGCTAATTGATTTCTTAAAATTGTTTCCTATTCTTTAAGATTACTTTTCAAACCATGTACATTGACTACAATGTCTTTCCTAAAAGTGTTACATTTTGCATATGCATGTATTAAGTTAAAATTGTGTTTGGTTACCAATTTGCTAAGTGCTTCTAAAACCAAGAATGGCTACAGAGAAAAAAAAATGCCTATGTTTACAAATACAATTGAAAAATCCACTTTCCTATTTAATAATGTAATTTTCTAAGTATAGACTTAGAAGTAGGCATTTCTGCTTACTGAAAAGCTAGGGAGGGAAACCATTTAAATACAAATTGCAAGGTTTGTACCAAGCAATAATAGAATTATTCCATTCTAAACAATGACATAAAAAGTAATAATAAAACACAAATTTAAAGAAAAGCAGTTATTTTTTCCAAAAAAATTTAACATGGCTACTCTCACAATGCTCATTTTTGTACATGGGCATTTTAATTAAAATGTTACTATTCCTTCAGATGAAAGTATATCCTTTCTTTTCAATTTAATTTGTAATTATGGGCAAACTTAAAGGCATTCTAAAACTGACATCAAATATGCAACTATTATCTGAATACTGGTCAAAAAATACTACAACAAAAAAAGGTGACCAAAACTTATAATCAAATTATGTAGAAATGAGAAAAGTAGTCACAATAACCTCAATAAAACATTGCCACTTAAAAGTATCCATTACACTATAAATTTTCTTTTATAATAAAAAAAATCTATTAAGAGCTGAAAAAAAAAAGACTCAGAGTCAAAATATAGGTGGAATGAAATGTTGCTAAAGGTATATTTAATTTGTTTTAGAAAGGTATCACAAAGAAAATCTGAACTTTCAGATGGTACATGTTCAAAAAGTTATTAGCCCACCAAAGAAGCATATTTACATGTTGGATTAATTCATTTTAGAATTTAGAAAAAATGAACTAAAGACATTAGTCATATTTTTAAAAGTATCCCAGAAAGTTATTTTGCCTCTATCAGCACTTAAATCTTGAGGTTTAGCATTATTATATATGTATGTTATATTAATTCATATTTTTTATTAGTTTGAAAGCTTTTGGTAAAGAATTGCTTGTAAGGTAAAATTATACTATATAAAAATTCAGGAAACCATGAAGATTCTGAGGGAGTCCTTTACTAAACATTCTGATTATAAACCCTTAAATTTAGTCAAAGTCTATTTGATAATCATATAAACACAAGACTCTAAATTTCAACTATATCAAAAGCACAATTTGGTATAGAAAGATTAGAACTATGTTACCCTTAAATGAACTTTTTTCACTTTCAAAGGCCTTCCCATATTCTAAAATAATTTGCTTTGAAGATCAATTATACAAAGCTTACCCAAGCGACGTAATTTAAAAGGAAACTTACTTTCTATTTTAATTTTTATAATTTATAAAAGGAGGGTGTTCCTTTTTATACAGAATATTTGGCTCTCTTTTAAAGCCCTACTCTGCCATTTTAGTACTAATGTCAATTACAACCAAGATCACTTGGTAGTTATTATGCTATCTACTATATAAGAAAGAAAACTGATATGAGAGGATTTAACATGACATTCATAACACAGCTTGATTTCCGTCAGGTCTGAAGACTGAAAAAAAGCAAGTTCTTTCATTCTAAATTAACTTCCCATCTTAGATTGCTAGGCCAGCAGTCAGGAAAGAAAAGTATTAATATAAGCTAAAAGCTGAAAGATATTTCAGAATAACATTTTTTGGGGAAAAATACTGATCAGTTTCAAATAGAAATGCTTAAGAGAACACATACATGTCTAATCACAAACGGAGGTTTATCTGTTTCCTTTTTGAACTCATAGGGTCCCAGATTTAAATGGGCCAGCCGCCGCCTGGTATCTTCAGATAGCTCACACATGCGTCTTTTTGTGTAGGGAGATGGAGAGTGTGATTTTGAAGAGATTGTAGGCTGTTCATAGTTTTTTGCATTTATGCAATATTTACTTATCTCAGGTGACTTGGATTTTTTCTTTTGCGATCTTGATGTTCTGTTTTGCAGTCTGCCGTGTGATTTTTCAACTGGAGCTGAATGGTAAATAAATTTATCCTAAACATAAAAAATAAAAATTAACTTGGTCAAAGGGGTTTATAAAATTTCTGTTGGTAAAAAAAAAAAATTATAAAGTAATTTAAATAAGACACACAAAATCTATCAAAGTCAATTAGATCAGTCTTTCCTATCTGTGCTGATCCTGGAATAAGTCAAATCCACATTTTCCTAGATAACTCTTTCTACAGTCGTTATTGAAGTATACTGTCTCAAACTTCCTCAAGTCCAACTAACAAGGACTTTATAAAAATTAAAGCCATTTAATCACCTGAAAAATTTAAGACACAATATCAAAAAATTATTTTTCAGTATACCAAAAAAGCAAAAACATTATCATATATATTCATGTAATTGGCTACATAAGAGAACTATGTTTAGTAAAGTTAAAAATACATGCCAAATTAGTTGATTACAAAATCTTTATAGAGAAACCTATAAAAATAAGTTTCATCCCTTCTGCTATAATTATATAAATGTACAACACAAATGTCTGAAGAACAACTCTATACATATTTTAACGAAATGTATTATTTGGATTGTAATACATACTTTAAGCTCCCGTCCAAGCTGTAACTTCACAATGACAGATAAACATACTATCTAATTCTGGTCCCATATTTTTATAAAATCAGAAACATAAAAAACATTATAAACTTAATAACTGGTATTTTATCTTCCAATAAAACTGGTTACCAGTCTAAAAATAGAGGCTAAATAAAATTTGATAATTCTAATTTTGCTAATTTGTTAGAATAACATCTTATTCAAATAATCGCTGCCTTATAAATGCCTTAATAGTTAGATTACAAGCAAATGATGTAACATTTCTCCATACTTCATCCAGAGTTACAAGAAGCTTTTCAATTCAAGAAAATGGACTGCTGAGGATTTTTGAACGTCTTCCTAACTTTAATCATTTTTAAAAGCCACCAATCCTACACTTGCTCTACTTCGTCAACACCCCATTTGCTAAGGGTAACTTAGTAAATAAAATACAAATGTGAATAGGATGAAGAAGAGTCAAAAATTTTTAAGTGGATACACAGAAAAATTAATTTTCCTAAATGAAAACAAGCTTCAGCTGGGGCAATGGTCTAGGCATTTCATACAGACCAGCTGCATCAGATTACTTCATCTTTTTTCTATAGTTCGTGGTATGCTTTTGGACCTTCTCTACCTTGTTCAATGACTTCAAAAAATAATTCAGAATTTTTCTGCCATATCCATTTCATCCATCACTATGACATCACAGACTTACAGAAGCAAGGAATGTTAGCATTAGAAAGGATCTTCGAGGTTTACTAAAACATCAAGCAATGAATCTTTCTAAGACCTTGGAATTACGAGTTTCTGCTTTTCAGCTTTAATTATCTAATTCTGCTGTATCTTGGATTTTATAAATATGCAGATCCATTGCATTCCCAATTCTGAAAATCCCTTGCTGACCAAAACCATTTTTCCTCAACCGACGTCTTTCTCAGTGAATCTGTTACTTGCCCTTTTCACCTCCTTAGTCCCTAGAACTCTTGCCTCAAGTTCTTTATACATTTTTAGTATCTCTTATCTCTAGACCTAACTAAACTCATAATCATCCATTTCAGCAATGCTGTAAAGTTCCTTCTTATAGATCTACCTCTGATTATATCAAACCTTAATTAACCTCATCTTATTAAAGCTTTTACTATTGCATACTACTAGAGAAAGTTATAAATTACATAGTATCTACTACAAATGCATGCTGTCTAACCCTACTTATTCCTAATGCATCCTGTTCATGCCTAGTAAAACTTTAAAAAAAAGTGACTGTGTTATACTATTTGTAAAAGGGATTGACCATGTGACTTGCTTTGAACAACAGGAAAATAGTACATGCAGCACAAGGAGAGACCTGGAAAGCACTTACCCTCTCTTACTCCTAAAAACCTTCCTGCCACCATGAATGAGCTGGAATTCTTAGATGACGAGAGCCTTGTGACTATCATCCCAGCTGAAATCAAGCTCATCACCAGAAATTTAAGATCCTTTCCCTGGGCAAAATGTCTGCCAGTGTCAGACATGTGAGTAAAGCCATCCTAAACCATTTATCCCTAGCCAGCCATTCTAAACTAAAAGAATCAACCAGCAGATCCACAAAATTGTGAGAAACACTTGCTGTTTTAAGTCACTAAGTTAGTGAGGTTTGTAATACAACCAAAACTATGTGATACAGCAGATTAACAAATTTATATTCATAAAGTTACTACTGATATTTAACTATTTAGGTAATAAATTCCACTTTGCAGTAGGTAAAAACAATGAGTAGAAATGAAAACTAGTTTTATTCCAGCAAATTCATAGTAATATGCTTAATTTTTCAGTCCATTCAGTTAGTGACAACATATCCAATTTGAAAATAAAGTGCCAAAAGGAATAAAGATCATTATAAGCATTTTTGTAAACCTAAAACTTTTTTACAGCTTCACTTCTCTCAAAAGTAAAAATAGTTTGTATTGTCTTTGAAACTAAAAATGCTGCTTTATACCCATTAAAATTTTAATTGTAACTAATTTTAATTTTTCACTTGAAAAAGTAGACTTACTGCCTTCTTAAATACAATTAAAGACTGTTAACATTCAGAATTTTAATGTAAAAGTGAATACTCTGTTGTGCCTACCAGGTAATTTTTTCTATCTCATATTTCAACTGCTTCTTCTGTATCTCCCCCAACTGTCTTAATTTCTTAAAAAAATAGCCATAGTAAGAGCTGCAATATTCATTAATAATAATGTTATATGCCAGGCATACTGCATATAATCCCTAATCTTTACCGAAGCCTTATGAGGAACTCAAGCCTATATCTGTCTGTTTCTGCAAAGAATATTTAAATAAAACATATTTCCTTAAATACTGACATCAATGCCTTTTCTCTCATATCTCTGTTCAATAAAGATCCTAAGTCAAAAATAAATAAATAAATAAATGAAGCACCCTATCAAAAGTTTATAGAGGGAAATATTAGTTCATAAGTACAATTAAATTATGAATGGGTAATGGCTTTACATTTAGAAATGGCTTTCACCAAGCTGTACCCTTATAACGTATGTACTTTTGTATGTATATGTTGTAATTCAGACAAAATGTTAAAAAGAAAAAAAGACTTCTCTCTCCATCTATTGGAAAAACATACTCCAGTGTGAAGAAAAAAAACTGTCAGTCTAGGCAAAGCATTTCTAACAATTTACAATGTGCACAGTGCACAACTAAAAATAAGTCAATAACATATCTCTGCATTTGGCAAGCATAGGTTTTTAGAGCACTAAAAGCTGTGTTTCAGCTTGCATCTAAAAGATAAATAAGTACAGCCTGACTCTGAGTTATTCAATATCTATCTAAATAAAATAAGAATGATCCCCTCGATAATTCTATATTTTACCCTTCTTAGCTCAAGTCACAGTTATCATCCTCAGCAAATTTACTTGAACACTGATAATGCAGTAAACGAACAATCTACTCCTTCCATGGTAAGCCTACCCTTTTGAGCCCTCTGAGCTTTACATATTATTGGCTCTTCATCATAGACAGGTCACTGTTACTCTGTCACAATGCAACTGCACATGAGTGATATCTGGACATTGTTAGATAACCTGTGGACAAGTAAGCAAGCTACCTTGGTGACTCAGTAAGAATTCAGACCAGGCCAGGCACATTAGTGCACACCCATAATTCCAGCATTCTGGGAGGCCAAGGTGGGTGGACTGCTTGAGCCCCGGAATTTGAGACCAGCCTGAGCAACATGACAAACTCTGTGTCAAAAAAAAATACAAAAATTAGCCAGGTGTGGTGGCGCAAACCTGTAGTCCCAGCTACTAAGGGGACTGAGTCAGAAGGATCGCTTTAGCCCAGGAGGTCAAAGCTGCATGCCACTGCACTCCACCCTGGGCAACAGAGTAAGATCCTGTCTCAAGTATATTTTAAAAAGGAAAAAAAAAAAAAGAAGTCAGACCAAATGGACATTAGATCCAGATATCTCAGACAAAGATGATCCTTAGGCTGGAATGTCCAAGGTCCTCTTGATCTGGCAGTACCAGTATAGCCACCAAACTGAGCAACAGTCCCTTAAGAAATCAGAGACAGTCAAGAAACCATACTCACTAAACACCAGTATCCCATCTGAGAACTCTGGTAACATTTGCTAAAAAAGGTATCCTTTGAACATTTTACAGTAACCTGTAACTTCCATACGGGTGTTGAACAATGAGAACACATGGACACAGGGAGGGGAGCACTACACACTGGGGTCAGTTGGGGGGAAAT
>NW_016107745.1:1024332-1041340 GCF_001604975.1 Cebus imitator
AAAAAAAAAAAAAAAGATTTAAAGGTGCCTAGATCTCTGTAAGACTACTTCATCCTAACATCTTTATGGCAGGTTGATTTCTGTGCATTAAAATGAAATGTCCAAGAAGTAAAAAACAGTAGTAATAATCATCACATGATGACATCCTCTATCATACATACCAAACTTTTCATTCTCACATTTACTAAGTTGTAACCATACTGCTAAATATCTGTATTGTTTTACTTAAACTAAAAATTGATCCCCGAAAAAGTGAAAAGAGTTGCAGCTAAAAATAAAGAAATAATGCTTGCTAAATGGCCACAAAAATGACCAAATAAATTAAACTATTAAATACTTTATACAAATAATTTTAACCTGAGTGCGGCATTTCCTTGAACTAATCAGACATTCAGTAATCACTGAAGTTGTAGAAAATTCCAGCTTTGGAGCATTTCCCTGAGAAGAAAGAAGAGGGTACTATTAGACATTTCCATTTAAATGTAGATAATTATTAATGATAAGCATATGACCTAAAGTAAAATCAACTGTCAAAGTTCAGCTGTTTCATTGTTAGTTTGAACTTTTTATTAAAGATTAAAAACAACATAGTAATAGCTAAATGTTAATAACAGTGTCTCTGCTGATGATTCAGTTATGACTGATTGTATTACTTTTAAAAAATAATTAATCTATTTTTTCATTTTTAAATATTTGCCTGTCAAATCATTTCAAATTTTTAAACAATGTTATATTATAGTCATAAATATATAAACATACTTAATAAATTTCAGCTTTTTTCTTTTACAACTTAAGACATATTTTATTATATAGTCAAGAAATAAAGGTTAGCTTGATTTAGCCATTCCACAATGTATACATATATCAAACATCATGTTGTATATCATAAATATATACAATTTGTATTTCTCAATTTTGTTTTTCTTAGAGACAAAGTCTCTGGAGTATAGTGGTGTCATCAAGCTCACTGCAGACTCTAACTCTTGGATTTAAGTGATCCTCTCCCCAAAGGCTTCCTAGTAGCTAGGACTACAGGACACATTACTACATTAAGCTAATGTTTTCATTATTTTGGAGATACAGGGTATCACTATGTCACACAGGCTGGCATCAAACTCCTGGCCTCAAGCAATCCTCCTGCCTCAGCCTCCTGAAGCACTAGAATTATAGGCATGAGCCGCTGGGCCTGGCCTGTCCATTAAAATTTTAAAAAACAAAAGCAAAAAACCCAGCTCCTGGGCATGTAGTTCCTGAAAATAGAAAAGATAAATCTCTACTAATTCCGCCAACATTTTTTCCTATAATGTATCTTACATTCATATCTAGAAATGAATGTGGCTTGTATTTCTAACATTTCAATAATCACCTTGAACACTCTTTGAAATAAATAGAGACAATGATGGTAAAATTCAAAAGGACAGTAACAAAGTATCTCTGAAAGTTTTGGAAGCACACAATTACACATTCACCAAAACATTAAAGAATATGGTCCATGCCCAAGGCAGTTTCATTCTAATACAGTAGAAATCAGACATTGACCAAAGTATTAGGATGGTGCAAAAATAACTGTGGTTCAACAGCTGGCCTGAACAGATCCAACCTGTGATTAAGTTTAAAAACATCACATATATTAAAGAAAAGGTACATCAGAGTTGCCTAACAATTAACTGAACTGATGTAGTCTTGAAAACTTAACACTGTCATTCTTACCACATTCCACTCATTAGAATCACTACAGTCTACATTCAAGAAGAGCTGTTAGGCTACATTTTCAATGTGTGTTCTTCTGCAAACGTATCTTCATAGTGATATCTACTATGTTTGCTTGTTAATTATCTAGTACTACAAAACAAATCGCCTTGAAACTTAGTGGTTGAAAGCATGAGCAAACATTTATTATCTTACGTAATTTCTGTGGGTCAGAAGTCTGAGAGAGGTTGAGCTATGTGTTTCTCTATTGAAATTTCTCATGAAATTGTGGTCAAGATGTCATTTAGGCTGCAGTCATCTGAAAACACAACTAGAGCTGGAGCATCTGCTTCTCAAGTAGGTTCATTCACAGGGCTGTTGGCTGGAAGCCTCAGCTCCTTTCTAGCTTTTGGCAAGTTCAGCAACTCATAAACCTCTCCAAAGGGCTATTGAGTCTCCTCATGATGTGGCTCTAGTTAATCAAAGTGGATAATCCAAGAGCAAAGCAAGAAAGAAGCCACAATGACGTAGTCTCAGAATCCCACACTGTCACCCCTACCATATTCTATTCATTAGACTCACTAAGTATAATTCAAACTTAAGGACAGAGTAGTTAGGCTACCTTTTCAATGAAGGAGTAGCAAAACTTTTGTGCACAGGTTTAAAACCACCAGTCTGCTCTCTGACCACAAACTACTTACATTCCTCTCACATGGAAATACATTCATGCTCTACCAGAAAAAAAAAAGAATTAAAGTCTCATCCTTCTACTACTTCTGCTTGAAATCTGAGATGTTGGCATCTTAATAAAACCCTGGTACAGATAAAGCTACTGAGGTGTAGTTCTTTATGTACAGCTCCTAAAATACAGTTTCTTACAATCAGAAGATATATGACCTAAAGAGAAAAGTTATCTGCCTCACACATCCCCAAGGTGCACATGTGCAGCAGGCACAGGACAATCACTACAGACATTCCTGTTCAAAAAGGGGAAAATAGGATAACAATTCTGAAATACAGCCAGGGAAATGGTAGACCTTCCTTGATTAGGACTTAGTTCTGTTTCTTTTCAGAAATAACTATCCACGGTCCTTGGCTTCACATTCTGGGTACTTGCTTTCATCCTTTGAATCACTACTCCTTTGCAATGAGAGGTAGACTGTTTGAAGCTGCATAGTGCTCTGAGTTTGGGTCCTATCAATAGAATTTTGAGGATTCGGGAGCCTTTTCCTTTTGTAATGTCTCTCTCAATTTTGGACCTAACTGGTGGCATTTCTGCCAACATCATGTTCTTATATTTCTTTTTTTGGTACTCATGTGAATCTTATTGGAGTTTACTCCATTAGACAAAAGCCACACCCTTCTCTATACTGGGCTTCTGCTGAGAATGCTGAGAAACAGCACCCTTAAGTGTTTAAGCAAAGCTATATTTGATTAAACGATTTTCTAAGGCAAAATGTTAGATATTTATGATGTTTTAATGAAAGACTTTACAGTCACATCCTTAGTTTCACCATCAGATCATAATTTTCCAAAAGTACTCTGCAATGATTTTTGCTCATAAGTCATTTCTTCAATTTCAACATTGTCTGCCACTGGGAAGGACTCAGGATCATCAGAATCAGTAAGGTCCAACTCTCTTAACAGCCTTTCCTTTCATTTTCTCCCCTCTCATATTGTGCAACACGCAGCAAAAACAAACCAAATATCCCCTTTAACACTGCCTACAAGCCTCCTTAGACTACCACTTCATTAGACACCTGTTCTACATTCCACATTAATATAGGTGGCTGTGCTGTTAAACTTCCTGCTGTTGCATAACAAGAATCCCCTTCTCTGCTGGTTTTCAGTAACATTTATCTCACTTTCCTGCAAATGCTCATCTGAAAATTTCTCCAAGGATCTTCAAGCTTTAACACTCTTGCAGAGTCTGTCCAGCTTCTACCCTCTCCTCTATGAGAGACAGCTGCTTGAGGGTTCTTACACATGACAGGTGACTTCTACCACATGAGTGATCCTCAAGTGAGTGCAAACCAGAAGCCCCAATGATTTTAATGACCTGATACCAAAAGTATAATACTGTCACTTTTGTCATGTATCTGTTAGAATCACTGGAAATAGTGACTTAATAGGAGGGGAGCTAGCTCTGCCTTAGAAAGAGAGGAATATCATAGAATTTCTGGATGTATTTTATAACCACCACAACCTGGATTATAACTTATCACTTTACCCCTCCCCATATATTGCTGGTCACATAATAAGAACTCAATCAATGTTTTAGCCTTTATTTTACTGAATTTTAAAAATCCAGCTGTATCAGTCAATGTTCTCCAGAGAAACAAAACTCATGGGATATACATAAAGAGACTTATTTTAAGGAATTAGTTCACACAATTGAGGGAGATGAGAAGTCCAAAATCCACAGCTGGCTTTTGGACTTCTCATGGCAAGCTGGAAACTTGGGGAAAAGTTGATGTGCAATCTTGAGTGTGAAATCTGTTGGGCAGGCCTGCAGGCTAGAAACTAAGACAGAATTTCTGCTACAGTCTTGAGGTAAAATTCCTCCTTCAGACCGGGAGCTATGACTTATATCTGTAACCCCAGTGCCTTGGGAGACCAAGCCCAGGAGTTTGAGACCAACCTGAGCAGCAGAGAGAGACCCTATTTGTACCGAAAAAAATTTTTTTTTAATTTGCTGGGTAAGGTGGTGAATGTCTGTCATTCGAGCTACTTGGGAGACTGCGGTGAAAGGATAGCTTGAGCCCAGGAGGTTAAGGCTGCAGTAAGCCATGATCATGCAACTGCATTCCAGCCTGGGCAACAAAGCAAGACCCTGCCTCAAAAGCAAAACAAAACAAAATAATCCCTGCTTCATCAGAAAACCTCAGTTTTTCCTTTTCAGGTCTTCAACTTATTAGATGAAACCCACTCAAATTGCTAAAGTAATCTCAAAGGTTATCTCCTTTATTAAAGTCAAGTAATTATAAATATTAACCATAACTATCAAATACTTTTTAGAGTAACATCTAGACTTGTGTTTGGTCAAATAACTGGGTACCATAATCTAGCCAAATTGACACATAAAATTAATCATCACACTATTTCAAATGTCAGTTCCTCTATGAAGTCTACAACAAGATGCAACTCATTTATTCAATTTAATCAAGAGACATTTACTAAGTAACTACTTCAGGCAAGGTACTGTGTTAAGTGTTAAATTCAAAGATGAGAAAGTCAGAGATTCTGCTTTAATGGAGTTCACAATCTAGAACAGGAGATATTATCATCATCACTACTCCATCATCACCATCATGATATTCATGGCTATCATCATATCACTAACATTTATTGAGTGTTTACTCGCCAGACACTGCTATAACCATTTACAAGTTTACATTAATCTACCCAAAAACCCTATGATATCTCCATGTTATAGTGCTTTGCCAAAGGTTACTCAGTTCATCCATGAAAGTGGCAGAAATTAATCCCAAATGTGGTCTGAATCCTTGCCATAGTAAAGGCTTCAGGAAGCTAGCCTGGGACTCACAGATGATTATGCACAATCACAAGAATTCCCAGAAGGAGTGCATTGTTTTCTGCCAGGGCAACAAACTACTGATTGAAGCATTTGTCCTATTCATATTTAAATATAATGATAGATATGGCTAGATTTAGAACTGCCAATTTGGTGTTCAGTTTATATATGTTCTATGTATTTTTATTCTTTGAGGTTTTCTAGGAATCTCACCTGCACATGCATAGGTAAGTGGTCATGCAATGAACCCATAAAAGTCCCACCCTCTACTGCTTACCTGTGTGTAGACTAGGAAATCATTCAAAATTGCAGCCAAGACTCCAATCTCCCTTTGCTTTCACTTTTGGCTGGACTTTGAGTGTCTCCCCTTGACATGCAGTTTCACAGTCGGCCAAGAATAGGTGGAGAGTTTACCTCCGCCCTTTATTATTACCTTACTTCCAGGACCTCCCTGTCAACTTTCTGACAGGTATAATCCTTGCCACAGTTACAGCTCTGCCTAGCAAAGTTGTTAGGTTTCTTCATCTGCTCTAACTTAATCCACCACAGTTAGCAGGCAAAGCCATACTATTTGTGTCATGCCCAAAATTGATTCTAACTTCCCAGGTAGCAAAGCTGCTGATTTTTGCACCTAGCTCCAGAAGTGATAAACTCTCATTCTCACTTACCAAACAGAGTATAAGAGCATCCCAGTCAAGAACGTTAATACTCTCGCCAGTTTGTTAATACTCTTCCCGGTTATACCCAAAGCTCTAGCAGTTTTTCAAGCACGAAAACTTCATTTGTCTTTCCTTGTCAGTTTCCAGTATCCTGAATTTGTTCATGGAAATTTTGTCTAGTTTTACACTCATTTTGTGTGGAAGGAAGAACTCTCAATACCTTCAAACTGCCATTTCTAGAAGTCCTAATTTTTATATATTTTTGCTTTAATAATCCATCATCTTCCAAGTAAATGTAAAAGTAATTCAAAATAAATGATGAAAACATAAATCCCAGTTAATGGTCCATAATCTTGAGTTTATATTGCCATATTGGTATCATACAGAATTTTTAATTACCTTAAAGAGTTCATAGTTTTAAAATACGATTATTTGTTCACTGTATGTTTCCACACAGGTCTTGAAATACTCTTTGAAGACTTTTATAGTACAGAAGCTTGCTAATGGACAATGAAATATCCCAAAGAAGGTATAGCTTTATAGACTTACTACTTAGTCAACTTTTATACTTTCATTAAGATGAACCAGCTTTTTCTTGGAATAGGGCATATGATAAATCTACAGGAGAAATTACTTAGTTCAGTATATTTGTTCATACATCAATAATCTCCTTATTCAGAATACTCTAATATTTTACAAAATTAGTTTTAAAGATCTGTCCAAATAATATCAAGCTAGACAATTTTTGCTTTTCCTCTTTTGAAATGGCATGGGCTTCTCTCAGTTTCCCTGTATGGACGACTTATTTTCAGCAATAAAATATTTTCAAATCATCCACAGAACCTGAAGGAAGTTATAGTAAAAGATAGAGAGTAAGCTGTCACTTAATGCAGCTTTTAATTTTAGGTGTATGAATATATATTTCCATTACATAAATGTTTTACAACTAATCTACCAAACTCCCAGTAACAGACATGTCAATTATTTCCATTTTCACTATTATGAACAAACAAGTAAACATTCTTAAAAAGGCTCTTAGTATACCAGAGAGAATACACCTTTAAGATATACTGTTATTAGTCCATTTTAATGGTACTGATAAAGACATACCTGAGAATGGGCAATTACAAAAGAAAGAGGCTTATTGGACTTACACTTCCACATATCTGGGGAGGCCTCACAATCATGATAGAAGGCAGGGAAGGAGCAAGTCACATCTTACATGGATGGCGTCAGACAAAGAGAGGGCTTATGCAGAGAAACTCCTGTTTTTAAAACCATCTGATCTCATGAGACCCATTCACTATCATGAACAGCATGGGAAAGATCCATCCCCATGATTCAATGATCTCCCACCAGGTCCTTCCCACAACATATAAGAATTATGGGAGCTGCAAGAGGAGATCTGGGTAGGGACACAGGGCCATACCACATCCTTCCATCCCTGAATCATCCTAAATCTCATATCTTCACAGTTCAAAACCAATCACGCCTTCCCAACAGCCCCCCAAAGTCTTAACTCATTTTAGCATTAACTCAAAAGTCCACAGTCCAAAGTCTTGAGACAAGGAAAGTCCCTTCTGCTTATGAGCCTGTAAAATCAAAAGCAAGTTAGTTACTTCCTAGATAAAATGGGGGTACAAGCATTGAGTAAATACAACAATTCCAAATGGGAGAAATTGGCCAAAACAAAAGGGCTACAGTACCCATGCAAGTTCAAAATCCAGCGAGGCAATCAAACCTTAAAGCTCCAAAATGATCTCCTTTGACTCCGTATCTCACATCCAGGTCACACCGATACAAGAGGTGAGTTCCCATGGTCTTGGGCAGCTCCGCTCATGTGGCTTTGCAGGGTACAGCCTCCCTGCTGGCTGCCTTCACAGGTTGACACTGAGTGTCTGTGGCCTTTCCAGGTGCAGGGTGCAAGCTGTCAGTGGATCTACAACCCTGGGGTCTGGAGGACAGGGGCCCTTTTCTCACAGCTCCACTAGGCAGTGCTCCAGTAGGGACTCTGTGTGGAGTCTTTCATCCCATATTTCCCCTCCATACTGCCCTAGCAGAGGTTCTCCATGAGCACCCCGCCCCCGCAGCAAACTTCTGCCTGGGTATCCAGGTGTTTCCAAACATCTTCTGAAATCTAGGTGGAAGTTCCAAAACCTCAATTCTTAGTTTCTGTGTACTCACATGCTCAACACCATGTGGAAGCTGCCAAGGCTTGAGGCTTGCACCCTCTGATGCCAAGCTCTATGTTGGCCCCTTTCAGCCATGGCTGGAGTGGCTGAGACACAGGGCACCACGTCCCTAGGCTGCACACAGCATGGGGATCCCCGGGCCCGCTCCAGGAAACCACTTTTTCCTCCTAGGCCTCAGGGCCTGTGATGGGAGGGGGTGCCACAGAGGTCTCTGAATATGCCCTGGAGACATTTCCCCATTGTCTTGGTGATTAACATTAAACTCCTTTGTTACCTATGCAAACTTCCACAGCTGGCTTGAATTCCTCCTCAGAAAATGGGCTTCCCCCAGGCTAGAGTGCAATGGCACCATCTCAGCTCACTGCCACCATCTCAGCTCACTGCTATCTCTGCCTCCCAGGTTCAAGCAATTCTCCTGCCTCAGCCTCAACCTCAGCCTCAGTCTCCTGAGTAGCTGGGATTATAGGTGCCTGCCATCATGCCCAGCTAATTTTTTGTATTTTTAGTAGAGACAGGGTTTCACCATGTTGGCCAGGCTTGTCTCAAACTCCTGATCTCAGGTGATCCACCTGCCTCAGCCTCCCAAAGTGCTGGGATTACAGGTGTGATGACTCACACCTGTAATTTTAGGTGTATGGGTTTTTCTTTTCTATCACATTGTTAGGCTGCAAATTTTCCAAACTTTTATGTTCCATTTCTATTTTGAAACTGAATGCCTTTAACAGCACCCAAGTCACCTCTTGAATTCTTTGCTGCTTAGAAATTTCTTCCACCAGGTACCATAAACCATCTCTCTCAAGTTCAACGTTCCATGGATCTCTAAGGCAGAGGCAAAATGCTGCCAGTCTCTTTGCTAAAGCATAGCAAGAGTCATCCTTATTCCAGTTCCCAACAAATTCCTCATCTCCATGCAGGGACAACCTGATCTGGACTTCATTGCCTAGATCACTAACAGCATTTTTGTCAAAGCCACTCGACAAGTCTCTAGGAAGTTCCAAATTTTCCCACATCTTCCTGTCTTCTTAGCCTTCCAAACTGTTCCTCCATCTGCCCATTACCCAGTTTCAAACTCACTTCCACATTCTCAGTTATCTTATAGCAATGCTCCACAATCATGGTACCAATTTACCATATTAGTCCATTGTCACGTTGCTGTAAAGAAATATCTGAGACTGGGTAATTTATCAAGGGAAGAGGTTTAACTGACTCATAGTTCTGCATGGCTGGGAAGGCCTCAGGAAACTTAAAATCATGATTGAAGGGGATCAGGCATATTATCTTACATGGCAGCAAGCAAGAGAAAAAATATGTGTGCAGCAGGAAATGTCAAACACTCATAAAACCATCAGATCTTGTGAGAACTCACTTGCTATCATGAGAAAAGCATGGGGGAAACCACCCCCATGATCCAATCACCTCCCACCAGATCCCACCCTTGATACAGGAGGATTACAGGGGTTATAATTCAAGATGAGATTTGGATGGGCACACAGAGCCTAACCATATCACATGGTATAATAACATATAAAAGATTCCAATTGTTTCACTTTTGATATTATCAGATTTATTAAAATTTCCCAATCTTATAGCTATATAAATTAAATCATATGGTTGTTTTAATTTGGATTTCTCTGAATACTAATGAGTTTCAGTATCTTTTCAAATATTTTCTTTTCAAATGTTTGTTATCCTAAAGAATGATAAACATTTTTTCCCCCTCAGAGAGAAAAATAAAGAGAAGAAAGAGACAGACAGACAGGGATGGGATGGGGATAGGGGAAAGGAGGAGATGACAGAGATTTGAAGAATGTATATTAAAATTTTTTAAATTTTGAATGATACATTCATGACTTTTATTAAATTATTTTCATTTAGATTTCAACATGTTTAGCCAATTTACCGTATTAGTCTGTTTTCACATTGCTGTAATACCTTTATATGTTTAAGTAACATTGAAATCTAAAACAATTAAGATTTAAACTACAAAACAATAATTAAACTAAATTACACTTTGAATTTGTTCTTCACATTTAAGATGTTGAATGCTACATGGTGGTTTCTGACAATGATTTTCATCAAAAATTGATTCAGAAAATTTCAAGCACTTACTCGAAGGCCAGAAATCCTCCTCATGGTAACCTGGCGGTTTGAATCATGGTGTCCAGACACTTGGTTTGGACCCGGAAACATGAAATCTCTTGTATTTTCGTCATATGTAGACAGTGTTTCACCCACTACAAGAAAGATAGCCTATGATTCAAATTATAACAAAATATTCTATTTAGAAGTAAAATCATCAAGTATGATATATCTATTGCCTGATGCCTTATTGAAATACCTGTTTGGGTCATATTTATTTTCTATGAAAGGAAAATTAAAGATATATTAAAAATATTAACACATTTTTCTTTTTCAGAAACATACTACATATTAGTAGTCCCCACTCCCCTTTTGGAAACAGAAGATAGTCATGTAAACTTACTTCCAAGGGGAAAAAAACGTTCTTTTGAAAATATAAAGTCTAACATTTATATATCAATTACCATCTCCACATTTTTTTTCTTTTTTTTTTTTTTTGAGATGGAGTTTTGCCCTTTTTGCTCAGGTTGCGGTGCAATGGCACAATCTCAGCTCACTGCAACCTCCACCCCCACTGGGTTCAAGCAATTCTCCTGCCTCAGCCTCCCGAGTACCTGGGACTACAGGTGCATGCCACCACACCCAGCTAATTTTTATATTTTTAGTAGAGACTAAAAATAGGGGTTTTTAGTAGGGGTTTCACCATGTTAGCCAGGATGGTCTCAATCTCCTGACCTCATGATCTACCCGCCTTGGCCTCCCAAAGTGCTGGTATTACAGGCATGAGCCATCACACCCGGCCAACACTCTATTCTTCACATAAAATAAAAATTTTATTAATATAGATACCTATAATCACAGAAATCAGTAGCAGAAATGAACTAGCCTCTATATTTTAACTCTTGCCTTCTCCAGGGAACTGTAACATTTACTACATAAGTACGATTTTATTCTCTTCCATTCATTAATAATAAGCAACACACAAAAACAATGATAATTAACTACTTTATCAGTAAAAATATAGTTTTAGAAAAATTACAAAAAGTCAACTTTTATGACTGTCACAAAATATTTTAGAATAAGTTATTTTCCATTTTCAATTATTACTATTCAATTTTAGAATAATATATTAAAGTGACATTTAAACAATCTTTCTGTATACATTATTTTGGTCTATTGAGATTTTATACAAAGTAGATCAACAATAGAAACTCAACATTGTTCTTAAATTGGGAAGAGGAGGAAAGATGAGATTTTTTTTCTTTTTTTTTGGAGACAGAGTCTTGCTATGTCACACTGGCTGGAGTGCAATGGCGTGATCTTGGCTCACTACAATCTCTGCCTCCTGGGTTCAAGCGATTCACCTGCCTCAGCTCCCCAAGTAGTTGGGATTACAGATACCCATCACCACACCTGGCTAATTTTTATATGTTTAGTAGAGATGAGGTTTCACCATGTTGGTCAGGCTGGTCTCAGACTCCTGACCTCAGGTGATCTGCCTGCCTCAGCCTCCTAAAGTGCTGGAATTACAGGCATGAGCCACCATGCCCAGCCTGGAAAGATGAGATTTTAAAATTAAAAAACATGTCACTGAAATGAGTTCCCAAGTCAATTTACTTTATCAGTATATAATACATTATATCCTTACAAAGTAATATAATCATATATAATATGTGATATTGTATATATTACATCAATTTATGATATACATTAAATCAGTATATATTACCTGGTGGAACTAACTGTATCAGCTCGAACACTGCTGTATCATCTAAAAGTTTAAAGAAAAATTGTCTTAAATAAACAAATTAGTAACAATAAAAAAATAATTTATCATGAGTGTCTAAAAGCTAAAGTAATCACTAGGTAGGCTACATATATGTTTATATATTAGTATACAATGTGTACTTTTATAAATATGTCTATTTCTTAGGCAGAGTGATGAGTACAGCAAGGTACAGTTGACTCTTGAACAACTTGAGCATTGGGGCACCAACACCTGTGCCATCAAAAAATCCATGTCTAATTTTTGACTTCCCAAATTCTTAACTAACCTATTGTTGACCAGAAGTGTTACTAATAACATAATTAATGTATATTTTATGCTATGTATTATATATAGTATTCTTACAATAAAGTAAGCTAGAGAAAAGAAAATATTAAAGAAATCCTAAGAATGAGAAAATACATTTATGGCACTGTACAGTAAGTTTATGTTATCTGCTCACAAGATAAATTGTCTATCTGAAATGGAATGCAACCACAGTTGTAGACCTCCATCCATGGTACGTATCAAGCAATTCAACTTTTATTGTAATGTCATGACTTTTCTCTGCTTCTTGAGAGTACTTCCAGCATAACTAGTGAAACTTTCCATGGGTCCCATCGTGTTATTCCAGGTTTTAGGTATTTCACCTAAAATAATGAAAAATAAGCAAGAACCACAAGGTATCACTTTTTACCACGATGTGAAACTTACTAGAGAAGGGAACTACTCATGCAGAGATGATTCCTGTCACACGGTGTTTTAAGTGAATACTTAGAACACTTGAGCTCGCACAATAGCAACATGAGGTGGCTACAATACATTACAGTAGTACATGCAGCATGTACCACAGTTAATGTTATGCAGTTATGATCGGTACTGTCTTTACATTTGTTTACATTTCTCTTGACTATTAGTGGTGCCATATATGGTCTTCTCAGTGTTTGTGTATGAAAGTTTTGATAAATTTAAGTTTAGTTTTGTTTTGTTTTTGACACAAGGTCTCACTTCTGTTACCCAGGCTGCAGTGCACTGGTGTGAACATGGCTCAGCACAGCCTGAAACTTCTGGGTTCAAGTGACCCTACCACTTCGACCTGACAAGTAGGTGGAACCACAAGAAGGCACCACCATGCCCAGCTAATTTTTTTTTTTGTAGAAGTGGGGGGTCTCACCATGTTGAACTTGAACTCTTGGGCTCAAGCAATCCTCCCACCTTGGCTGCCCAAAATTCTGGCATTACAGGCATGAGCCACCACACTGGCCTAATTTTAAGTTTTTGCAATAGATTTTTATGGCAGCAAATTATAAAATAAACTAGTATCTACATATATTTTACACATTCATGACATATCTAACCTTTTAAACTTCTCTTTTGACACTTGCAAGTCACACTGATGGTCTGGAAGTTTTTTTTTAATTGTTGCAAATCACATATATTTTACGCACTTATGACACACTTCTTTTTAATTTTTTTCAGCAATATAAGGTTACACAGTTCATCTGTGAGTTTTTTCAAATGTCATAAATCTCCAAAAAGGTTTCCCATACACTTATTGAAAAAAAATTCCATATATTAGTGAACCTATGCTTATGCTACTGAAACACATGTTGTTCAAGAGTCGGCTATATAATACAAAACTCCTTATATTTTTAATATAACTGAAATATTTCAAATTAACTTATAAAATAAAAATAAGTTATTCCCTTTCTACCTTTCAAGGACCCATGAAAAAGGCATAATTTATTACTTTAAATTCCACCACTTTCTTCCAATGGAAATCTCAGTCATTTAACCTTCTACTTATACATTTAATCTATGAAGAAATACTGTAAACTCCCTTCACAACATAACTTGGGGATATAATGATGAAAAAAAAAATAGACCTGGCCCTTTTTCTCAAGAACCTAAAATTACATTGAGAAGACAAACATTAAATGAAATAAAAATACAAATAAATGTATAATTACACGATAACAGTTAATGCCGGTGTTGTACACTGTTATGAGAGAGTATAATAACAAGACCTAATGTAGTAAGGGAGTCAGTGATAGCTCTGAGGAAATGCTCTTCAGGACCCGACCATAGCACTGAATAGTGATAGCAGCAGGAGGCAAACAAATCCCAAGGCAGACAGCGGAGGGTCCCCAGTGAAACCTGACCTTCAAACGGAACATAGTTTAAAACCTGAAAACCAACTACAAGTCTTACATAAATCCACAGATTAGATTGAGAACCTCTCTTCCTATTTGGTACTTTCCTCTGACGGATCCCAACCCTTCACCTATTTTCCACATATCTGCCCTTCCATAATCGGTTTTTGCACTGTGATATGCATCTTTCAGTGGTGCCTGGTTTTGGCCTTTTTTGCATACTCACAAAACAATCAGCATGCACTCCCCCATTCTGAGCCCATAAAAACTCTGAACTCAGCCACACTTTGGGACTACCAAACTCTCAGTAGCGAGCTGCCCACTTCAGGTACCCCTCTCCACTGACAACTGTTCTTTCACTCAATCTCTTTTCACTGAGATTGCTGACAAGATGGTCGAATAGGAACAGCTCCAGGGCACAGCTCCCAGTGAGAGCTATGCAGAAGGCAGATGATCTCTGCATTTCCAACTGAGGTATATGGTTCATCTCATTAGGACGGGTTAGACAGTGGGTGCAGCCCAAGGAGGGCGAGCCAAAGCAGGGTAAGGTGTTGTCTTACACGGGAAGTGCAAGGGGCCAGGGAACTCCTTCTCCTAGCCAAGGGAGGCCATTAGGGACTTTTCCCAGCACTCTGGCACTCCGGCACACTCTTCCTGGCATTGTGGCTCAGATACTGCACTTTTCCCAAGGTATTCACAACCCACAGAGCAGGACATTCCATCCAGTGCCTACAATACCAGCACCCCGAGTTTCCAGCACAAAACTGGGCAACCATTTGATAAGATACCAGCTAGCCACAGCAGTTTTTTTTTTTTTTTTTCATACCCCAGTGGCGCCTGGAACATAAACAAGATAGAAGCACTCGCTTCCCTGAAAAAGGGGGCTGAAGCCAGGGAGCCAAGTGATCTGCCTTGGTGGGTTCCCATACCCACAAAGATCAGCAAGGTAAAATCCACTGGATTGAAATTCTCGCAGTCAGCACAGCAGTCTGAACTCGACCTGGGACATTCCCACTTGGTGGGGAGAGGGGCGTTCACCATTGCTGAGGGTCAGGTAGGTTTTAACATGACCTGTGTAAACAAAGTGGCTGGGAAGTTTACACAGTGACTGGACGGAGCCCACAGCATCTCAACAAGGCCTCTGCAGGCAGACCGTGTCACTAGACTCCATCCTAGCTCACCAGGGCATCCCTGAAAAAAGGCAGCAACCCATCAAGGCTTATAAAGACCCCACCTTCCTAGAACAGAGCACTTGGGAAAAGGAGTGGTTGTGGGTACACGGCAGACTTAAACATCCCTGCCTGAATGGTGTGTTCCAGTCAGGGTACACGGATATCAGGGAGCCCCTTGAGGCAGTCTGTCACCTGAGGTGTCTGTCAGTCCCTGACTAGGAGACACCTCCCAGCATATCTGTCAGTCCCTAGCTGGGAGGTGTCTCCCAGCTAGGGACTGACAGACACCACATACGGGAGAGCTCTGGCTGGCTTCTGGCAGGTACCCTTCTGGGATGAAGCTACCAGAGAAGGAACAGGCAGCAATCTTTGTTGTTCTGCCACCCCAGATGGTAATTCCCAGGCAAGCAGGGTCTGGAGTGGACCTCCAACAAACTCCAGCAGACTAGCAGCAGAGGAGGCTGACTATTAGAAGGAAAATGAACAGAAAGAAATAGTTTCAACATCAACAGGAAGGAAAGCCACTCAGAGACCCTATCCAAAGGTCACCAACTTCAAAAACCAAAGGTAGTTAAAACCACAAAGATAGGAAGAAACCAGCACAAAAAGGCTGAAAATTCCAAAAACCAGAATGCCTCTTCTCCTCCAAGGGATCACAACTCCTGACCAGCAAGAGAACAAAACTGGACAGAGAATCAGTTTGACAAACTGACAGAAGCAGGCTTCAAATGGTGGGTAATAAACTCCTCCAAGCTAAAGGACCACGTTATAACCCAATGCAAGGAAGTTAAGAACCTTAAAAAGGTTAGATGAAATGATAACTAGAATAACCAGCATAGAGAAGAACATAAACAACCTGATGGAGCTGAAAAACAAGGCACAAGAACTTCGTGAAGCACACACAAGTTTCAACAGTCGAATCGATCAAGTGGAAGAAAGAATATCAGAGATTGAAGATCAACTCAATGAAATAAAGAAGGCAAGATTAGAGAAAAAAGAGTGAAAAGAAATGAACAAAGCCTCCAAAAAACAGAGGATTATGTGAAAACACCAAATCTACATTTCGCCATTGTATCTGAAAGTGATGAGAAGAATGAAACTAAGTTGGAAAACACTGTTCAGGATGTTATACAGGAGAATTTCCCCAACCTAGCAAAGCAGGCCAACATTCAAATTAAAGAAATACAGAGAACAGCACAAAAATACACCTCAAGAAGACCAAGACATGTAATCATCAGATTCACCAGGGTTGAAATGAAGGAAAAAATACTAAACACAGCCAGGGAGAAAAGTCAAGTTACCCACAAAGGGAAGCCCATCAGACTCACAGTGGATCTCTCAGCAGAAACCCTACAAGCCAGAAGATAGTGGGGGCCGATATTCAACATCCTTAAAGAAAAGGATTGTCAACCCAGAATTTTATATCCAGCCAAACTAAGCTTCGTATGCAAAGGAGAAATAAAATCCTTTATGAAAAAAAAAACTGCTGAGAAATTTTGTCACCACCAGGCCTGCCTTACAAGAGCTCCTGAAGGAAGAACTAAAGATGTAAAGGAACATACCAAATTGTATGTTCACTCCAGAAACACACCAAATTGTAAAGACCATCAACACTATGAAGAGACTGCATTAACTAATGGGCTAGCATCAAAACGACCAGCTAGCATCAAAATGACTGGATCTAATTCACACATAAAAATATTAACCTCAAATGTAAGTGAGCTAAATGCCCCAATTAAAAGACACAGACTGGCAAATTCAATA
>NW_016107745.1:1041430-1047684 GCF_001604975.1 Cebus imitator
CCCAGTCTCTGAAAAAACAGTATTTAAACCAACAAATATCAAAAGAGACAAGGGCATTGCATAATACTAAAGGGATGAATGCAACAAGAAGAGCTAACTATCATAAATATATATGCATCCAATACAGGAGTAACCAGATACATAAAGCAAGTTCTTAAACAGCTACGAGGAGACTTAAACTCCCACACAATAATAGTGGGAGACTTTAACATCCCACTGTCAATATTAGACAGATCAACAAGACAGAAAATTAACAAGAATATCCAGAATGTGAACTCAGATCTGGACCAAGTGAATGTAATAGACATCTACAGAACTCTCCACCCCAATACCACAGAATATACATTCTTCTCAGCACCACATCACACTTATTCTAAAATGACCACATAATTGGAAGTAAAATAGTCCTCAACAAATGCAAAAGAACAGAAATCATAACAAACAGTCTCTCAGAACACAGTGAAATTAAATTAGAACTCAGGATTAAGTAACTCACTCAAAACTGCACAACTACGTGAAAACTGAACAACATACTCCTAAATGACCACTGGATAAATAATGAAATGAAGGCAGAAATAAAGATGTTCTTTGAAACCAATGAGAACAAAGACGCAAAGTAACAGAATCTCTGGGACACATTTAAAGCAGTGTGCAGAGGGAAATTTATAGCACTAAATGCCCACAAGAGAAAGCAGGAAAAATCTAAAATCAACACCCTAGCATTCACAATTAAAAGAACTAGAAAACCAAGAGCAAACAAATTCATGAGCTAGCAGAAGAGAAGAAATAACTAATATCACAGCAGAACTAAAGGAGATGGAGACACGAAAAACCCTTCAAAAAAATCAATGAATCCAGAAGCTGGTTTTTTGAAAAGATCAACAAAATAGAACACTAGCCAGACTAATAAAGATGGAAAAAAAAATAAAAGGAAGAACCAAATAGACATGATAAAAATGATAAAGGGGATATCACCACCAATCCCACAGAAACAATAACTACCATCAAAGAATACTATAAACACCACTATGCAAATAAACTAGAAAATCTAGAAGAAATTGATAAATTCCTGGACACATATACCCTCCCAAGACTGAACCAGGAAGAAGTTGAATCCCTGAATAGGCCAATCACAAGTTCTAAAACTGAGGCAACAAATAACAGCCTACCAACCAAAAAAAGTCCAGGACTAGATGGACTCACAGCCGAATTCTACCAGAGGTACAAAGAGCAGCTGATATTATTCCTTCTGAAACTATTCCAAACTATTCCAAAAATAGAAAAAGACAGAATCTGTCCTAACTCATTTTATGAAGCCAGCATCCTCCTGATACCAAAACCTGGCAGGGACACAACAAAAAAAGATTTCAGGCCAGTATCACTGACGAAAATTAATGATGAAATATCTATCCCTGAAGAAAATCCTTAATAAAATACTGGGAAACCAAATCCAGCAGCACATCGAAGAGCTTATCCTCCACTATCAAGTTGGCTCCATCCCTGGGATGCAAGGCTGGCTCAACATTCAAAAGTCAACAAGCATAATCCATCATATAAACAGAACCAATAACAAAAACAACATGGTTATCTCAATAGATGCAGAAAAGGCCTTTGACAAGATTGAAACAGCCCTTCATGCTAAAAAGTCTCAATAAATTAGGTATTTATAGAACATATCTCAAAACAGTAACAGCTATTTATGACAAACCCACAGCCAATATCATATTGAATGGACATAAAACTGGAAGCATTCCCTTTGAAAACCAGCACAAAAAAAGGATGCCCCCTCTCACCACTCCTATTCAACATCGTATTGAAAGTTCTGGCCAGGGCAATCAGGTAAGAGAAAGAAAGAAAGGGTACTCAATTAGGAAAAAAGACAAGGTCAAATTGTCTCTGTTTGCACATTACATGGCTGTATATTTAGCAGACCCCATCGTCTCAGCCCACAATCTCCTTAAGCTGATAAGCAACTTCAGCAAAGTCTCAGAATACAAAATCAATGTGCAAAAATCACAAGCATTCCTATATACTAATAACAGACAGACAGAGAGCCAAATCATGAGTGAACTCCCATTCACAATTGCTACAAAGAAAATAAAATACTTAGGAATATAACTTACAAGGGATGTGAAGGACCTCTTCAGGGAGAACTACAAACCACTGCTCAAGAAAATAAGAGAGGACAAATGGAAAAGCATTCCATGCTCATGGATACAAAGAATCTATATCACAAAAATGGCCATATTGCCCAAAGTAATTTATAGATTCAATGCTATCCCCATCAAGCTACCACTGACCTTTTCCACAGAATTGGAAAATAATATTTTAAATTTCATATGGAATCAAAAAAGAGCCCGCATAGCCAAGACAATCCTAAGCAAAAAGAACAATGCTGGAGGCATCACGCTACCTGACTTCAAACCATATTACAAGGCTATAGTAACAAAAACAGCATGTTACAGGTACCAAAATGGATACATAGACCAATGGAACAGAACAGAGGCCTCGGTAATAACACTACACATCTACAACCATCTGATCTTTGACAAACCTGACAAAAACAAGCAATAGGGAAAGGATTCCCTATTCAATAAATGGTGTTGTGAAAACTGGCCAGCCATATGCAGAAAGCTGAACCTGGATCCCTTCCTTACCTTATACAAAAATTAACTCAAGATGGATTAAAGACTTAAATGTAAGACCTAACACCATAAAAACCCTAGAAGAAAACCTAGGCAATACCATTCTGGACATAGGCATGGGCAAAGACTTCGTGACTAAAACACCAAACGCAATGGCAACAAAAGCCAAAACAGACGAATAGGATCTAATTAAACTAAAGAGCTTCTGCACAGAAANAAAAAAAAAAAAAAAACTATCATCAGAGTGACTGACAAAGGGCTAAGATCCAGAATCTACAAAGAACTTAAATTTACAAGAAAAAAAGCCAACCACTCCATCAAAAAGTGGGTGAAGGATATAAACAGACACTTCTCAAAAGAAGACATTTATGCAGCCAACAAACATATTTAGAAAAGCTCGTTGTCACTGGTTATTACAGAAAGGCAAATCAAAACCACATGGAGATACCATCTCATGCCAGTTAGAATGGTGATAATTAAAAAGTCAGAAGACAAAAGATGCTGGAGAGGATGTAGAGAAATAGGAACATTTTTACACTGTTGGTGAGAGTGTAAATTAGTTTAACTGTTGTGGAAGACAGTGTGGCAATTCCTCAAGGATCTAGAACTAGAAATACCATTTGACTCAGCAATCCCATTACTGGGTATATACCCAAAGGATTATAAATCATTCTACTAAAAAGAAACATGCACACATATGTTTACTGCGGCATTTTTCACAATAACAAAGACTTGGAACCAAACCAAATGCCCATCAATGATAGACTGGATAAAGAAACTTTGGCACATATATACCATAGAATACTATGCAGCCACAAAAAAGGATGAATTCATGTCATTTGCAGGGACATAAATGAAGCTGGAAACTATCATTCTCAGCAAACTAACACAAGAACTGAAAACCAAACACCGCATGTTCTCATTCATAAGTGGGAGTTGAACAATGAGAATGCATGGACACAGGGAGAGGAACATCACACATCAGGGCATGTTAGGAGGTGGGGAGCTAGAGAAGGGATAACATTAGGAAAAACACCTAATGTAGATGACGGGTTGATGGGTGCAGCATATCATCATGGCACTTGTACACCTATGTAAGAAACCTTCATGTTCTGCACATGTACCCTAGAACTTAAAGTATTAAAAAAAAAAAAAGAACACTATAGTTTAAACAAGGGGACACCTGATATTAAAAATGAGTATGTTTAGAGTATCAATGATAGAAATTAAATTAATTTTCCAAGAATTAAAAAGAGTACAAGGTAGTACTGAGAAGTAATTTATGATAGTACCAATTTGAAAGTCATGAGAATCTATCAATCTGATACTGTGAAATAGTTATTTGGTCTTCATCACCCACCAAAGTACTGGTTTTTTTGTATGCCAATGTTGACTGATAGCTTCAGGAATGGGCTGGTCACTGGAAACACAAAAGCATGATTAGATTTGGGACTTGCAGCACCCCCCAACAATCTCCAGGAGGGGAGAGGGATGGGAGTTGAGTTGATCACTAACGGCCACTGATTTAAACAATCATGCCTATGTAATGATGCCTCTATAAAAAACCAAGAAGACAGTTTCTGAATAGCCAATACGTGGAGGTTCCTGGAGGGTGGCTCATCCATGGAGGGCATGGAAGCTCTGTGCCCCTTCTACTATAACTCATGCTATGTATCTCTTCATCTGTATTGTTTGTAGTAGCCTTTATAATAAACTGGTAAACATAGGTTTAAGTGTTTCTCTGAGCTTCATAAGCTACTCTAGCAAATTAGTCAAAGTCAAAGGGGAGAGGGGCTCATGGGAACTCCAACTTCAAGCCAGTCAGGTGGAAGCTCCCACCAGGACTTGGGACTGGTGTCTGAAGGGGCTGGAGGATGTGAGGGACTAAACTCCCCAATCTGTGGGATCTGACACTATCTCCAGGTAGATAGGGTCAAATTAAACTGGAGGACACCCAGTTTATATCTGCTGAAGAAGTTCACTGCTTGCTTGGTGGTGGGGAGAATCCCTACCACTTTGGTCACAGAAGTCTTCTTATGTGTTGATAACTGTGGTGATAAAAAGAGAATAAAGAAAAACATGGCTTGGTTTTTTCCTAAATAATCAGCAACACCAAACTAACCTAGTATAAGAGCCAGGGAAACAAGTTGCAGCATTGACCCACTAATGGACGCTTATTAAGAAACTCCTACATATTAGTTTTGATGTGATATTTGATATAATGAAATAAATAAGGTAAAATAAGATGTAGAAATAAAGTGTCACAGGAGAATACGATTTAGCCATGAAAAAGAATGATACATATCATTTGCAATAACATGGATAAACCTAAAGGAAATTATGTGAAGTGAAATAAGCACAATACAGAAAGACAAAATACTGCATTCTTTCACTCATAGGTGAAGTCATTGTTTAAAAAAAATATATGATCTAACAAAAATAGACAGCAGAACAATAATTACCAGAGGCTGGGTAGGGCAAGAGGGAGAGGGGATGAGAAAGATTGATTAATGGGTACAAAGTTACAGTTAGATAGGATGAACTAATGCTGGTGATCCACTGCACAGTAGGGGGATTATAGTTATCAACAATGTATGGTATATTTCAAAATAGAAGAAAGGACTCTGAATCGTCTCAGCACAAAGAAACAATAAATGTTTGTGGTGCTAAATATGCTAATTACTGTAATTTGATCATTACACAATATATAAATGTATTAAAATTCATATTATGCCCTATATGTATGCACAATTATGTCAATTAAAAATAAAATAAAACTTTAAAAAAAATAAAGTTTCAATGTAACCAACACCAAAAGAACAATCTTTTTAGGCAGCCATGTTATATTTGATCTGTATGCTATACGCTCAGGGGAAAAGTCAATAAATTCCAAGAAGCAGTAGTATTATAAGTCACATGTTAAGGTTATAATTCAAACTAATAATATTTTTAAGATCATTAAGCCAATCATAAATAAATACCTGAAATAGACTGTGAAGATTTAAGACATAATAAAGTACAGTAGAATGACTGAATATAAGATAAAGATATTTTTGTCACTTTACTATATATCCACCCCACCTTCCCTTAAAAAAAGAAAAGAAAAAAGAGAAAAATTGGGTGAAGGGTCTTGTTCTCAAAAGCAGCAAGAAAAATACAATAGTTAAAAATAAATACAGTCAGAAATGTGCAGCAAGTATACACATACACATATACACAGCCCCCAAAACATTAGGAGTAATAGGCTGAAAGAAAACAAGCTAAAATAAATCAATAAATATCACATATCTGGATGGGAAGAATGGAAAATTTAAAAAGGGCAATTCTTCCAAAATAAAATTAAAGCTCAAAGAAATTTATCATAGACCTTTAAAAATGATTCTAAGTTCATCTAGAAAAATAAACATGCAGGAATATGAATGTGTGTGAATCAAATGGAAAGAATATGAATCATAGAAAGCTGGAATATTTAACAATGCATTACCAGTATAATAATAGAGATCTAAGCCAGGCGCGGTGACTCACGCCTGTAATCCCAGCACTTTGGGAGGCCGAGGCGGGTGGATCACGAGGTCAAGAGATCGAGACCATCCTGGTCAACATAGTGAA
>NW_016107745.1:1047827-1055997 GCF_001604975.1 Cebus imitator
CGCGCCATTGCACTCCAGCCTGGGCAACAAGAGCAAAACTCCATCTCAAAAAAAAATAATAATAATAGAGATCTGGAATAATGAAACAGGCATATTGAGGGGAAAGGAGGATGGGAGAGTATAGAGAGCAAGGATGAGAGCAGAAAATATATTAATAAGAAACAGATTTCTGCTTCTATAATGACAATTTACACAGTATGGACCAATCATTCTAAAAAGACTAGGAAAATCTGGACAAATTATGTTTTTAAATCTGCCTGTATTCACAGAGAAGCTAATAAGGCAGTGACTAACAACAAAGCCAAGATCTGGGAGAAGGTAAAGCCAGGGAGATGAGCCAGACACTGGAGCTGCTTTCTCCCTAAGAGCATCTGCCAATTCTGGAAAAGAGAAATGAAAGACTGGAAAAGCTGAGCTGAGATTTTTATGGTCTCACAGGCCAGAAGCAAAACATGAGTGCAGGGTCTACCAAGAAGAGGAAGCCTTCATAAAGTCTCTCCACTTTGGATAGGGCCCCCAAAAGACAGGATCGTAGGAATAAGGATGAACTCAGAAGAACCTGGTCTTTATAAGGACTGAAGTACAGCTTCAAATCATCTCAGTCTCTGACATTAGACTGATATCATCTAGGGTTGCTAGTACTACTAGCAACCTACTAAAAACAAATAAAAAGGAAACATAAAGCCTATCTGTAAAAAGAGAACAAGATACTACACCTTCAATTATCTTTACAATTTTTCACATTCGATGTCACATACTCAAAATTAACCATAAATGGTACAGTTAATTTTGGGAAAGTGTTCAGCAGTGTCAACTAAAAATAGGTATACATCTACCCTATGATTCAGAAATTTCCCCCACAAGAATATACCAAAAGAACTAAGTATATCTATTTACCAAAAGATACTTATGAGAATGCTCACAGTAGTTTTATTCTTAATAATCCAAAATTTAAAACAATTGTCATCAATAGAAAAATGAATTGTAGTATATCCATACAATGTGATACTAAACAGCAATAAAGAAGAATGAACTACTGAGACACAACAACATAGATAACTCTAACAGACACTAAGTTAATAAAAAAAGTAAAATAACATATTCAAATAAATACATATTATATTATTTCATTTATATGAAGTCCAAGAATAAAATTAATCAATGCTGATAGAAAGTCAGAAAAATGACTATCCTAGGAAGAGGTATTGACTGGTAGGGGTGGAATGGAACATTCATTCATTCATTCATTCATTCATTTATTTAGAGATGGAGTCTCACTCTGTCACACAGGCTGGAGTGCAATGGCAGAATCTCAGCTCACTGCAACCTCCACCTCCCAAATCCAAGCGATTCTCCTGTCTCAGCCTCCCAAGTAGCTGGAATTACAGGGGTCTGCCACCACGCCTGGTTAATTTTTAATTTAGTAAGGATGAAGTTTCCACCATGTTGGCCAGGCTGGTCTCAAACTCCTAACCTCAAGTGATCTGCCTGCCTCGGCCTTCCAAGGTGCTGGGATTACAGGCATGAGCCACTGCACCCAGCTTTAATTATTTTTTAAATTTTGTAGGTACATACATAGTACATGTATATATTTACAGGGTATGTGAGATGTTTTAAAACAGGCAGCAATGTAAAATAAGCACATCATGAAGAATGGGGTATCCATCCCCTCAAGCATTTATCCTTTGAGTTACAAACAAGCCAATTATATTCTTTAAATTACTGAAAAATATACAATTAAGGTATTATTGACTATAGTCACCCTATTGTGCTATCAAAAAGCAGGTCTATACCCATTAAACATTTCCACCTCCCCACAAGCCAAACCTGCTACTATCCTTCACAGCCTCTGGTAGCCATCCTTCTACTCTATCTCCATGAGTTCAACTGACTACAAATAAGTGAGAACATGCAATGCTTGTCTTTCTGTGGCTGGCTTAATTCACTTAACATAATGATCTACAGTTCCACCCATGTTGTCACATATGACTGGATCTTATTCTTTTTTATGGTTGAATAATATTCTACTGAGTAAATGTATACTTTATGAATTCATCTGTTGATGGACAGTGAGGTCCAAATTTTAGCTATTGTAAACAGTGCTGCAACAAACATAGGAGTGTAGATATCTCTTTGACAAACTGAGTCCCTTTCTTTTGGGTATATACTCAGCAGTGGGATTACTGGATCATATGGCAACTCTATTTTTAGTTTTCTGAGAAACCTCCACACTGTTCTCCACAGTGGTTATACAAATTTACATTCCCAGAAACAATGTACAAGGATTCCCTTTTCCCCACATCCTCACCAGCATTTGTTATTACCTGTCTTTTGGAAACAAGCCATTTTAACTAGGGTAAGATGATATCACATTGCAGTTTTGATGCGCATTTCTCTGATGATCAATGATGTTGAGCACATTTTCGTATGCCAGCTTGCCATTTGTAAGTCTTCTTTGAAAAATATCTATTCAATCTTTTGCCCATTTTTTGATCAGATTATTAGATATTTTCCTACAGAGTTGTTTGCACTCCTTATATATTCTGGTTATTAATCCCTTGTCAGAGGGGCAGTTTGTAAATATTTTCTCCCATTCTGTGGGTTGTATCTTCACTTTGTTGATTGTAACCTTTGCTGTGCAGAAGCTTTTTAACTTGATGTGATCCTAGTTATCCCCATTTCCTTTGGTTGCCTGTACTTGAGGGGTACTTCTCAAAAAATCTTTGTCCTAACCAATAATGTCCTGTAGACTTTCCCTTATGTTCTCCTGTAGTAGTTTTATAGTTTGAGGTCTTCGATTTAAGTCTTTGATCCATTTTGACTTGATTTTTGTAAATGGCGAGATATAGGGAACTAGTTTCATTCTTTTGCCTACAGATACCCAGTTTTCCCAGTACTATTTATTAATGAGATCATCTTTTCCCCAGTGTATGTTTTTGACACCTTTGTCAAAAATGAGTTCACTGTAGGTGTGTGGATTTGTTTTTGGGTTCTAAGATTCTGTTCTACTAGTCTATGTGTCTGCAGAAGGGAACTTTTTAGATGCTGCAAGTATTTCGTATCTCAGTGAGTGGTGGTTATATGGTTATACATACATGTCAATAGTCATTGAAGTGCACTCATAAGAGGAGTGTAGCTCAATTTGAACATTTGAGTATACAAAGACTAGGTAAAGCATTATTCAAAAAGAATAAACCTGGAGGGCTTAAACTACCAGATAGCAAAACTTAAGCTGTAGTAATTAAGAAAGTATAATATTTACACAATGATGGACAGACTCATGAAACAACAGAATTTTAAAAAAAATCCACACGTAGGGCAGCACTTAATTTATGACAAAGTAAACACTACGAAACAATGAGAATAAGTCTTTTCAACAAATAGTATTGTTTAATTAGAAATTATATTATGAATAAAACAGAAATTCTATCCCTGCTTTATACCATATATAAAAATTAAATCCAGGTGGACAGTAAATAAAAATGTAAAAGGTAAAGAAATCATGTTTCTCGAAGATTATGTAGAAGGATGTTTTCATAACTAGTGAAGGCAAAGATTTCTTTAAAATGAAAAAAAAAAGCAGTAGGCACAAAGGAAAAGATTAATAAATCAAACTACATTATTAAGTCAGATCATGTTAAAAATAACATGTTCAGGCCGGGCGCGGTGGCTCAAGCCTGTAATCCCAGCACTTTGGGAGGCCGAGGTGGGTGGATCACGAGGTCAAGAGATCGAGACCATCCTGGTCAACATGGTGAAACTCCGTCTCTACTAAAAATACAAAAAATTAGCTGGGCATGGTGGCGTGTGCCTGTAATCCCAGCTACTGAGGAGGCTGAAGCAGGAGAATTGCCTGAACCCAGGAGGCGGAGGTTGCGGTGAGCCGAGATTGCGCCATTGCACTCCAGCCTGGGTAACATGAGTGAAACTCCTTCTCAAAAAAAAAAAAAAACAAACAAACAAAAAAAACATGTTCATCAAAAGAGCAAGAAGCACTAATGGATTAAAAATGCAAGCCACAGAGTGGGACAAGATACAACATATAGCTGACAAAGTGCTTGTAATAAGAAAATGTAGGGAATTCCTACAAATTACTAAGAAAAGAACAAACAATCCAATAGAAAAATGAGCAAAAGACAGGCACTGCACAAGCAGAAGGAAGAGGGTATGTAAAGGATCTGAAAAGATAACCGCTAAATAGCCAATGCACATACACTAGGAAGCATGGTAGATCAATTTGAAAAAAAAGCAGCTGAAACTAGAAAGGGGTTTGCTCATTCCAAGAGCAGGTAAGTTCAAAAGTTGTACAATAAAGTCTGAAGATGGTAGATTAGTCCTGGTAGCCCATAAGAACTACAGCAACTGACTACCCAGGCTTCCTGTGCAGAATACAACCCAAAACACTAGGGAAAACTACACAGAATAAAAATTGAACAGAACAAAAATAAATAAATAAAATATCAGGGAAAAAATGGACTAGCAAAAAATTATAATTTTGATATAAGTAAAAGCGAAATTTAAAAAGTTAAGACAGGTGACCCTTAAACAACATGGGAGTTAGGGCCATCAAACTCACACAGTTGAAAACCTTCATATAACTTTTTTTTTAATTTAAAGGGTACATGTGCAGGTTTGTTACATGGATAAACTGTATGATGCAGAGGTTTTGGTTTCTATTAATCATAATCCCATAACCCAAGTAGTGAACATAGCACCTGTGACAGGTATTAATAGTTTTTCAACCCCTTCCTCTTTCCTTTCCTTCCCCTTTTTGAGATCTCCAGTGTTTATTGTTCCCATCTTTGTGTCCATGTGTACCCAGTGTTTAGCTCCCACTTGTAAGAGAGAACATATTGTATTTGGTTTTCTATTTCTGCATTAACTTACTTAAGATAATGACATAATGACCTCCGGCTACATCCATGCTGCTGCAAAAAGACATAAATTTATTCTTTCTTACAGCTTCATGCATATGGAACCATATAAATCTGGCTCCCCAAAAACTTAACTACTAAAACTTGACTTACTAATACCACTGATCCAAAGCCTTACTAATAACATAAAGACATACTCAATTAACATGTTTTGTGCATTGTACATATTACATATTATATTCTTATAATAAACTACAGAAAAAAGTGTGAATAAGAAAACCATAAGGGAGAGAAAATTTGTTTACTAATTATCAAGTGGAAATATATTTATTATTCATTATGAAGTTCTTCATCCTTGTCTTAACATTGAGCAGGATGAGGTAAAGGTGGAAGAGGTGGGTTTGATCTTGCTGTCTCAGGGGTGGCAGAGACAGAAGAAAATGGACCCACACAGTTCAAATTCACTTTGTTCAGGGTCAACTCTACATGTATATATGTATACACACATGTGTATGTGTGTGTGTGAGAGAGAGAGAGAGAGAGAGTGTGTGTGTGTGTGTGTGTGTGTGATCTATTTTATATAACTATTTTGGAAGACTAGAGTCTATTACAAGTTTGCAACTTCCAGGGGAAGGCTTCAATTATAAACTGATCAATTTTGGTCAATTTCAGCTTACTTAGCACAGTAACAGCTAACCAACTCAAACCCCAACTCACTGCAGGCAGATACATACCTTTTTTAGGAGCAGGCTACATACATGTTTGCCAGGATGGGCAAGAAAAGGGTCCTGTACTCCAAATACTGGAGATATGTACTCTGCTCCCCAATAGCAGAGAGGTAAATAAAGAGCCTTATGGCCATGTTGTTGCACCTAACACCATTGTTGCAAGCCCCTCACAAGGACCATCATTCTACTTCCCCCTTCATTTTTCTTTTTCCCTTTTGGGGAGCCCTAAAGAATAGGATATTAAAAAACAACTTTATACACAGAGAAAATAATAAAGTGACCATGCATGCTCCGGAGAAGGCTCAGAAAATACTTAAGGGGACATTACATTTATAGTTTAGGCTGATCTTCAACACAAAGACAGCCCAAAACAATGAAAAAAATCAAAAACAATAACAAAAAACTAGGGAAACAGGAAAAACTAGAGAAAAGAAAAAAAATCTGGATTCCAGAGTTAACACATTATTAGATTCAAATGCCCAGTTTTCAACAAAAATAATCATAAGGCATCAAAGAAACAAAAAATTTGCTTCAGTCAAAGGAAGAAAATAAATCAGCAGAAACTATCTGTAGAAAAGACCTTATGGCAGATAAACTAGCTGAAGACTTCAAAATCACTGTCATAGAAATGCTCAAAAAGAAAGATGAAGAGAAGGTCAGAGAAACAATGTTTGAACAAAATGGAAATATCAATAAAAATATTTAAAAGGAACCAAAAGACAATGCAGGAGCTGAAACATACAATAACTAAAATGAAAAATTTACTAGATGTGCTCAAAGTAAGATTTCCCCAGGCAGAAGAATGAATCAGTGAACTTGAAGATAGGACAATGCAAATTACTGAGTCTGTGTAACAGAAGGAAGAATAACTGAAGAAAAGTGAGCAGCCCAAGGAATCTGTAAGACATAACCAAGAGGATCAATGGACACACTGAGAAAGTCCATAAGGAGCAGAGAGAGAGAAAGGCGCAAAGAATATATTTAAAGAAACAATGGCTGAAAACTTCTCAAATTTGATGAATGAAATAAATATAAATATCCAAGAAGCTCAACAAACTCCAGAAAAGATGAATATAAAAAGTACCACAGTGAGACCCATTATAAATTTTCAAAAGACAAAGAGAGAATCTTGAAAACAGCACAAAAGACAAGCAGCACATCACGACAAAGGGGCTTCAAGAAGATTATTAGATTTCTCATCAGAAACTGGAGAACAGAAGGCAGTGAGCTTATACATACAAAATATTTAAAGAAAAAACTAACAAGAATACTGTATTAAGTAAAACTCTCCTTCAAAACTGAAGGAGAAGTTATGATGACCCCAGATAAATAAATCTGACAAAGTTTATTACCACTAGATCTGCCCTGCAAGAAATGTTTAAGAGAGTCCTAAAAGGTGAAATGAAAGGATGCTAGACAGTAACACAAAGTCATAAAAAGAAATAAAGATCTAAACAAAGGTAACTAAGTGGGAAGTTACAAAAGCTAGTATTATTATAACAATGGGTTGTAACTCCACATTTTTGTTTGCAATATATTTTTAAATACTAGTGCATGCTTTCAATTATTAGTTTATGTTTTGGTGCACACAAAATATAAACATGTAATTCTATGACATTAACACCTAACAGGGGTGGGGATATAGCTGTAAAGAGGCACAGGTTTTTATATTACTGAAGTTACACTAGTATAAATTAAATTATAACTTTGGTTTGTTCAATGCAATCCTCATGGTAACCACATTGAAAACAGCCACAGAATACACACAAAAGGAAATGACAGAGAAACTTAAACAATTCGTTACCAAAAATAGCAACTAAACACAAAAGACAGTAATGCAAGAAATGAGTGACAAAAAAGTTATAAGGCCATAGAAAACAAACAGCAAAATGAAATAAGTCTATCAGTAAATACTTTAAATGTAAACGAATTAAAGCATGTCAGCAAAAGACAAAGAATGGTAGAATGGATAAAAACATATGACCTAGGGATATGATGTCTATATGGGATTCACGTTAGATCTAAAGAAGAACCTATTTTAAAAGTGAAAGGATGGGAAAAGATATTCAAAAGTAACTAAAAGAGAGCGGGGTGGTTATACTAACATCACACAAAACAGACTTTAAATCAAAAAAGATTACAAGTGAAAAAGGGCATTACACATTAAGAAAAGGTTCAATGTGGCAAAAAGATGTAACAATTCTAAACTTTTATACATCTATAAACAAACCATAAAAATATATGAAACAAAAACTGACAGAATTGAAGGAAGAAACAGCCGGTTCTACAATAATAGTAAGAGACATCAATAACCACACTAAATAATGGATAAAACAATCACACAGAAGCTAAGAAAGAAAACAGAGGACCTTAAAGAAATAAATAAATAAACCAAATAGATCTAACAGACATTTACGAAACACTCTACCCAGGCACAACATACATATTTTTCTCAAGTATACATGGGACATTTTCCAGAACAGACCATATGGTAGGCCACAAATTAAATTTTAATAGATTTAAGAAGATAGATATAGGTGGGTGGATCACCTGAGGTCAGGAGGTCAA
>NW_016107745.1:1056037-1097759 GCF_001604975.1 Cebus imitator
AAAAAAAAAAAAAAACAAAAAAAAGAAGATAGATATATAAAGTATATTCTCTGACCATAATGGGATAAGGATAGAAATCAACAACAGAAGTAAACTTGGAAAATTCACAAACTTACGGAAATAAAATAACACACTCTTAAATAATCAACAGATTAAAGAAGAAATCATGAAGGAAATTAGAAAATACTTAGAGATAAATAAAAATTAAAATATAATACCAAAACTTACAGATACAGCTATCAATGCTTACATTAAAAATTAAGAAAGGACAGGGTGTAGTGACTCATGAATGTAATCCCAGCACTCGGGAGGCCAAGGTGGGTGTATTGCTTGAATTCACAAGCTCAAGGCCAGCCTGGGCAACATGGTGAAACCCTGTCTCTACAAAAAATATGAAAATTAGCTGGGTATGGTGGTGCATGTCTGTAATCCCAGCTACTTGGGAGCCTGAGGTGGGAGAATGGCTTTAGCCTGGGAGGCAGAGGCTGTAGTGAGCTGAGAACATGCCACTGCACTCAGCCTCGGCAACAGAGCCAGACCTTGTCTCAAAAATAAATAAATAAATAAATAAATCATCAAATCGACAAATTAACTTTACAACTTAAGGACCTAGAAAAACATAAAACTCCTAAAAATATATAGAACAAAAGCTTCAGGACATTGGATTTAGCAATGATTTCTTGAATAACACACCAGGGCAATTTTTAAAAATAGACAAATTGGACTCCATGAAAACTTTAAAATTTTGTGCATAAAAAGGCAGTATCAATGGAGTAAAAAGGCAATCCAAAGAATGGAAGAAAACTTTTGCAAATAATATATCTGATAAGAAATTACTACCTAGAATATACAGAAAATTCCTAAAACTAAAAAAAAAAAAAAAATACTTAAATAGACATTCCTCCAAAGAGGATACATAAATGGCTAATAAGCACATGAAAAGATGCCGAAGATCACTAATAATTAGGAAAATGTGAATTACAACTAAAATGAGATACCACATCACACTAATTGAAAGGGTTATCAAAACAACAGAAAACAACAAGTGTTGGTGAGGATGTAGAGAAATTGGAATCCTTGTGCAGTTGATGGGAATGTAAAATGGTATAGCTACTATGGAAAACAGTATGACAATTTCTGAAAAAAATTAAAGGTAGAATTACTATATGATATGGCAATTCCACATCTGAATATATACTCAAAAGAATGGAAAGTAAGCAGATATCTGTACTCCCACGTTCATAGCAGCATTATTCACAATAACTGAAACATGGAAGCAACCGAAGTGTCCATCAACACATGAAGTGATAGGCCAAATGTGGTGTATGCATACAATAGAATATCATTCATCCTTTAAAAGGAAGGAAATTCTGACATATGTTACAACATGGATGAACCTAGAGAGCACTATGCTATGTGAAATAAACCAGTTTTTAAAAACCACATAAATACAGCATGATTCTGCTTATCCGAGATAGAGTACTCAAAATCATAGAGACAGAAAACAGAATGGTGGTTGCCAGAGACTGCAGGGAGGGGGAAATGGATATTACTGTTTAATGGTTATAGTTTCAGCTTTACAAGATGAAAAGGGTTATGGAGAGGCATGGTTGGTAATGGGGACACAACATTATAAATGTATTTAATACCACTAAACTGTATACTTAAAATTATTAAGACAGTAAATTTTGTTATGTATATTTTACTGTCATAAAAATTACTTCAAGGAGGAAAATTGTAAATTATTTAAAAGAAAAGCTTTATGGAGAACTAATGCTGCTGGAACACAAATATTAAGTTAATGTAAACTATATCTACTGGAAAATACAATATAATTAATCTTATTTTGTAACTGTTCATTATCTTACAGCTAAAAATAATTTTCCTCTTTTTTCTGTAAAAACTCTCATTTTCACTGGTACTTTTAGTGTAAGCTGCAATTAAATGTACTACAAGACTCCAGAAACATTATAGCAAAATAGTAAATCAAAAGGCTATAGTAAGTACCTTATTTGTCAAACTACTGTTAAACCTCTGTACCAGCAAAAACAACTACTATAATCATTTCTTCTAAATACCTATTTACCTGCCCAAACTATAAATATAAATTGGTTGGAATGCATTTGTTATATAAATCTTTAGTCCTACAAGCTCTCCTGCGGACTGAGTCAGAAATACTCTCATGCACAGATTTTGAGGAATTTATTCTTAGCCTTCAAACCCTTACCTGAAAGCATTTTAAAAGGGCTTCCAAAAAGTCTTTATCTGATATTTCAGATATCAGGTAAGAACTAATTTCTAGAAGCTGAGAAGCAGGAGCTCTAATAAAATTGCTACTTTAGCTCCCTATAGGCAAGAGAAATCAACAGAGACACCCAGTAATCTACTGCAATATAAATAAAAATCATATATTCTCTTTATCCAAATGGTGGAAAAAGGAGGCCAGAACAGCTATTCTATAATAAATTTTCAAATACAAAATAGATTTCCTAATCACAAGATTATAACACTACAAACAGGTATCTCTAAATAGAACGGTTCCAGCAGTCACAAAAATGGTAATAAGAGGCAGTTAAATGACGCATTTATGACATTTTGTTTAACTCCTTGGATATCAAACACCTAGTAGGTGCCAGGTACTATGCACTAGTAGTAGAAATACAGCAGTGGAAAAAAAAAACAAAAACAGGAAAAATCTCCACTCTTATAAAACTGTCATTCTAGTGAGATTAAAAATTAAAAAATAAATAATATGTCAATGCTTGAAAGGAAAACAGGAGAACCATTCACTCCTTTTGCCCTGGGTGGCACCCTTTTTACAACTTCTGTTTTAGAAAAAAAAATAATAGAACAAAACTTCACACACAAAACAAAGAGGGGTGCTTTTTTATATACGTTGGTAAGAGAAGGCCTCTCTGAGTATGATGATAAATCTGAGGAGTGGCTGGAAATAAGTGAGGGAGCAAGCCGTATGCATATCTAGAGGAAGAGCTTTTCAGGCAGTACATTTGTGGCAGTATAGTGAGTGAACATCTATGTGTGCTTATGGGTGTGTGTGTGTGTGTGTGTGTTTGTATTTGTAGATGAAAATCTGCAAACGTTCACTTAAAGAAGATGAAAATCCAGTTTTAATAGAAAGTCTATGAAGTAGAAACTTTTTTATTCTCTTTCTTGCCTAAAAGTAGTTCCCAGGGTATACATTAGGCATAACTTACTTTGCTCTGGTAGATTCCAGAATTAAAACCATTTCCCTGAAGAGGAAACCTTCTCTATGGATGTAAAATTGCCCTATTATGGCTTTTAATATCATTGGCATTTAATATAATTGTATTAAATTATATAACTATAACATAATTTATTAAATTATAATGTATATAATTAATACATATCTTCCAAGAGCCTGTGGTGATTCTGGTTCCCTGAAGATTCCTTAGAGGTGTATATAGGGTATGAAATAGAATTGGTAAGTTCTATAATAATACTAATAGTACTGACACTAATAATACATCACCAATAATAATAAGGAAAATTTTAAGTAATTAGTATGTCCAAGAACTGTCATAATCATTTGATCTGAGGTTGTTCAAGGATCTGACCATTTACAAACTATCCAGTTAAAGACGTTCTGGGGTCTCCTTGATCATCTGGACCATGTTCAGTTTGTTTTTTAATAACATATTTTAACTAATAAATTTTTGATTTTAGACAGATAAGCACACATTAGTTTTGTACTGTAGATGAAAATCTACAAAACTTCAGTGAAAAACAATAGGAAATGTATATATGACTCAATTCCAGTATTAGAATAGGTAAGTGAAAATTCTAGAAGATTCCATATTGGTTCAGTAATTTCCCTTATCTGAAATTCTTCTCTTTGCTTCCACTGACATAAAGCAAAATTGATTAGGTTATTTGGGCTCAACTTTATATTTTATTTAAATTCGTTATTTCTGTCATTTCTGCTATCATTCTGTGCTTAAATTTAAAGGCTCAGTACTATGGAGGCACACTGTAGAAACACCTATGAGATGCCCCCATGGCATGTATTCCCCTCCTTAGAGATCTATGTAGTTCTTAGAAAACTAACATATGCACCACAAGAACGAAAGGTGGAATATGTGTATGTCGGGTACACCAACAGCATACTACATCCCTCTTCCTATTCTGATTAGAATAAACCTCAAGACTTGATGAAAAGGCCATGGAACATAGACCTCTTATTCTTAAGTATATGGCGGGAAGATGTGAGGCCTGAGACCACTGCAAGTTTGCTACTATAAATTTTGCTGCCATAAATGAGGTTAAGATTCAAGAAAATATAACAATTATAAATATATAAGCAGTTAAGACAGAGTCTCAAAATAAATATATCATACTAGGTCCAATTAGAAGAGAGAAGCCACCCAGGAAAAGCTTAATATAAAGAACAGCTAACTATAACAGGGTATTCAAGGAGTAAGAGACTGTCTAGGAAGGTGTAAAAAGAATTTAAAATAATATAGGAATAGCAGGTAGAGAAACAGCCATTACCCCTAGGTATCAGAGTACCAAGAAAAAAGCTCTACATAGCCTCTTCCCCAGTGTTGAGATTCAGACTTTGTTGGAGAGGGTACAGTCTCGGCTCACTGAAAGAGAAGTCATTCTAGTGGCATGCCAGTGGTATATATTGAAAATTTGCCCATTGGAACTTGCCAGAAATTTTCTCTCTAGGATAGTAGGAAGGCTATTTACAGGCAGGCATTTCACCAGAAGCTTCACTACAGAACCATCCAAAGCAAGGCCAGGTGGGGGGAAAACACTGTAGACTGCCATGTATTGCAATACCTGGGCACTGGAGAAGCTACAAGGGCTTCAGAAGCCTGATGATGGAAAAAGTTGAGTGAATACATTGGTACCTGGAAGCAAAATCTATTCCCCTGCAGTATTTCTTCAGGGTCCTCTAATGCACAAAGCTTCAGTGCCAGGTAGAGAAACAAAACAATTAAAGGGCTTAAATCAATTTCCACAGAACAGGAAAGAAGATTGAATTTGGTAGTGAGGTGCAATAAATTGATAACCAGCCAATTATATGAAGCAAAACATGATATAAATGAAAGGAGAACCAATTCAATAATTATAATTGGATGTTTAAATATCTTTCTCTTAGTAATTGGTAAAACAACCAATCCTCCCAAAAGAATACAATCAGAACGCACAAGACTTGAACATTACCAACTTACATGATAGAAATAGATTAACATAGAAAAAATCAATCAATGACAGCAAAATACAGTTGACCTTGAACCACATGTTTGAACTGCATAGGTCCATTTATACATGAATTTTCTTCTACCTCTGCTACCCCTGAGACAGCAAGACCAACCTCTCCTTTTTCTCTTACTCCTCAGTCTGCTCAACATGAAAATGATGAAGACCTTTATGATGAACTTCTACTTAATGAATAGTAAATACATATTTTTTTTACCTCATGGTTTTCTTATTAACATTTGCTTTTCTCTAGCTTACTTAAGAATATAGTATATAACACATATAACAAACAAAATATGTGTCAATTGATTGCCTATGTTATTGGTAAGGCTATTGGCCAAGAGTAGGTTACTAGTAGTTAAGTTTTGGCGGAGTCAAAAGTCATACATGACCAGGCACAGTGGCTCATGCCTATAATCCCACTACTTTGGGAGGCCAAGGCAGGTGGATCACCTGAGGTCAGGAGCTCAAGACAAAACTGGACAACATGACGAAACCCGTCTCTACTGAAAATACAAAAATTAGCCTGGTGTGGTGTCATGCGCCTGGAGTCCCAGCAACTTAGGAGGCTGAGGCAGGAGAATCACTTGAACCCAGGAGATGGAGGTTGCAGTGATCCAACATCACACCACTGCATTCCAGCCTGAGCGACAGAGTGAGACTCTATTTCAAAAAAAAAAAAAGTTATACATGAATTTTTTATCCCATGGGGAGATGGCACCCCTAACTCCCATCTTGTTCAAAGGTCAACTGTACACAGTCTTTTCAAGTGCACTTGGAACATTCTCAAGACCATAGTATAGGTCATAAACAAGTCTCAATAAATGTAAAAGAATTAAAACCCTGCAAATTATGTTCTCTCATCACCAAAGAATTAAATTAGAATCAACTTTACAAAGTAATATAGGAGGCCCCCAAATATTTGTAAATAAGATATTTCAAAGAAACCTATGGTCAAAGAATAAATCACACCAAAAAAATTAGACAATATCTTAAAATGGATGGAAACAAAAAATAACATCAAAACTTATGAAATATGGCAAAGTAAGTGGGAGGATAGAAATTTACATCTTTAAAAGCTTGTATTAAGCTTTGCACATTGGCAGTATTGTAGCCAATGAGGTTTACGTAAGGTATGGTTATTGCTAACAAAAAGCTTATATTAGAAAGAAAAAATATCTGTAATAAATCATCTATACTTCCATCTCAAGAAGCTGCCAGCCTGGGCAAAATGGCAAAACCCCATCTCTTCAAAAAATAAAAAAAAAATTAGCTGAGCATGGTGGCAAATGCCTGTGGTCCCAGCTATTTGGGAGGTTAAGATGGAATAATCACTTGAACCCAGGAAGTAAAGACTGCAGTCAGCCATGTTTATGCTATTGTACACCAGCATAGGTGACACAGCAAGATCCTGTCTCAAAAAAAAAAAATAGGAGAAGCTGAAAAAGGAAGAGCAAATCATAAGCAAAGTATTGGTAGAGCTTGACTGAATATCCCTAATCCAAAAGCATGAAATCTGAAATGTCCCAAAATCCAAAACTTTTTGAATGCTGACATTATGCCACAAGTGGAAAATTCCACACTTAACATCATGTGATGGGTCATAGTCAAAATGCAGGCACACAACAAACAAGTTTATTCAGTGTCCCCACAGGAAAAAAAGACATTCCCCATCCCCATCAGCTGCAATAAATCTTTTCTGAGCACACCCATATTCCACCACCACAAGCACAGCCACAAAAGGTAATAAAATAGTATGTGTGTAGGCTAGACATGACAACAAGTTCCCTACACTCTATATAAATTAAGTCAGAAATGACGGTGATGTCAAATTATCACAGATTATCCACATAGGTGGCTGTGATAGTGACACCTTTGCTTTCTGATGGCTTAATATACACAAAATTTGTTTCATGCACAAATTGTTTAAACTATTGTATAAAATTACCTTCACACTATTTGTACAAAGTGTATATGAAACATAAATAAATTTTGGGTTTACATTTATGTCTCATCCCCAAAATAACGCATTATGAATATATGTGAATAATCGAAAATCCTTCCACACGGTGAGTATGCCTTATCCAAAAAACTATGGTCCCAGACATTTTGGATAAGGGATACTCAACTTGTAGAAGGGAGAAATATAAAGATGAAAATGAAAATCAATAAAATAGAATAGATAAAAATCACTGAAAAAAAGAAATTGATTCTTCAAAAATATCAAATTGATAAACTTTTAGGCTAAACCATCCAAGAAAAAAAGAGAGAAAACACAAATTGATAAAATCAAGAATGAAAAAGAGGACATCACTACTAATCTTGCAGAAATTAGAAGGATCATAAGGAGAAAAGATGAACAACTATATGAAAACAAGGTATACATCTTAGATGAAATGGACAAATTCCTAGGAAGATACAAATACCAGAGCTAACTCAAGAAGAAATAAACATATAACAGGAATTTGATATAGTCATTTAAAACTTTTCCACAAAGAAAAGCCCAGGCCCAAATGGCTTTGCTGATAAATTGTAACAAATATTTAAAGATAAAATAACTCTAATTCTAAATGAGCTCTTTCAGGTAACAGAGAAAGAGGGAACATTTATCAATCCATTACATGAGGCCAGTATTACCTGGATAACAAAGAGAGAAAAGGAAAATTTAAAACTACAGACCAACAGTCCTCATAAAAAGACATAGAATCATTAAGAAAATATTAGCAAACTAATAATCTGATTCTGGGAAAATATAAAAGAATTTATATTTTATTAGTTTGCTAATATTCTGATTCTGGGAAAATAAAATTGATTCTGGGAAAAATATAAAAGGATTATATACTGTGACCAAGTACAATTTATCCCAGAAGTGACAGGTCTGGTTAACAACAGAAAAGCAATTAATGTAAAAAACCACATTAACAGAATGAAGGGAAAAACACATGATTATCTTGACATGGAAAAATGCATTTGACAAAATCAACACCGACTCAAGATAAAACCTCTCAAACAGTCCAGAATAGATCTCTCCATCTTCTATGAATCATAGAGGATCTTCTGATAAAGGACATCTCTCTTACAAGGAAAAGCACAGCCAACCTCATATTTTATGAAAGACTGAATATTTTTCCCCTAACATCAGAAACAAGGCAAGAATGCCCATTTTTACCATTTCTGGTCAACATTGTACTGAAGATCCTAACCAGTGGAGGAAGAAGAACAGGAGGAGGAGGAGAAGGAAGAGATGGAAAAAGAATGGAAGAAAGAAGAGGATAAAGAGGAAGAAAAGGAAGAGAAAGAGACAGAACAAGAGAAAAGAAAGCAAAGATATACAGATTGGAAAGAAAAAAGTAAAACTGCCATTATTCTTAGATCATATAATTCTGTATACAAAAATTAATCTACAACAACAACAACAATAAAAAAACCTATCTGAACTAAAAAATATTTAGCAGGTACAGGGTTTAAGATATATAAAATCTATTTTATTTCTATAAAACAGCAAATGAGAATTTAAAAATAAAATTAATGAAACAATTATATTCATAATAGCACCAAAAAGAGTAAAATAATTGGAAATAAATTCAATAAAAGAAATGCACACTGTATACTAAAAACTCTAAAACATTGTTGAGAGAAATTAAAGATCTTAAAAAAAAAATGAAAAGACATACTAGTTTCATAGATCAGGGATTTGATAGTTTTGAGAAAGGAGTTCTCCCCTAAATTTATCTCTAAATTCAACACTATTTCTATTAATACTATTCCTATTCAACATTCTTCCTATGTAGTTCCAAGCCAGCTTTATGTTGAAACTGACAAGCTAACTCAAATTTATATGACATACAGAGGACCTCGAAATAGTCAAAACAAAGCTGAAGAACTTACACAACATGACTTCAAAACTTACTATAAAGTTAAAGAAAGTAGTACTGACATGAGGATAGACATCTAGATGAATGGGACAGACTAAACAGTCCAGAAGTAAACCCCCACATTTATAGCCAGTTGGTTTTCAACAAAGGTGCAAAGGTGATTAAATTAGGAAAACGACAGTCTTGTCAACAAATGATGCTGAGACAACTGGATACCCATGTATCAAAAACAAACAAACAAAAATATAAACCCTTACCTCACACCATACATAAAAATTAACTCAAACTATATTATCGGCCTAAAGGCAAGAGATAAAAATATAAAATATCTAGAAGAAAAGACAGGAGGAAATGTTTGTGACCATGGGTTAGGTAAATATTTCATAGGCATGACAGCAAAAACATTTTAAAAATTGATCACACTTCATAACTTTCAGTTTTCAAAAGACACCAGTGAGAGAATGAAAAGACAACCACAGACTGGGAAAAGTATTTACAAATCACATATCTAATAAAGGATTTATATTTAGAATTTTTTTAAAAAAAAACCTTATAACTCAATACAAAGACCAACAACCAAATTCAAAACTGGGCAAAAGATTTAAATAAGAATTTTACAAGAAAAAATGAATAGCTAAAAAGCTAATGGAAATATGATCAAAATTATTAGTCACTATTAAATTGCCAATGAAAAATACATAAGCTACCATTACACAACCGCCACCAAAAAGACTGATAATATCAAATCTTGAGGACAATGTTGAAAAATTGAAACCTTCATACATTGTTGGTGGGAATGTAGAATGGTACAATAATTTGCAAAACAGGTTGACAGTTTCTTAAAAGTCTAAATATATACTTAGCATACAACCCAGCACATATCCACATATTCATACCAACATGGATCATAATTGCCAAAAACTGAAAACAGTCCAAACGTCCATCAAATAGTCATGTGGAAGGAAAACATTCCATACAACAGAATACAATTCAGCAATAAAAAGGAATGAACTACTTGGATGTGGAATATGAATTATTCTCAAAAACATTACTCTAAATGAAAAGAAGCCAGAGAAAAAAGACTACATGTTATATAACTTCTTTAGATGAAATTTCTAGAAAAGGCAAATATAGAGAGACAGAAAATACATTGGTTTCTGGGGCCTGGGAGTTGGGCAAATAGGCATCAGGAACTTTTTGGGGTGGTAGAGACATTCTAAATTGGAAAATGATGATGATACACAATTGTATAAATTTTCTAGAAATCATTTAACTATAGTTACAATGGGTGAATTTTATCATACATAAATTATACCTCACTAAAGCTGTTAAATGAAGTAAAGAAAGGAGGGAATGAGGGATTTGTCCTGACTTTTCTCTAAGAACTATATTTCAAGGTAACAAAATTGCTGATTAGGAAAATTACTTTCATAGAAAAGTTCTAGCTAATAAATACAAATAAATGACAATATTAGAAAAATAGTAATGTGTAACCTCTAAGGAAACAAACGTATCTCAAGGGATACTACAGCTATTAGATAAAAAGCTGATGAGAAGACTTATAATGGAGGAATCAGGCTGATGCTGCTGGAACCAAATGATCATTCTTAGCATCACTAAACATAAAACAATCAGACATTTTATGAAACTTGACATAATGCCATTAAGTACACAGCACCAACTATGACATAATGCCATTAAGTACACAGCACCAACTATGAAGGTTTCTTGCCAAAATAATAAAATAAGCCAGAATCTAATCAAACCTCTATGTCTACTTATCAGTTTATAAAACAAGTAATAAACAATCTAAATAACACTTTAAGGAAGCAATCAGCCAAACCCAAATTGTATGACATGCTAAATTATCTAGTTTTTCTAACAAATTCACAGTATTAAAAACAAAAAAGTGTAGGACACTACTACGGAAAAACAGAGGAAGTCAACGTATATGATGTGTGAACCATACCTCGGTTGGATCTTGATTTAACAAATCATTTGCAAAAAGACACTTTGGATATAACTAGGGAAATGTGAATTATTACTGTTTGATTTTATTAAGAAATTGCTGATTTTGTTGGGTGTAATACCAGCATGGTGGTTATATATTTTTCAAAGCCTCTATCTGTTAGAAGCCATACCAAAGTATTTGTGGTGAAATGACATCATGCATAGAATTTGCTTCTAAATATTCCAGCAATGCTCTTTAGGTGGCAGAGTGAACATGTAATAAGACTGGCAAAATCTCAAAAATTATTGAACCGGGGTGACAGATACACAGGACTTCATCACATTCTAGTCTCTCCACTTTTAGTGCTGGTATTATAAACTCGTTCATTTTTTTTTTAATTAGGGAACCAAAAAAGATTGCAAAACAGGGGATACTGAGGGAGGAGTAAAAGACCAAAGAGCCCAAAGCACATTAGAGAGGTCAAGGATAAAGACTAACATGGAAGTAATCAGAGGTTAGGTAATACAAGAAGCCAAGTCTTTGGGGAGTATTATATAAAGAGAGACCATAAGCAAAGCATAAAAAGAGATCAGAGAAGAAAAGCCAGTGGTATATTAATATTTGAAGATAGGGCAGAGAAAGATGAATTTAAAAAGGATACCAAAAAGTGGAATACTAGTGGTTGGGAAGAGACCCCATGAAAAACAATCAGGGAAATTAAGGGAAGAATATTTCCAAAAGATAATAACCACTACGTACCCTTCTTACAGCCCCAAAATTTCAAATCAAATGAGACCAAAAAAAGGCATTCTTTTTTTAACAGAAGAATTTCAAAATGAGAGAAATGTTTATCTTCATTTTTTTCTAATATATACAATTTCCCAAATACTGAAAATGATGTTCAGTAAATATTAAAAGTCATTATCCATTAGCACCAAACTGCCACCTAGCTAGTCTGCCACAGTGGGAAACATAATACCAAGGGCTAGAACACCTATACAAAATAAATAAGATCTTGGTATTGGCCATAAAGAGTTATTTGGAGAAGAGTCACTAAACTATAAGCTCCATGAAGACAGACTATAGGCTGGAATCTTCCTTTCTATTTACCCAAATCCTTGCATGTTCCAGGCTACATGTTTCTACATTGCTAGAGTTGCAATGGGGCCAGTAGGGAGGCCAAATGGAAAGGAAAGTTAATAATGATTATGCCCAATTTTACGGGCCTTTTGAGCCATAGTTATACATTAGATCAATCTGGAGATCCCAGAGCCCTTTCTAATTACAAAGATAAATTAACAGAGCTTTTCATTTAACACGCAGAGCTTAAAAAGTATACACTTTGGCATTGCTGCTCTCACAAATGGTTATATCTTTTCATAGCTGATTCTGAGTACTTTGAAGAATTTACTTGTTATCCACAGCCTTGAAAAACATAATTTTCAAATAATTTATTAATGTAATGAATGCAAATGTAAAATGCAAAAGCATAAGTTTTAAGCTACCATTACTTTGATCTTCTGTTATTCACTCTCTTGACTTGAAATACACTGAAGTTGAAGACATATTTTTGTTTGCAGGGCAAAATCTCACCTAACATGAATCTCTATCATTATATCACAAACACTCCATATCATCTTAATCAATTAAAAAGTTTAAACAAATCTGTTTCCCATAGACCAAACACAAAAAAGAAATAATTCTCAGCCTCTCTGCAGAATATATATCTTTTATTATTTCCAGGAATATTCTGAAACTCTAAAAAGTATTAAAAACGTCTCAGCTCAAGATTTTTAAAGTTCTTCTAACCCCCTTTTAAACTTTTATTTAACCCAAGATTATAGATCATAAGGATAATAAATCCTAAAGTGTCTTACAAGCAGAAATTTAAAAGTTAAAAAAACTTACATTCAAGCTGTGTAACCACGTCTCCAGGATCTACTGCTTCCGGGAACACCTATAGTGAGAAGATGTAGGAGGAGGCAGAAAGGGAGACATACATGACTATTTTTTTCCTCCTCTCATTCCCAAAATATCATTCCTTTTACAATCACAGAAACTTCTGACATTATTGAGAAATGTCAGTTCCTCTCTGCTTCCCAGGATCACACAAAAAATTTTACAAATAAACAAACTTTGTAGCTTGTGCTACCTCCGTCTCCAACTACTTCTGCTCTCATTCTTCCTCTTATCTGTTACCATGATCATACCAGGCCTTCCTGGTGTTCCTGCAACCCCCCAAGCTTATTCTCAACAAGAAGCCTTTATATTTGTTATTCTTCTACTTAGAATGCTCTTCTCCAAGACCTTCAAATAACTGATACAGTCTCACAATTCAGGCTCAGCTTAAATGTTATTGCCTTTTCTGACCACCTTTTAAAATAGAAAATTCCCCAAATCCTCTTACCGCCCTTTATTCTCTTCATGCACTTATCACTATCTAAAATTATTCACATATTTACTTGGTTATTGTCTGTTTCCCCCATTACAATCAAAGCTCCCAGACGGGAGGATTTTGCCTGGTTTACCATGTGTCCTCAGTGCCTAGAAAAGTCCACAGGATAGAGTAAGTTCTGGAGAAAAAGAAGAAGAAAAGACGGAATAAGAGAAGGAAGGAAGAAAGGTGAGAAGAAAAGAAAGAAGGTGAGAAAGAGGAAATTAAAAAGTAAAAAACACAATTGGTAATAATTAACCAAAAGCAGCAGTTTTAGGGAGGAAAAAGGAAAAAGACATATAGAAAGAAGTACCAAGAAACAATCATAAGTTAAATACGATATATTCTTTTTTGGGGGGTTTGTTTGTTTTTTTAAAAGGAGTCTCAATCTGTCACCCAGGCTGGAATGCAATGGCGCGACCTAGGATCACTGCAACCTCCGCCTCCCAGGTTAACGTGATTCTTGTGCCTCAGCCTCCTGAGTAGCTGGGATTACAGGCACACACCACCACACTGGTTATTTTTTGTATTTTTAGTAAAGACAGGGTTTCCCCACGTTGGCAAGGCTGGTCTTAAACTCCTGACTTCAGGTGATCCACCCACCTCGGCCTCCCAAAGTGCTGGAATTACAGGCATGAGCCACCGAACCCGGCAGATATATTCTTATCTATTAATGACTTTGCTCTATTTTTATGAAAATCATTACTTAGAATTCAAGATTCTACGTTATATGAAGTCTACTAAATTAATTTTGGGAGTAAGCTAATCAAGGAAAAAAGGCAACTGATTCAATGCATATTTAATGCATATTTTCAAGCTTCCAGATTTAAGTTACAAATTTCCTTTTGAATTAAACCAAAGCACACACTCAACACTAATAATTTATGTTATGGACTTCTATTCAAAAATCGGAACCACTTTGATTTTGTTGTTTAATATTTGATCTGATATTTGAACTCACCTTTTCAAACACCATTCTGGCATTGAAGACCAGTGGAAAAGTGGCTGGGACACATTGTGTCTTTTTGTATTGGCCAAACACACAGATGCTAAGATAGATGTCCTCTTTGTCTTTAAGCACAACTCCTGGGCAAGTTACCTGAAATAAATTAAATAAAATGGATGTAACTGCTTTATAAATTGCCTGAACTATCCTATTAAAATAACATTATCAAATATGACATAAAAACATTAGTCTGCAAACCTAATAAAAAAATACAAAGAGACAGAGTAAGAGAGAGAGAGAGAGAGAATGGAGAGGGTGAGAGAGAGGGAGAGAGAGAGAGAGAGAGACAGACTAGTGTTTACAGAGCTAAATGAAATGCTTTTATAACTTCCATCCCTCTGAGAAAACTGCGATTTTCCATTTGGTTACTTGTGCCACATTTGAAGTTCTATGTACTAGCTCTTGGGATAGACATAAATAGTTTTAAACAGTCAGCCTGAGGCTCCCACTTTATGCTGAATGCTGACATAAAGTTATTCAGCCTCATTTAATCACAAAGGATTAACACTCAGCAGAAATAAAACATTATATTAGAGAATAAAAAACAACACTGATAAAAACCACAAATCTGACTTCTACCACCCAAAATCGCAGTCCATACTTTCATCAAAAGCAATATCACAAAGTTTCAAAGTTAATAAATTGAAACTTTCTAGCCCAATAAAGTACTTTTTACATAATAAATTGCACTTAACTATCCTCATTGTGATTGACATAAAATATAGGAATAAAATGTGTGGTTATTAAATAACACATAGCAGTCTCTCCAGTACCTACCATATGTTATTGCCAGTGATCAACCACACCCTTAACAGGATATCAAAAGTTTTCTAAGATTTGAATCTAATATAGTATTACCCAACATGCTTAACGATACATTCAAAACATGTTTTATCATTCTCTTTTCTTGACTCATGTTCTTTCACCATCTGTATAATTTAACATAATGTACTAATGTAAGAAGCAGTAACTCCTCACTGCTCCATTCCATCTCCTCCTCATTTATTCCTACCACCTGCCAAGACATGCATCAACAAACATCTCCTACACAAAACTTCTCTTGATTCATCAACTATTATTCAATTCAACTTAATTCAAATTATATGCAAGTAAGTATGTCTTAAATTTCCATAGCATTTTGTAATTATTTTAAGGTACAAATTATTGCGCATTTTAATTAAGTGGGTACATACTATCACTTGATTAAAAATTCCCTGAGGACAGTAATTTTTTTTCCTCATCATTGTATCTAAAGATATAGACTTTCAGTATTAAGAAGAAGCAGAGAGATTGTCTAGTCCAGTTTTGAATTTTTTATATGTGAATCCAACAGAGCCCCAGGAAAGTTAAAGTGATCTACTAACTTAAGGTCACAAAATAAATGAGTCATAAGATTAAATAATATATTTGAAGTGCTTACAGCAGTGTTGGATAGAATATTCATTAATACTATCACAATTATTAGACTAAAAACCATATCATCTGTCATCTTACCACACTACTACATTGAGTAAATGACAAATACTTCATGTCCCTTTGTATATAATAATTACCTTCTCTGCCAGCTATTTGACTCCATCTCCCTCTTACTCTATGTTCCACTTTTGCCCTAATATATTCTCAACTGATCACTAAAATCAGGTTCCTCAGCAAATCTCATTCTGTCCCTAAGGTTCATTTGCTATTCTGCCTCATTAAAACTAAAATTGTCTTACATTCCCTCTAAATCTGTGCTGTCCAAAATGGTAGGCACTAGCCAATTACGCCCAGAGATACGGCTATTCTAACTTAAGATGGGCTGTAAGTGTAAAATACACAGTGGATTTTTAAGACTCAGTAAAAAAAAACTCTGTAAAATATCTCATTAATAACCTTTATATTAATTGCATGTTGAAAGGATATTTTGAATACAATGATTTAAATTAAATATATTATTAATTTTAACTACTTAATTTTTTTTAATGTAGCTATTAGAAAATTTAACATTACATCTTTGGCTCAAATTTGAGGCTTTTATATTTTTTCTGGAGAGTACTGCTCTAATTATCCTCACCAGAAACTGCAGTCTCTATCCAATTTGGAACATATGCAAGAAGGCATGGCTTCTTTTTTAATCTACAATTCTACAAATTCTGCTATCTCTTAGAACACCACCCAACAGCTTTCCAAACAGAAAGCCAGAAAAGGGAGGTTAAAGGAAATCAGATGGGACAAACAGAAAATACCTAGCAAGGTGGTTGACTTAAATCACCTTGACAAGCTATGACACTGACTTGGCAATTTAGAAGAGCATTTACATGTGCAAAGCTGTGCATGGTGCCCAGAAATTACCTGAGAAAGCCATAAACCGTCACCTCCAGCTGACGTTGAGGCTCTGGGAAAGCTGGAAGTGAAGGCTAAGACAGAGTTGTAAATGGCTCCCAGGGCACAGAAAGCATATTCCAGCATATACACAGAGAACCTTGAAAATGGCTGAAAGACCTTTTGGTTCAAGCATTTAAGGAAATAGAGTCCAATCTTTAGGAGACCATAAAGCTAATTGAGCAAAGCCTCAAACAGCTACACATGACAAAGATTACAGATTTTAAAGAGTTCGTTCAAGAAATTAATTAAACAAACAAAAAACAATAAGACCAGGCAATAACAAATCCAGGATAAAGGGAGGGAGCTCTGATTTACAGAGTCTCACATTATTTAAAATGTCCAGTTTTCAACAAAAATTACAACAAAGAAATAGGAAGCACAACCCATACATGGGGGGGAAAAGAAGAGCAGTCAATAAAAACTACCTGAGGAAGCCCAGAAGTTAGGCTTAGGTAGAGAGCCAGAGTAGCCCACCCGCTCTGGGGGAATCAGCAGCAAGGCTAATGTGAACTTTGGGTGAACTCCAGAGAAGTGAAACCACAATAGGGGAATGTGTATGTCTCAGAGAAGAGCAGAGAGGCCTAGAAAAAGATAACCAGCTCTCACTGACCTTGCTGCAAGATAGTTGTTAGCTGAAGTATGTTAACTAAAGTGTGAGAATTATACCACAGGCTGTTCTAAGTAACTGCACCCTCCCTCTGCTATGTGCTTTGCAAACATATAAGATAAAGTACTCTGGAGCAGGTCAGGGCTGAAGAGACTGATATCATCAGCTTTTTGGACCGCCTGGCCCAGCTTTATACATATCTGTCTGTATGTCTTTCTTTATCCCCCACCGTTCCCTCTTAGGTCTTTGAACCCTTGTGCAGTGCAGTACACAGCACACGCCAGGGGCTTACTAAACAAAGATCTGAAATCTATTATAAATAAATATAAATTACTAAAGGAAATCTTGTACAATTGTCTAAATGAAAGTATGGTAATGCTCTCTCATCAAATAAGAAATATCAATAAAGAGATAAAAATTTTTAACAGAACCAAATAAAAATTCTAGAGTTAAGAAAAGTACCAAAATGAAATTAAAAATTCACTAGAGAAGTTCAAGAGGAAATATGAGCTGTCAGAAGAAAGAACAAGGGAACCGGAAAATATATCAGTTAAGATTATCCAGTCTGAGTAACAGAAAGAAAAATGAATAAAGAAAAATGAACAGTTTCAGAGGGACCTGTAGGATACCATCAAGCACAGTAAAATAAATATAATGGGAGCCTCAGAAAGGATATCACAAAAAATGATGTATGAAATCTTCTTAAGTTTAAAGAAAACCAATCAAAAAATCCAACAAGATCAAAGAAATCAAGGGAGGATAACTTGAGGTCAGGAGTTCAAGACCAGCCTGGGCAACATAGTGAGATCCTCTCTCTAAAGAAAAAAATTTAAAACTTTTTAAAAGATTAAAGAACTCTAACCTGTGCACCTATAAACTTTCAAAAGAAGAGAATCCAGTCAGATGTGGTGGCTCATGCCTATAGTCTCAGCTCTTTGGGAGGCTGAGGTGGGCAGATCACCTGAGGTCAGGAGTTTGAGACCAGCCTGGCCCACATGGTGGAACCCCATCTCTACTAAAAACACAAAAATTAGCTGGGCATGGTGGCACATGCCTGTAATCCCAACTACTTGAGAGGCTGAGGCAGGATAATCACTTGAATCCAGGAGGTGGTTGCAGTGAGACAAGATCGCACCACTGCACTCCAGCCTGAGCAACAGAGCGAGACTCCATCTCGAAAAAAAAAAAAAAAAAAATCCAATAAACTCTCAAGAAGAGAGAATTTTAAAAACAAGAAAGAAGTGATTCAGCAGGCACCAATAATCTCGAATAACATTAACGGCTGCTTTCTCATCGAAAACATGAAGCCAGAAGGAAGAGTGATAACTGACTCCAAGTGCTGACAGAAGAAAACTTTGAAACAATAACTCAACACTCACAAAAATTTTCCTTCAAAAAGGAATTGAAACTAAGAGATTCCTAAATAAACAAAAACTGAGATAGCTCATCACTAGCAGAACTTCCCTATCAAAAATACTTAAAGAGAATCTTTCAAGTTGAAATGAAAGGATACTAGACATTAGCTCATATCCACATTAAAAAAAAAATAAAGAGCACCAGTAAAAGAAACTATATAAATATAAAAACAGTATAAATGCATTTTTCTCTAATTTCTATTTTATTTCAAAGACAATAACAGAAAGCAACAATTACAAAACTGTGCTGGTGCACTTATATTTATAAAAATGTAATTTGTATGACAATAATATAAAGGAGAGGAGGGAGAATAGAACAAAATAGAAGCAAAGTTTGTATCTAATAGTGAAATTCAGTTGATATTAATCCATACTAGATTATAAATTAAGATGCTAATTGTAAACCCCAGACAAGTACTAAGAAAGTAACTTTTAAAATACAATTAAAAAAATAATTAAAAAAAAAAGAAAATGTAAGTAGTACACTAAAAAATAATATAAAAAAAGAGCAAGAATGCAGGAATAGACAAAAAGGACACAGAAAACAAAGACAAAATGACACAAGTAAATCATATCTGTGATTATATTAAATATAAATTGACCAAACACTCCAACCAAAAGTTAGAGATTGGCAGAATGGATTCAAAACATGATCCAACTATTTTCTTGGCCATAAAAAGAACTTAAGTACTACTACATGCTACAACATGGATAAACCTTAAAAGCATTATGTTAAGTGAAAAAAGTTTTAAAAGCACAAGGCCAGGTGTAGCCAATGTAGTCACTGTATTTTTGGTGACTGTCAGTGGGCAGTTTATCCAGGACTTCTTTCCCCAGGGGCAACCCTGGCTGCTCATTGCTGGCTGTCTACTCTAACAAACTGATTAATGGATAGGCAAACAATGAAATATTATTCACCATAAAAACAAATAAAGTACTGATATATGCTACAACAGCGATGAACCTTAAGTACTATGTTAAGTTAAAAAAGTAAGACACAAAAGACCACATATTGTTTGATTCCATACATAGAAATGTCCAGTATAGGTGAACTACAGGTATGGAAACTAGATCCAGGGGCTGGTGCCAGAGGGTGAATATGGAATGACTACTAATAGTCACCTGGGTTGTGTGCAGTGGTATGATCTCTGCTCACTACAACCTCCACCTCCCAGGTTCAAGTGATTCTTCTGCCTCAGCCTCCTGAGTAGCTAGGATTATAGGCACCAGCCACATGCCTGGCTAATTTTTTGTATTTTTAGTAGTGATGGGGTTTCACTATGTTGGCCAGGCTGGTCTTGAACTCCTGACCTTATGAAACACCTGCCTAGGCCTCCCATGGTGCTGTATTTACAGGCATGAGCAACCGCACCCAGCTAAAATGTTCCCTTTTAAAGTGTACAATTTAGTAAATTTTAGTAGTATTTTCACAAAGTTGTGTAAAAATCACTACTAATTTCAGAATATTTTCTTCCCCATATAAAGAAATCCTCACAATTTGGGAGACTGAGGCAGAAGGATCATTTGAGGACAGAAATTCAAGACTAACCTGGGCAACATAGCAAGACCTCATCTCCACAAAAAATGAAAATAAATATTTTAAAAATTAAAAACACATGCTATTTAGGTATAAATTAAACAAATATCATGAAGATATCAATTCTTCCAAAATTGACCTATAATACCAACGTCACCTCAAGCACCAAGAAAACCAATAAAATTGACAGTGAGGAAATAAAATCACTTCAAATGAAAATTAATTTGCACAATCAAAAACAATTTTAAAAGCAGTATTTAGGATCTTTGGCATCTAGTAAAAGGAAAATAACTAAAATATTGTGAAATTAATACTGGTAAAAATGAAAAAATGGCAGATAATTTAAAAAAGAGGCTGAATGAGAATTTTGAAAAATTTAGCCAACTAAGTTAAACCCAGTAGAGAAGATAAATTTTAAATCAATAAGTATAGATCTAATACTAAAGAATTCTCTAAAACCAAGAAGATTTTTTTTTAATGTTAAACCAAAAAGCATTTAGAAGCCTCTCTGAACCTGTTCTGATTCAAGGGCTGACTGATAATTGAAAAAAATAACAAATAAAGCACTTAAGAAACATCGAGAATAGATAAAAGTTCCAATGCAGTGGTGGGTAGGGAACTGGGGAGGGATAACATGGGAAGAAATGCCAGATATAGGTGATGGGGATGGAGGCAGCAAACCACATTGCCATGTATGTATCTATACAACAATCCTGCATTTCTTTACATGTACCCCAGAACCTAAAATGCAATAAAATATATATTTGTATAATAAATAAATAAATAAAATATCAAAAAAAAGTTCCAATACATATTTAATAGTACCGCCAGAAGATAACACAGGAGAAAAAAAGCAGAAAAAACAATACTAAAAAATATGATAGCTAAGAATTTTCCAGAACTAAAGAAAACCTTAAATTATCAAATGGAAAGCATACAACCAGTGCAAAACAAAATAAACAAATCCACAGCTCTATACATCACAGTGTACTGAACTATATCAAGGATAAAGTGAAAATACATAATCATAGTGAATATTTTAATACCTCTCCATTACAAACTGGTAGATCATACAGACAAAAAATTTAATATGGAATTGAAATATTTCAGAATAAATAAGCTTGATGCGATAATAATGGATAGAGCCATATATCCAACAAATAAGATTATATATTATTTATATAGAGCATTCACAACTACTGAATGAGTATCAGGACAAAAAATAACAAAAATAATGCCACAGAGACCTTGTTCACTAGCTATGATGGTTAATTTTATGTATCTACTTGACTGGTTAAAGGATACGCAGGTAGCTGGTAAACATTATTTCTTGGTGTGTCTGTGAGGGTGTTTCCATAAGAGATTAGTATTTAAATCAGCAGACTGAGTAAAAAAGACCACCCTCACCAATGTGGGCAGGGATTATACCATCTGTTGAGGGCAAGGATAGAGCAAAAGGGCAGAGGAAGGGCAAATTTGCTCTCTCTCCTTGAGCTCAGACATCCATCTTTTCCTGCCCTTGGATAACAGAACGGCAGGTTCTCAACCCTTCAGACTCCACCTGGTTCTCAGGTCTTTGTACTCAGATTGAATTACATCATCAAGCTTTCCTGGTTCTGCAGCTTGCAAGCAGCTTGCACGCAGCATATCATGGGACTGCAAGGCCATCATAATCAAGTGAGCCAATCCCCATAATAAATTCCCTATTAAATAACTATATAGTGTATCCTATTGGTTCTGTTTTTATGGAGAACCCTAATACATGACCCCAATGTAATTAATTAAAATGCCACAATAAAAGATAATATATACATATATGCATAGGTATGTATATGTATATGGGGGGGAGGGTATGAGTATGAAAGAGTGTTACACACACATAAATCTTATGCATCTTGGGATTAAAATAAATCCTAGATAGTTCATAAGCTAAAGTAGAAATCACAATAAAAATTATAAAATATTTAGAGCCAAATGATTTTAAAACATTATCAATACTTTTGAGATGCCAATTAAACAGCATCCGGAAGCAAATCAAGTGCCTTAAAGGCGGATATCATGATGAGAAAAAAATATTGCAAATTGCAGAGGAGTGATAAATACAAAATTCAGGATACCAATTAGCCAACAAGAAGCAGGAAGAAGGGACTTTATATACATACATATTAGGCAGAGATGTACAGGACACTTCACCTGGATAGGTACACAGGCGTTCACTAAATGTTACTCTATAACTCCCTGCACTTCTGAAGTATTTCAAAATAAATGTTTTAAAAATAAGTGAAAAAAATGATTTGACTCATAAAGCTAAAATCTCATCTAAAAATACAAACAAAAGATCCTAAATAAAAAATTAGCCAACCAAATCAAGCAAAATAGAGTAAAAAGTGTACATCCTGACTTAAAAGAATTTATTACAGGAATGGGAATAGTTCAACATCAAAAAGTGTCATTTTTTTACAGACTATGTAAGCAAGATTATATAAAAATTTCACTACATTGAAAAAACATCCCAAATACCTCGACATTCAGGATTTTTTAAAATTAGGACTAGAAGGGAACTTTATTAACTCAATAAATGAAGACCCTACAGCCAACATTTTATTAAGTTGAACTACATTTGAAATGGCTAAGGGTTTTTTAAGTCAAAAAAATACTCATTATTGTCAATTTCATAGGATTTGACCTAATACTGGTGAAACTTCAGAACCATAATTTAAAATCAGAAAAAAAGACAAAGATACCTACTTTGTTACCCCTAATATTAAACACTATACTACGAAGCCTAGCCATCAACATAAAGACAAGGCAAAAAAAAAAAAAAAAAAAAAAAAAAGACATAGGATTGTACTGCAGAAGTCAAAACTGTCTATTTGCAAACAGCATGATTTTCCACATAAAAAATATAAGAAACTACTGGAAATAATATGTTATTTCAGTAATGTTGCATCCAAAATTAAAATATAAAATGTGCAAAAAGATACATGCAAGAATGCTCATAGGAGCACAATTTGTAATATTCCCAAACTAGAAACAATGATAACATCCATCAACAGTATGAAGAAATAGTGGTATATTCATTTAAGAGGGGAAAAAGGACTATTGCCTCATAAACCGCTAGGATAAACTCTCACAAATCAGTCATAAAAGAGTTCATACCATACAAAATAGATAGATAATAGATAGATATAGCTAGATTTCAAAACTTCAAAATACATTCTAATAGAAGTCAAGATATGGTTACAATTACCTTTGGGAGAGGAACGGGGTAGATAAAGTGGCTGGGAGGGAACCCAACGGAGCAATCTGGGATTCTGATAATATTCTAATTATCAGGGATTCTTTATGACTACATGCTACAGTTTCACAAAAAGTTAATTTTAAAAAATCAGTAACACAATATATATGTTTGTCAATTAAAATAATCATTTTAAAAATCAATAGCATTCTTTGTTTACCAGAAACAAACAAACAAAAACAAAATTAGAAAAGGAAAAAACAGCAGTACTAAAAGGAGAAAGAACAAAGTAAAAAATAAACTTCAACTAAAAGATCTTTGAAAATTCCCTTACATACAACAGAGGTTTAGTAACCAAAATATATTTAACAAGAAGAAGGAAACAAAAAACTACACTTTTAAAGAACAAAGGACATGAACTGGTCCTCTAGGAAACCTCTAGGACCTGAGATGGGAGTTAAGCAGCCATAATCCAAGGAATGCCTGGAACCATGAAAAACTAGAAGAGGCAAGGACAGCTTGTCCTCTAGAGCTTTCGAGAGGAGCGCTGCTCTGCTGACACTTTTATTTTGTACTCTGGCCCCCAGAAATGTGAAAGAATAAATTTCTGTTGTTTTAAGCAACCAAGTTTGTGATAATTTGTTATAGCAGTCCTAGAAAACTAACAGGATACCATGAGACTCAGTAGTTCCATTTCTAGATCTACTCCCTAGAGCACTTCATAAGATCCAAAATCATCCTTTCACAGAAAATATTTTCAACTTACCTATACATATAACTAAACAATAAACCAAAGTCTTAATTAAAGTTTGAAAAACATACAGAAATACTTTATAAGAAAATTCACATTTCTAAGATGTAAATGCTTGGGCAAGACTAAACTGAAAGATATATTTGCATCTATACACAGAATCTATGGGAAATGGGCAGTTTCAAATGTGGGACGACAAGTGTCCTATACTGGCAACTCAAACACCACAAGCAGCCCTGCCATTGGTGCCATGATTTTCCAAAAAAAAGTAAACTCTTAGCAGAGTACCAAACAAAACAAAGTGTACTCTTTCCTCAATTTACATGGCAATTGCATTACTGCAAAATGTGTTTTAAAAACCTTTTAAAAAGACTTTTGTTTATGAATAAAAAACAGATAATTGATTGTTATTGGGTTATTAATCTCTAGTAATTATAAACAGGTTTTTCATCTACACATTCAATGAGACATTCACATCATGCAGGATATCTAACAATACCACAGGACCCCCTAACACTGTGACAAACAAAGGTAGTCCAGTCAATTTCTAAAATGCTCCCTAGGGCACACAATATACCCCTAAGAACAACAGACACACGGACACCAGCAAATATGTGCAAATATATTCATTGAAACATTGTTTTGAATAATAAAAAACACTGCTAGTATTTAATAAGAAGTCCATTAAGAGAGGAACAAAAATTAGATCACTGTGATATAAACATATACTAATGAAGGAAATGAACTAGACCAGCAAGAATCAACACTGAAAAATCTCAAAAACAGCGAATCGGAAAAAGCAGGCTGCAAAAGAATGCATACAAGTAAGACACTATTTGTGCAAAATTTAAAAACAAAACTACAGCATAGGTTATACACAGACATACACAAATACTTAGTAAGAAGTACAAAAACCTGAACAAACAAAATACAACTTCAGGATATTGGTTATCTTAAGGAAGGGAGGGAGGAAAATGTGGTCAAGAAGAGGTAAAAGGTAGAGAGGGGGCCTCAACTATATGCAACATTATATTTCTTAAAAACAAAAATCTGCAGCAAACATGCAAAATGTATCAGTTGTTAAATGTGGGGTGTGGCATCAAAGGATTCAGCATATTTTTTTCTGTAAATTTGAACTATTTAATAGTTAAAATTGTTTAAAGTCTATATTCCAGCGAAATTTACCACCAACTGCAGCTTAACTGTGACTGAGACACTACTTCACAGTAACCTGGATTAAGGATCACAAAGATAAATGTTCAGATGAGTAGTGATTAAAAGAACCCAGATCTGTCTGCCACAAGGCTATCATTAATTTGAGTTAGGTAACGAGATGAAGAGGGAATTACACGCAATCCCAAATTGACACTATTACTTTACTTCCAATATCTTCTTTCTATTTTTCCAAATAAGCTCATAAAAATTGAAATATTCAATATAAAAAGAAGGTAAAGAAATAAAGCAGCAATAATACTTCTTCCCATCAAATGCAAAATGTTTTAAAGATTTAAAGTGTAAGTGATGGAAAATATAATTCTTTTGCTGCTCTTTAAAAACAAGTTACTTAGCATACCATATCATTCTCCAAAGATTCATTAAGAAAAGTCACACTCTCCCCTCAGCATTTTCTCTCATGTCATATGGCTCTGTTGGGCAACATAAAATGTTGTATTATATATCCAAACCTTTCTATGTTTTTACTCTCATATTATTACAGCATTACACATATGAGATTATCACTAACACAAGGCTTCAGCAAAAAATAAGCATGTAAGGGGTAGAGAAGAATGAGATTGCACACTTTCAACAGGCAAATAGAGATAAAAACACCTAGTTTCCAGTTTACAGAAATTGGGAAAAAAATGAATGTCAACACAAAAGAAGAAAAAATCAGGCAATAATACAACATGAACTTTCAATATCTGAGCCAAGTATCTTCAAAAGATAATGTCCACAAAAAGATTTTTACAAGAATGAATGTTCATAGTAGTATTATCCAATAACAACGATAACCTGGAAACAACCAAATAACCATCAACACAAGACAATAAACAGCATCAGAGTAAAAAGCTTCTGCACAGCAAAGGAAACAATTAACAGTAAAGAAATCACACAGAATGGGAAAAAAAATCTGATAAGGGGTTAATATCCAAAATACGTAAGGACCCAAACAACTCAATAGCAAGAAAACAAAAAAAAATCTAATTTTAAAAATGGGCAAAGGATCTGACTAGATATCTCAAATGGCCAACAGGTATATGAAAAGGTGCTTCCCATCTCTAATCATCAGGGAAATGCAAATCAAAACTATAATATCACCTCACACATGTTAGAATGGCTACTCTAATAAAGACAAAAAATTATAAGTTTTGGAAAGAATGTGGCGAAAGGAGAATCCTTGTATACTGTTGGTTAAGAATGTAAATTAGAAGAGCCATTAGAAAAAGCAATATGGAGGTTCCTCAAATACTTAAAAATAGAACTACCATATAATCCAGCAATCTCCCTTCTGGGTATATATCCAAAGGAAGTGAAATCAGTATATGGAAGAGATCTGCACTGTCATATTCATTGCAGCATTATTCACTATACTCATGATATGGAAGCAACCTAAATGTCAATTAAATGAATGAATGAAGAAAATGTGGTGCGTGTATGTGTGAGGGTGTGTGTGTGTGTACACTATTCCAATTTCTATCACTATGGATTAGTTTGCCAGTACTTAAACTTCACATTGGAGCCACGTGGTGTGATAGTAACTAACTTCGTTTGGGCAGCATGTTTTTCAGATTCATCCACGTTGTTGGTTTCATCAGTACTTCCTTTGAATTGCGGAGTAGTATTCTATTGTATGTGTATACCACAACATATTTATCCATTTTTTTAATTGTCAAAACTTATATCTATTTACACTGTACAAAGTGATGTTCTGCTACATGCATGCATTGTGAAATGATTAAGTCAAGCTAATTAACATTTCCAGCACCTCATATACTTATTTGTCTCTAGAAAGCAGTTCTGTCCTGGAATGGACCTGAAAGGGGAACAATTCTGAGGGGCGATGGAAGTGTTCTAATTCTTGATCTGCGTAATGGTGACATGAGTGTATGAATTGAGCAAAACCAACTGAGAAAAAAAAAGGGAATATTGTGGGAATAAACAAAATGGAACTGCTCTATATTATAATGAACTACAAAAACATAACAATCAAATGATTAAAGGCAACATATAAACCTTGACTGGATGCTGGTTTGAAAAAGTTAACTATGGAATCCATGTTTGGGACAACCAGAAAAACTTGAATATGGACTAAATATTAAGAATTTATCACCAATTATCTTAGGTGTAATAATGCTGTTGGGGTTATACAGAAGGATATCCTTATTTTAAAATTTTATTTATTTATTTACTTATTTCAGAGACAGGGTCTCACTGTGTTGCCCAGGCTGGAGTCCAGAGCTATTCACAGGTGTGCTCACAGGACACTACAGCCTCAAACTCCTGGGCTCATGCAATCCTCCTGCCTTAGTCCCCTGAGTAGCTAGAACTACAGGTGCTTGTCATCATGCCCAGCTAGTTTCCTTATTTTTAGAAGACATATACTGAAGTACTTAGGGGCAGAGTATCATGTCAATTTACTTTCAAATTTTTAGCAAAAAAAAAATATATATATATATTATACATAAACATACATATAGATAAATTAATGTACATGGTCATTGATTACAATTATTCATTGAACTATTCTTCTAAGTACTCTGTATGTTTGAAAAATTTCATTTAAAAAGTTGAGGAGAAAAGATGATGCCAGTTTTAATAGCTATAGAATGATCTCCAGGATAAACTGAGCTAAGAAAAGCAAGGTGCAGAATAGTTTATATGCTACCTATTTCATTTAAAAAGAAGGAAAGTAAAATATATATACATATATATGGTGTGTGGTATGTGAGAGAGAGTTTGTGTATCTGTTTATAACAAAACCAGTGAACTAGTTTACTGAAAGCAGATGAGTATAGGTGGGAAATAATTGTGAGCCTGGAAGCAATACTTCTCTGAGTATATCATATTATATAGTCTTGAACTTGAACCATGTAAGTGTAAAAAGAAAATAGAAATGAAAAAAACTAAAGTCCAAATGAAGATGTAAAAAATATCTAGGGTCACATAACTCCTCTATTAAATCAAAGCCAAATCAATCAATCAATCAATCAAACATGTTTACTTGTATGTTTGCTATTGAGTTGTTTTTTTTTTTTTCAGGGGGGCGTTATTTGTTTGCTCCTTCTGAGCATCGGAGCCATTTTAAAATGTTTTTGTTGTTCGGAAATTCAAGAACATGTTGCAGATCTGCTTTTAAATAGTAGTGCAATCCTAGACAAGTAACAGCTATGCTAAGCAACGATTTTCTTGACTGTAAATTGAATCCAATGGTTTCCATCTAAGATTTCTCAGAACAATAAAATTCTGTGGCTTAAATGTTTGTTGGGAAAAACAACCATTATTTTCATTTGCATAGTTTTCTTTAGCTTTGATAAGTAACAAAGCTCCATTATACAGTGAATTATGCAGTAATTCACTTTCTGCAATACAACTAACACTCAGGAGAAATGTAGCTATTCCTCCGACTCCTTCAAGCAGTAATCAGTCACAACAGAGTACTTCCTATTAGAAAGTTTGTATTGGCAACGTTAGGAAGGCTGCAGTCAGCCAGTCAGGCAACTGCACTTACCAGGCTGCTAAACACCATTGGTTAGCAGGAGGAAGAAGCCAGTAACAAAATCTATTGAGGCTGAATTCTGGAGTTTTACTAACTGTCCTGGGCCAAGGAGTTGAGAAAGCGTCGTGTATTCTTCCGCTAAACTAATTTTACTTTAGGAAAAGTGGTCAACAATGTCAGCTTTGGGAGGAAACCAAGTAAAGCTAGGGCTATAAAGTTTCCGAGAAAAATTTCCGCAGGCCTGAAGGTAAAGGGAGAGTCCAAGAAACTTTTCTACTCTGCCACCACTGCCTCACACTCTGCCCCACCCAGACTTCCCTTCTTTAAGACTAGCAAAAGACCTAAAACAGTCCTGTGACTTCCCTAGGGGTTTCAGCTCTGTGCTGCAGCAACCTCGTTCTAATGTGAGGAAGGCCAGCCAGGAAAGGCAGGATGTGCAAGCACGGGTTAAACGGAGCCTGGCCAGCAGGGTGTACAGAAAGGAAACGCAGACCACCAACACCGGTGTGTGTTGCCAGCGGCGGTGTGGGCTCCTGGCTGCAGCACCCAGGAGAGTAATGGTAAATATTTAAGCACCCTCAATCCCCAAGTTTTGCTAGGAAATCAAACAGAAGACAGTATAGATAAGACTTAGACAGTAAGAAGAAGTGAAAAGAGACGGAATGGTGAATTTCGGTTCCAAACTCCGTACAGGTCTGTGCCTGCAGGACTAAAATGGGGTGTGGAAAGGGTCTTGTGGAGGTTTCCTCCAGAACAGACAAGCTCTGAACAGGGGAATGAGAGGGTTCTCTAAAGAATGCAGGGGAAAAAGTTCAAAACCTTTGGAAGAGTCTTCTGAGATCATCAAGTGGGATAGTTTTCTCCTAGCATGAAGAGGTCCAGCCCCCTCAATGGATGAGTGGAGTTCTCTGCCCCAGCTGGACTTTCACAGGAGGATGGGGGAAATCATCCTCTAGAGCAAGTCTGGAGAGTGAAGGGGTGGGGTTGCAAGTTTGGAGAAGAAGGAGTTTCCCTCAAAAAGTGGAACGGGCCTTTCTTGCAATGACTGGCACAAAGTCGGAAGGGTCTGGGGACGGGAGGGGCCTGAAGTGATCTCTGAGGAGTCGGGTTTTGCCTGTAAGGCCCTGGGAGGGAAGGCAAGGTACTTTGCGTAATGACACATTTCAGTTTTTGGGTGTGAAGATTCTCCCTTGAATACAGAAGAAAGGCCCCTTCATTAATGCGAAGTTTGACATTGTTCTGAAGTGGGGTGCCTGCAGGATTCGGGAGGAAATGCGAGCCCCACCCCCAGATTTGGGAAAGGGCGGGGGCAGTGATTCTCTAAGAGAACTGGAGCCCAGCAGAGGAATGAAAAGAAAGCCCCCGCGCCGCGCACAGACACTGTCTCTCACTGGAAAGTTAGGAGCGAGGAAAGTAACTCTGAAGTGGTTTGGCAAAAATCTGAAAGCGCGCAAGCTGGAAGTCGGGCTGAAGCCAGCGTAGCGGGCAGGGGTCAGGCCTCTGCGTGGCGGCGGGAATGGGAGGACGCTCATGAGTGCGAGGTGGGGCAGGACTGAGTGGGGCGTGGGGTCGGCGCTCCCTAGGGATGATTCGGAGGGTGGAGGAGGTTTTGAGGTGACTCCGGGCTCTTGGAGGCGACCTGAGAGAGTCCCTGAGCCAATGCCCGAGGGATGGGAGGCGCTACCCGTACTCACTGAGCGGATCTCCAGCGCCAGGGCGCACTGCAGCGCCTTCACCTTCGGCATCCGCGAGGGGAAGGGCGGCGGGGAGCGACCCCGGCCACGGGCCCGAGTGAGGCAGGGACACCTGTGACTGGGCGAGGACGGGGAGGAGACGAGGTGGCTTAGATTTTGTCAGCTGTGGCCCCCAGGCCGGGGCCCGCGGTCCAGCCTGGGTCCCGCTGGAACAGCAGCTGAGCGCGGGGCGCCCACTCGTTGTCATGGCAGCCAAGGAGGGGCGGGGCCGGAAGAGAGGCCGCACGGGACGTTCCAGGGCCACCCGCGCAGGGGACGAGCGCTGGGGGCGGGGCCTGACGCACGCTGAGCGAGGCGAAGCCCGGCAGGAGGCGGGGCTTCCGAAGGGGCCGGGGGAGGCCAGGCAGTTCTTCTGTGACGTCAAACCGCGCCCAAAGCCGGAGGAGAGGGAACAGCTGTTTGTTTAATTGGACAGTGCTCAGATCTGGGAGTTGGAGTTCCTGTAAGGCCCTGGGAGGAAAGCCCTGAGTTCCAAAGTGGTGATGCCACCTTGGACTAGTGGCGACCCTCTGTGGCCTCAGCTTTCCCAACTGTAAAAGAATAATAATTATTATTAGTCCTCCTATTTGAATTTCACGGCACAGTTTGTTTACAAAGCCAGCATGAGGAGACTGGGAATTAGAGAAGAGACTTGCCCAATTGGGAACCAGGACTGGAACCCAGAAGCTCTCAAGTTAAACCCCAATTCCCTCCCTCAGGAGAGGGGCTTAAATCAGATCGTCGATACTCCTTCCAGTCTCTTGGGATTCTCTTTGTTAGTGCGTCCTCTTTTCCCTTCAAGGTTTCCTGGCTAATTCACCTGTGTATCCATCTTAATGCACATTGCTTAAATGGAACTGCCAATGAGGGGTCAACAGTAAGTCCAGCTGTGAAGAGCCTGGCAATAGACCATCAAAGATAAAAAGAACCTAAGAGATTGCCCGATCCAGTCACGTTAAAAATCATTTGCATTGCAAAATACATTATACATGCAGAAGTGTATAAAACACACTGATCTTAATGATAATGTGAACAATACCTGTACAACTAGCACCCAGTTAAGAAAGAGAGCATTACCAGCACCTGAAACACTGCCTTTTTTTGCACTGGAGGTAATCACTACCCTGACTTTTGTTACAATAATTCTCTTCCTTTTGCCACTCATGTATGCATTTCTAAACAACATATTGTTGAATGCTTTCTGGTATTGATGGTATATAAATGGAATTAATACTGTATGTATTCTACTGTAATTCGCTTATCCCACTTAATACTATGCTGTAGAATTCAGCCACTGGGGATCCTGTGTAGCTGAAGTTTTTTCCATTGCTGGACAATAACCTAATATAGATTGATTGATCCTTCCTACTATTGATGATAACTTATATTCTTTTCATTTTTAGCTATTATCAACAATGTTGTGAACATTGTAGTACAAGTCTGTGTCTGTGTTTATTAATGTAGATGTAGTAGAGTAGGAGTGCGTTCACTGAGTATTAGGTTTTGCACATGTGGGACTTTAAAAAGTAAGACCACATCATTTTCCAAAGTAGTATACCAATTTATGTTTCTGCTGGTGATGTATAAGAGTTCTTATTTTTCCACATCCTCGGCAACATTTGTGTTTGGATTTTTAACTTTTGTATATTTGGATGTGTGTATTTTAGGTATTTCATTGTGGTTTTATTTTGTATCTCTGGGTACTGTTGAGGTTGAGCACCTTTGGTTTTGTTAGCCTTTCCATTTTCTCTTATTGAACTCCCAAGTAGTTATCTTGTCCCCTTTTCTGTTGGCCTATCTCTCTCTCTCAGTTCTTTATATACTCTAGATAATAATTATATGTCTACTCTATATACTGTAAATATCTTTTCCATTTTGTGTTTGTCTTTTAATTTTACATATAGTCTGGGATGAACAGAAGATAAATTGTTGTTGTGGAATATGAATATTCTCAGTCTGACCAAATAATTTGAGTTTGCTGTCCAAAATGCCACATCAGTCTACATTCCCAATGTTTGAAGGTTACTATGGCCCCACATTCTTCCCAACCTCGGCATTATCAAGCCTTCTTGTTTTCCCCAACATAACAGATGTAAAGTGTCATCTCACTATTGAATTTTTCAGATTACTGGTGAGCCTGAGCATGTCTGTATGTGCTTATAAGATTTTCTATCTTTACTATAAATCATCTGTTCATAATGCTTTGCCCCATATTCTATCGGGACTTTTGTCTTTTAAAAAAAGTTTTGTGTATTCTGGTTAGTTAATAAATTAATTCTGTTTAAAACACTATAAAAATCTTCTCTCTTTATGGTCCTTTTATATACTTTGTCCAGGGTTTTGTTTTGGTTTGGTTTGGGTTGTTTGTTTGTTTTTGAAGCAGGGTTTTACTCCTGTCGCCCAGGCTCTGGAGTGCACTAGCACGATCTCACCCCACAGCAACCTCTGCTTACCTCATGATATGGTTTGGCTGTGTTCCTACCCAAATCTCATCTTGAATTGTACTCCTATAATTCCCACGTGTTGTGGGAAGCACCCGATGGGAGATAATTTGAGTCATGGGGGCAGTTTCCCCCATACTGTTCTTGTGATAGTATATAAGTCTCACGAGATCTGATGGTTTTATCAGGGGGTTCTGCTTTTGCATCTTCTTCGTTTTCTCTTGCTGCCACCAGGCAAGAAATGCCTTTTGTCTCCCACTGTGACTCTGAGGCCTCCCCAGTCCTGTGAAACTATAAGTCCAATTAAGCCTCCTTTTCTTCTCAGTCTTGGGTATGTCTTTATCAGCATAAAAATGGACTAATACATTAAATTGGTACCAGTAGAGTGGGTGTTGTTGAAAAGATACCTGAAAATGTGGAAACGACTTTGGAACTGGGTAATAGGGAGAGGTTGGAACAGTTTGGAGGGCTCAGAAGAACACAGGAAAATGTGGGAAAGTTTGGAACTTCCTAGGGACTTATTGAATGGCTTTGACCAAAAGCCTGGTAGCCATATGGACAAGAAGGTCCAGGCTGTAGTGGTCTCAGGTGGAGATGAGGAACTTGTTGGCAACAGGAGCAAAGGTGACTCTTGTTATGTTTTAGCAAAAAGACTGTATTTTGCAGTATTTTGTCTCTGCCCTAGAGATTTGTGGAACTTTGAACTTGAAAAAGATGATTTAGGGTATCTGGCAGAAAAAAAATCTAAGCATCAAAGCATTCAAGATATGACTTAGGTGCTGTTAAAAGCATTCAGTTTTATAAGGGAAGAATAGAATAAAAGTTTGGAAAATTTGCAGCCTGACAATGTGATAGAAATGAAAAACCCATTTTCTGAGGAGAAATTCAACCTGGCTGTCGAAATTTGCATAAGTAACAGCGAGCCAAATGTTAATCTCCAAGACCATGGAGAAAATGTCTCCAGGCCATGCCAGAGGTCTTTATGGCAGCCTCTCCCATCACAACAGGCTCCGAGGCATAGGAGAAAATGGTTTCGTGGGCCAGGCCCAGGGTCCCCGTGCTGTGTGCAGCCTACGGACTTGGTGCCCTATGTCCCAGCTGCTCTAGCCATGGCTGAAAGGTACCAACACAGAGCTCAGGCCGTGGCTTCAGGGGTGGTGGCTTCAGGGGTTGCAAGTCTCAAGCCTTGACAGCTTCCATGTGGTGTTGAGCCTGCGAGTATACAGAGTCAAGAATTGGGGTTTGGGAACCTCCGTCTAGATTTCAGAAGATGTATGGAGATGCCTGGATGCCCAGACAGAAGTTTGCTACAGGGGCGGGGTGCTTATGGAGAACCTCTGCTAGGGCAGCATAGAAGGGAAATGTGGGGTTGGAGATCCCACACAGAGTCCCTACTGGGGCAGTGCCTAGTGGAGCTATGAGAAGAGGACCACTGTTCTCCACACCGCAGAATGGTAGTTCCAGCAACAGCTTGCACCATTCGCCTGGAAAAGCCACAGACATTCAATCCCACCGCTGAGGAAGGAGGTTATAACCTGCAAAGCCACAGGGATGGAGCTGCCCAAGACCATGGGAACCCACGTCTTGCGTCAGTGTGACCTGATGTCAGACCTGGATTCAAAGGAGATCATGTTGGAGCTTTAAGATTTGACCACCTCACAGGATTTCGGACTTGCACAGGCCCTGTAACCCCTTTGTTTTGGCCAATTTCTCTTATTTGGAATGGCCGTATTTACCCAGTACCTGTACCCAAATCGTATCTAGGAAGCACTTAGCTTGCTTTTGATTTTACAGGCTCATAGGTGGAAGGGACTTACCTTGTCTCAATGTGGACTTTGGGTCTAATGCTGAAATGAGTTAAGACTTTGGAGGACTGTTGGGAAGGCATGATTGGTTTTGAAATGTGAGGACATGAGATTTGGGGGGCCAGAGGCGGAATGATATGGTTTAGCTGTGTCCCCACCCAAATCTCATCTTGAATTGTACTCCCATAATTCCCACATGTTGTGGGACAGACCTGGTGGGAGATAATTTGAATAATGGGGGCGGTTTCCCCCATACTGTTCTTGTGGTAGTGAATAAATCTCATGAGATCTGTTGGTTTTATTAGGGGTTTCCACCTTTGCACCTTTCTCATTTTCTCTTGCCACTGCCATGTAGGAAGTGCCTTTTGCCTCCAGCCATGTGAAACTCTAAGTCCAATTAAACCTCTTTTTCTTCCCAGTCTCAGGTATGTCTTTATCAGCAGTGTGAAAACAGGCAAATACACACCAGCTCAAATGATAGTCCTGCATCAACTTCCAAGTAGCTGGGACTACAAGCATGCACCACAGCACCCGGCTAATTTCTGTATTTTTTGTAGAGAAGAGGCTTCACCATGTTGTCCAAGCTGGTCTCAAACTCCTAGGCTCAAGGGAACCCACCCACCTAGGCCTCCCAAAGTGCTGGGATTACAGGCGTGAACCACTGTGCCCGGCCATTAGGTGTACTTTTATTCATAGAAGTAACCTAACTTTGATGAAATCAATCATTTTTGCCTTATATTTGTGTCGTGTTTTTGACATTTTAGTAAGTCTTCCCAAATTAGCTGGGTGTGGTGGCACATGTCTGTGGTCCAAGCTACTTAGGAAGCTAAGGTAGGAGGATGGCTTGAGCCCAGGAGGTCCAGTCTGCGGTGAGCCATGTTTGCGCCACTGCACTGCAGCTTGGGTACCAGAACAAACTTTGTCTCAAAATAAACAAACAAATAAACAGTCTTCCTGGTTCCCAGATGCAAACATACAATATTTTCTGTTTTCTTGCAGTAACTTCATAGTTTACCTTTCACAGGTTGATGTTTAATCTATCAAGACTCAAGTTTTGTACATGATGTTAAATAGTAATCCAGGATTTCCTTTCTTCTTGTTGTTTTCCCCTTTAAAAAGTATGCTAGATTGTCCAACAATACCTGCTAACCAGTCTATGCTTCCCCTCATCAATTTGTGGTACCACCTTTCTTATGTATTAACTACTAAGGTTCTGTTTTCAAGCTTCTGTTCCAGTCTTCTATTTGTCTCCTCTTGCAACAGTACCACACTGCTTCTGTTTATTACTGTGGCTTCTGTTTGGCAAGTCCCTTTTTTTAGGATACAGATTTAGCTATTTGTGATCCTTCATTGTTTCTTTTTATTTTAGAGTAATTTTATCAAGTTCCTCAAACAGTCCAACTGAAATTTGACAATGATACATTAAACTTATAGATTAATTCGGGGAATTGACACCTTTGTAATATTACGTCATCCCATCCAAGTGCACGGAATGTATCTCTATCAGACATATTCTATGTCCTTCGCTACAGAGTTCAAGTTTTGTCCACAGAGATATTATGTGATTCCTAGATATTTAACTATAGCTTTTTCTTTATAACATTGATAATAGTTTCTTAATTTTTAACTATTTTTACTAGTTTGTTATTGCAGCTATACAGAAATTTTGTCTTTATAAGTCTATCTGGCAAATCTGTTAAATTCTTGCTGATTGAAATAGTTTCTCTGTTCCATTGTCATTATTAATATTATTCTCACAGACATGATAAGTGCTATACTGATTTTTCATTGCTAGTGTAACAAATTACCATAAATTTAGTGGCTTAAAACAACATACATTTTTTATCTTATAGTTGTGTAGGTCAGAAGTCCAATACAAGTTTTCTAGACTAACACCATGGGGTCAGTAGGGCTGGATTCCTTTCTGAATGCTCTGGGAGAAAATCTATTTCCTTGCCTTTTCAAACTTCTAAAAGCCATGAGCTTTCCTCGGCTAATAGTCCCCTTCTTCTAGCTTCAAAGCTGACAATTCCTAGTCCAGTCTTTCTCACACTGCATCACTCTGATCTACTCTTCTACCTCGCTCTTCTACTTTTAAGGACCCTTGTGGTTACCACGATAACCAGGGTAATCTCCTTATGTAAAGGTCAGCTGATTACACTTTAATTCTATTGATTGCCTTGATTCTCTTTTCCAGGTAAGATAACATAGTCACAGATTTCAGAGATTAGGACATGAACATCTTTGGGGACTCATGATTCTGCCTACCACAAGCGCCAAAACAAATAATAATTGTATTGCATTGAAGTACATTGAATATGTTGAAAATTCATGAGTTGATAGTGTTATTCAAAGAGGAAAAAACATTGGTCAGGTTTGAATGACTTTAAGAATCAATTCATTCTGAAAACTGAGAAATAAAATGAATCAAGCATTTACCCTGTTTGAACTAGACCTCAGGGTGACCAAATAGCTGATGAAAAAAATGTTCTTCACAGAAAAGAAATCCACTATAAATGAATAACAATAAAGAATTGGAACATTCTTGGCTGCTAAAAGCTGATGAGGAGTTTTATAATAGATTAGTCTGATAGTACTCAAACACACTGATCAATCTTAATATCACAGAATAGAGATAACAAAACAGTATGACTTCAAGATGATGTAACTAGAAGTACACAATACCATCATTCATGTGAAAAAAACAAACCTGAATCTGATCAAGCATCCAAATCTGTCATCAACATATAGGAAATGCAAAATTTAAAGTCACTTGTTAGACAAAACCATACGGACGCAAGCAGCAAAATAAACACAATATGATTTCTTTAACAAATAAATTGCAAAGGAAAAAAGAAGACTTTGTGTATTAAAAAGAAAGTGAAGCTAATGTAAAATGTTTATGAGACCATTGCATAAATTTGAATGCTATGGGATACATGATCTTAAGGAATTATTGTTAAATTTTTAGGTATGATAGTAATACTAAAGTCCTGTTATTTTTTTAAAGTCCTTTCAAAAAAAAAGTGGTACACATTGAAGTATTTATGGATAAAATCCAATGTCTGGGATTTGCTTAAGAATACTCCAGGTGAAGTTGGAGGTGGTAGTGATGGAAAGTAGGTGACGGTATGGATGAAACAAATTAGCCATGTAATTGTTGAAGGCTGGTGCCAAGCATGCTGGAGTTGATTTTACTTTTTCTCTACATTATGTTTAATTCCATATTAACATATACAAAAGTAAACAGACATTGAACAGTGTCAGTGCTCTTTTATACTGATTACTGAGATAATCATATGAGCTTTCAACTTTAGCCAATTTATGAAGTGAATTATATTGATAGCTTTTTCTGGTAATGTACTTTTCTTGTAACCCTGTACTACATTATTTTGTGAAAATGCTTCTGTATTGTTGGTTAATATTTTATTTAGGTTTTTGCACCTATAGTCATAAGTAAATTGGACCTATAATTTTTTTTTTAACTGCCCTTTCCTGAGTTTGGAATCTAGATTACACCAACCTCATAAAATAAGAGCATATGTTAGAGCGTTTGTTCTTATCTTGCAGATCCCTGAACTGAGGAGGCAAGATCAGTTTGGCAGTTGAAGCAGCTGGAATCTGCAATTCAGGGAATCTAAGAGAAGGGAGCCCTGCAGAGAGAGACTCAGAAACCTAGCCGGGGTTTCTCCAAACATTCAAGGCTGAGGGATAAATGTTACATGCACAGAGTGAGCCCCTAGAGGCTTGCCAATTAGCAACTGCTACAGTTTCATTACCTCAGGGATCACAGATTATGCTACGATTGTGCACCATCTGAAAACAGTTGCTTCCTCTATTTCATCTAGTTTAATATTTATTTAAACCAAGGAGGCTAACCCGGCACCAGTTTTTCTGTTGTGAGTGGATGTGAAAGTGCCAGTTTCATTCTGTTTTACTATTAACTATCCTTAGCTTTAATATGTATCAATAGGTAGCTTGTTGCTATGAATATTAAATGAATGGCATGTTTCACAGGTTGGGTTTAAAGTTGTTTTTTGAGTTAAATCTTTCTTTAATAATACTTTATATATCAAAAACACTAAGAACTCATAGTGTTGAACATCTTCTATATAGGGTCAGATCTATAATAGCTTCTTAACCTTTCCTAACCACTGTTGTTGTTTTTTTAACTAAGCATCCAGTTTGGGAAATTCTGAATTAGGGGAATCATAAAAGGTTTCATTTAAGCTGGGCTACATAAGAGAAGTAAGATATCAAATTGTAAAAATCATTAAGAACTTCTATCCCATTTGAAATGTGGGTTGATGCCTCTTCTCTGTGCTCCCCTAGCATTCTATTCTAGCTGCTTATATATATATAAATTTTATATTAGCATTCTATTTTAGCTGTTTATATATATATGTATATATATATAATGTATATATGCGTATGTGTGTGTGTATATATATGGGTTATTCCAAATATACACAGGGAAAAAAATCTGCTCATAAAAATCTATTAAATATTCCAATCGTCTCACTTTGTGGATAAGAAAAAGAAGAGGTACTTAGATGTCAAATCACTTGGCCTACATCTTTTCCCAAGATTGTAAACTCCTAGTGAGCAGTAACCTCATCTTCATTTTCTTTGTATAAAACAAGAAAGTTTAGCATGAAAAAGGTACTCAATTGCAAATGTGTTGGAATGAATTGAAGACCCTTGCAAGGAGATTTTGTACCTGAAGATCTCTTTCCTTTGGCCATACAGTTCAATAGACCAAGTCTAGCCTTTGAAGGCAGGCCGACTGGAGTTTAATATTACCTTTACCACTTAATAGCCATGTGACCTTGGCCATGTTGTTTCAACACTCTGAACCTCACTTTCTCTTTATATGCGTGGTCCTCCTTACAAGTCTGTGAAAAATGTAAAGTATTTAGCCATAATAGCCCAATATAACAGGCTAAATGATAATAGATTCATGTTCTTTTTCTTTATATTCTCGGATAAACACTGTCCAAGTTTGAGGTGTTTTGAGGTCTCGCCTGATTTGGATTGTTTGAGTTTATGCTATTCTTTGAATTCTTTGAGCTGTTCTGAAGCGGTGTAGCAGGGTATCATGAACAAAAATATCCCCAGTTCAGTCCAAATGCCTGGTTGTATGTCATTCTTATTCCATGTTATAACTAGTTAGAGGGTGTTCCCTCTGTCATTGCATTCAAGTTACAGACTCACACAGAAATTCAGTAGCCAATTTATAAGCCCTAGGCATAAAATTTGGGGAGGAAATGGGCTGAAGAGCAGCATTATGAATAGCACTATTATAATTAATGATATCTCAGGAAGATTTACAATCGTAGGTAGCAGATAAAACAAATAGTACTGCTTCTGCACTTTCCCTCCTTTCATTAGATATGAAATTTTATGGGAAATAAGTCCAGCGAAAAATGTAAGATCTTTCCCAGAAATCCTACCTCATTTGATGAATACTTTGAGGGAATGAATTGGAGCATTTTTTTCTTTTATAGTCTACTTTGCGTTTACAAAGTTAGACTGCCTGGTCAACTGATGAGGAGGGTAGAGGCATTTTTGAAGATCTCTATTGTCTTCCATTCATGTTCATTTCCCACATATCAGTGTCTTCATTAGTAATAAGATTATTAACAACAATAATAGTGATAGTAACTATTCCATGAGAGGGCATTATATATCAGGCATTTTATAAGGTACTTTACATACATACGAGTAAACCTCACACAATTCTACAGGGAGGTGTTTTTATCCCCATTTAACAAGTAAGGAAACAAGGTCCAAGTAAATTAACTTGCTCAAGGTCACACAGGTAGTACCTGGCAGAACATGAATTTAAACCTAAATCCGTCCAACCCCGAAAGCGGCCTTCTAATTATTATAAAGGCTGCCTCTTATTATCACATATCATTTTATTATTAACAATAACAAGCATACCAATTAGCTCAAGAGACAATACAACCAGATAATCATGACAACAGTAATTGTTATATTACTATAATAAAATTGATGTTTTGTATGCTACTATAATCTTGAATTTGAATTGAAATTTGCATTTCTGAAAGCATGTTCCTGTCATCTAACATGATTCTGTGTATTTTAAAGTGGTACTACATCTAGACTTCTACTACTAGATTTCTTTATCATTGAGAATGGTTTGGAAGATTTTAGAGAAACAAGACTTCTTAAATTTCTTATATAGTTTGGAATGAAAAGATATAGCAGGAATAATCCTGTAGTAAGAATTTTCTTGTATAGGACAATACAAATTGTACATCTTGGAAAAAATGTGTTTTGGCTTCAAATGTATTATACAACTTTAATAATACATACCCAGAAGAATGTTTTGTTTTATTAATCTTGTCTCTCTAAGTAAGATATGCTAGTTCAGTCAATAATAGTTAGATTGTTATGCCTCTGGCTGAGTTTTAGAAAGTAATAAGCCAATGAGGAATCACTTCCAATTTCTCATATAACAGCCTTAGATGAGGAAGAGTTCCCTTCTGGTGTTGGAGCTAGGAAGTTGTTGGGGGAAGGAAGGTTGTGAAATAAGTGGTTCTGATATCCTTTACTTTTGTCCACAACTACCAAA
>NW_016107745.1:1097951-1117241 GCF_001604975.1 Cebus imitator
GGGTTTCACCATGTTGACCAGGATGGTCTCGATCTCTTGACCTCGTGATCCACCCGCCTCGGCCTCCCAAAGTGCTGGGATTACAGGCTTGAGCCACCGCGCCCGGCCCAAACTTTAAGTATTAGAGACATTGAGTAACTGCAGTAAACGGAACAATGGCCTCCCAAACATGTCTGCATCCTAATTCCCAGAACCTGTCGATGTTAACTTCTGTGACAAAAGGGATTTTGTATATGTGATCAAGTTAATGATCTGCAATATGGAGATTATCCTGGTTTATCCCGGTGAGCCTCGTGTAGTCACAATGGAAGCAGGAGGAGTCGATCAGAAAGAAGATGATGTGATAAAAGCAGAGGGGAAAAGGGAGATGTGATACACAGCCATGAGCCAAAGAATGAGGACAGCCTTCAGAAACTGGAAAAGACAATGAATGGCTTCTCCCCTAGAGACTCCAGAGCGAGCCCTGCCAACACCTGGATTTCGGCCCTGGAGAACTCCTCTCAGACTTCTGACTTCCAGAACTGTAAGATAACAACGTTGCAGTGTTTTATGTTTGTGGAAATATACTACAATAAGAATCTTATATAATACTTAATTTGGTCAAAATCTGCAGGTGGGTTAGAAGTGAAACAGGCTGATTGCATATTTCTTAAACTAGTCCAGAATGAATGTTGCAACAGAAATTACAAATTTTAAAATCCAAACACAAACGGTGACCTCAGAGGACTTTTTAAGCGATGCTTTCAGCGGAGTAACTTCTCCACAGTGTCTATTAAGGATGTTTTTTTTTTTTTTCTTTTTTCTTTTTTTGAGATGGAGTCTCACTCTGTTTACCAGCCTGGAATGCAATGGCACGACCTTGGCTTACTGTAACCTACACCTCCCAGGTTCAAACAATTCTCCTGCCTCAGCCTCCCGAGTAGCTGAGATTACAGGCACCTGCCACCATACCCAGCTAATTTTTTGTATTTTTAGTAGAGATGGAGTTTCACCATGTTGGCCAGGCTGGTCTCAAACTCCTGACATCAGGTGATCCACCCACCTCAGCCTCCCAAAGTCCTGGGATTACAGGCATGAGTCACCACGCCTGGCTAAGGATGGTTTCTTAGCATACTTAATTGATAAGCAGTCCCTTTCAGTTCTTTGTGGGCAAACTGTAAATTTTAACAAAATTAAATCCTGATACAGTGCCTGAAAATAAATCAGGCCTCTTAACTGAGGGTGTGGACAAAAACCATGAGGCCATATTTGTACCAGGTGACTGTCCTCCTACCCTTTGCAACCCTGGGTATTCCATTCTGGGTATTCTTCCTCATACAGAGGTGGCTTATCAATGCCTTTGGGTATCTTTATTTCCCTTGTTCTTATAGGGAAGAAGAGTGGAGTTGAGTTGGGTCTTTCTCCATTTCTCAATGAGATTGCAGCCCCACTCCCGTACTGAAGACCCACCCTTCTGTGTTGAGCATTTCTCAGCTTCTGGCCCTCAGAATAAGGTTGACCTTTCACCTCTTTCTCAAACTTCTGAGCTCTTATACAAATAAAGTAAGCAGCTTTTGTTTAATTGGTTTGATCATGATATGGTTTCAGCTCTTTCCCTTGTTCCATAAGAACAAGGAAAATGAAGATACCGAAAGGCATTGATAAACCACATCTGTCTGAGGAAGAATACCCAGAATGGAATACTCTGGTTGCAAGGGGTAGGAGGATAGTCACTTAGGGCTAATATGGCCTTACGGTTTTTGTCCACACCCTCAGTTAAGAGGCCTGATTTATTTTCAGGCACTGGTTTCAGAGGTTTGAGTGGTCCCCACTCAAGCCTTATGTTGAATTGTAATCCCAGGGTTGGGGGAGGGATGTGGTGGGAGGAGATTGGCATGGAAACGTATAGTTAGTGAGTTCTCAGGAGATCTGGTTGTTTAAAAGTGGATAGCACTTCCCTCTTCGCTGTCCTTTTCCCACCGCACCATGCTTGTAAGTTTCCTGAAGCCTCTCCAGCCATGCTTCATGTACCATCAGTAGAGCTGTTAACCAATTAAAACTCTTTTCTGTATAAATGACCTAGTCTCAGGTAGTTCTTTATAGCAGTGTGAGAGTGGACTAACACAAATTATCTCTTGTTAAAGAAATAATGGTTAAGAACACCTGAAATTATATACATATCTGCTTCCACTCCAGACCAATTAAATCAGAACCTTTGGGAGTGAGGCCTAGGCATCTATATTTAAAAGTTTCCCCAGGTAATTAGAGTCAGGACTGAGAACCATTGTTCTAACTCAGTCATAAACCCTATTTCTGGCCAAATTTTAATCACCAGTGTCATGGGATGAATTGTGTCTCCCCAAAGTTCCCATGTTAAGGTCCTAACACCCAGTAATTTAGTATGTGTCTATATTTGCAGATAAGGTCTTCAGAGAGGTAATTAAGGTTAAATAAGGTTATTAAAGCAGGCCCTAGTCCAATGTGACTAGTCTCCTTGTAAAAGAGGAGAATCGTATATAAACACAGAAAGAGAAAAGACCATGTGAGGACACAGAGAGAGGATGGCCTGCTGCAAGCCGCAGAGAGAGACCTCAGAAGAAACCAACCCTACCAACACCTTTGTCTTGGACTGATAGCCTCCAGAACTATGAGAAAATTAATTTCTGTTGCTTAAGCCACCAAGTTTAGCCAGTATACCAGTTAAAAATTTTTATCAAATCCATCGAACATTTTCATCCTAGAAATACTCATTCTCTGAACTCTGACCATTAGCATGGTCTATACTTCTTTTCAAGGAGATAAAAAGTCATAATAGCACTCAGCATAAGAAAATGTCAAATACTCAGGTGAATCTTTTTATTTTAGTTTCAAATAGAAAACTCAATTATTATTTGCTTTAAAAATGAGATATTTAATTGTCTCAAGTAATAAGAAGTCTGCAGGTGATGAGGAGAGAGATGCTGGAGAAAATTATCTGGTTTAAAGGCCCAGGCCTTTTCTGTCTGTCCATTTTACTGTCTTTAGCACGTTTTGGTGGGTTTTGTTTGGTTTTGTCCTTGCGCTGGTTGTCTTCAGGTTGCTTGTTTGTATTCTACCGGGAAAAAGTAGAATGGGCAGCACCAAGTAACTGGCAATTCATGTGTGTCCCTTTTTATGGAAAAGTAAAAGCTTTTCCAGACCTCCCAACAGACATCGGTTTGCTAAGGTCACACAGCCTCCTGTAGGTAGAGGAGAAGCTAAAGGTGGAATATCTCACAAGTGGGAAAGGAACATTCATGACAGGCTTAAAGCAGCGGTTCTCAATAATAATTCATCCATTATGTCATCTGGAACAAAACTGGGTCCAAATAGCAAGACAGGAAAAGTAATAGGGTAGGGCTAGTGATTAATATGTTGTGCCACATGCAACTAGAAACTATTTGCTCATAAAACGGGGAAGATCCAGCTGGATTGGAGCACATTTGAATTTAAGACTGAAAGGATCAGTCAGTCTCTTCCCTCTCTGTCCATTCCTCCTCCTCCTCTATTCCCTTTCCTCTCTCTCCCCCTCATCTTCCACTTTCTCCATTTTTTCCTGCCTTCATCACCATTCACTCTATTTCTAACATATCTTCATAGCCAGAGTTAGATAATCAAACAGGACTATAAGAAATACTCTTTTTTTTTTATTTATTTTTTTGAAACAGTGTCTCCCTCTGTTGCTCAAAATGGAGTGCAGTGGTGTGATCTCAGGTCACTGCAAACTCTGCCTCCCAGATTCAAGCAATTCTCTTGCCTCAGCCTCCCAATAGCTGAGACTACAGGCCCACACCACCACACCTGGCTAATTTTTCTATTTTTAGTAGAGGTGGGGTTTCACCATGTTGGCCAGGCTGGCCTCAAACTCTTGGCCTCAAGTCATCTGCCTGCCTTGGCCTCCCAAAGTATTAGGATTATAGCCATGAGCCACTGTGCTTGGCCACAAAATACTCTTTACAGAACCAAAATAGATGACCATGCAGTGATCAATTGAATGCATTCAGTGATAGCTCACTGCCTTCTGCAGAGATGCTGCATATGACAGTATAGGTTGTGCTCTGCATAGGGCATCTGCCCAAAGCAGCAGATGGATGGGGCCCGGAAGTCACTGTGTCAGGCTTTGATCAACTAAAGAAAGAAGTGCCTTTTTCTAATCACACAAAGATGCCATATAAGCATCAGGCCCCGGCAATATGAGGCTCTCTTTTCCAGTGTTACATGGCTCTGACCACTATCAAGTTCTCTTTTACAAGGAGAGAAAATTTATTTCCACAAAGATTCTACTTAAGGGTCATTTAATGGCTTGGAGCTGTTAGGACACATCTGCTCCCTCCTCTTAGTCCCCATGACATCTTATCTACTCCAGGATACTCAGACCTCGTTCCTCCAGACGTGAACACAGCTTCAAAACGGCTCAGATTCGGCCTTACCATTCACCCTCATTCTTCTTCCATTACATCATTCAATAGTCAGTGGCCCTGTTAAGCTGTAGCACCATAGCTTGAACATTGAAATGGAATGTCCTAAAAAAGAGAAAGAAGATGTAGAAAATAAAAGGCTCTGTTCACAGAAATCACCTTGCTGCTGCATGGCCGTGAAGGAGTAGACACGAGCAGGCTCAACAGTAAGTGGCAGAGTTTAGTGTCCTAGAAGACAATAGAGGAAAGAGTTTCAAGGATGAAGTGAGGATCATCAGTGTCCCATGCTGTTATGAGGCTGGGAAGTAAGATAAATACCAAGGTCTCTAATAGATTTGAAAATTAGTCATTGGAGACCTTCATCAGATGAGTTTCAGTTAATGGATGAATATGGATAAATTCCAAGTAAAGCAGTAGGGAAAGCAAATGCAGAAAAAAGCAAGCTGGCCAGGTGTGGTGGCTCATGCCTGTAACCCCCGCACTTTGGGAGGTCAAGGTAGGAGGATTGCTTGAGCTCAGGAGTTGGAAATCAGCCTGGGTAACATAGTGAGACCCCCATCTTTACAAAAAATAAAACATTAGCCAAGTGTGGTGATGCACACCTGTAGTCCCAGCTACTCAGGGTGGGGCTGCAGTGGGAGGATCACTTGAGCCTGGGAGGTCAAGGCTGCAGTGAGCCAAGATTGTGCCACTGCACTCCAGCCTGGGTGACAGAGTGAGACCTTGTCTCAGAAGAAGAAGAGGAAGAGGAAGGACAAGAAGGAGGAGGAGGAGGAAAGGAAGAAGGAGAAGAAGGAGGAGGAGGAGGAGGAGGAAGAAAGACGAGCTCATGGATGACTGTTACAGAGGACACAGCCCAGAAGATGGTGGTCAAGGAGTGTGTGTATGTGTATGTGTGCACACATGTGTGTTTAAGGATGGGAGAAACTTAAGTAGTGCCACAGGCTGAGCAGAAAGAGATAGGAGAGAGAGAGGCTGCAACCTGAAATCAGGAAGATGATTATTGGAAAGATGATTATTGAAGCTAATCTTCTAGAAGACTTAGAAGAGTCTGGGGTCAAAGGCACAGGTGAAGTTGGGTTTGAAGAGGTAGACTAACACATCTTCCATGGAGCCTGAGAGAAGAAGAATGTGCAATAGAAAAATGGGGAAACTCCTTTGAAATTAGGACACAGAAAGATTTTGGACCATATCTTTTATAAAATGCAGTCATTTCAGTGCTAATACATCCCTTCTTCCCTCTCCCACGTCATAAAATATTTATTGAATTTGAGCCACCAAGCATGTTGACTACAGAAAAAAATGAGACAAAGCCTTTATTCCTGAAGAGTTGGCCTAGCAGAGAAGCTGCTGCTCCTCCTTCTCACGCTTCTCACTCCCGCCGCAGGACCAAGACCAGCACCACACGCAGGCCAGCGACTAGAGAGAGCTCCCTTTTCTCACAGCCAATGAGATCCTAAGTCCTTTAAATCTTTCTATGTGTTCTTGATATTTCCTAATCATTTTGTCAAATGTATGAGGGAACACAGCTCGCTGGGATGGCAGGAGAAGGGAAGGAGTCAGAGACAGACCAAGTTGGGGAGGAAAAATAAACTGTTATTTTAAAGCAAATGGCCTGATCCCTCTTCTGGAAAGAAGTGTGCTTTTTTTGGGAAAAAAAAAAAAAAAAAAAGACTTCTCTACAAGTAAAAACAAGGAAACCCAGAGGATATAACCAGGATAGCCTTGTAGACAAGTGCCTCTCACAGTGAAATGGGATGAATTGTGAGGTTTGAGTGTGGTGAGGAGGAGGGAAGTCTGAGAATACCTACAGTGAGAGAGGGAGAAGTGAGGTCTGAAGCCCTGTGAGAGTGAGCAGGGTGGGTTGTGCTCCCAGAAAGTCATCTCTGAATAGAAAAAAAAAATGAGCTGGAAACAGGAAGTGAGGTGACGGCCCCACACTTCCTGGAGACACTGTGTAATTGTTGGCTTCTGTATCAGGCTGGCCCCGGGCCCTGTGAGATCCTTCAGGCAAACGGCCAGGTCTTGACTATTTTATTCCCAGGAGTCATCATGGTGTCCAGGTGGTTTCATGGAGCATGAAGTTTATATAATTTGGCCCCCCTCCCTTTAATGAGAAGAATACAAAATATATTAATAAAAAATTAAGTATGATAGTGAATATAGTGAAAGTCAGTATAGTAGAACACAGCAGTATTCCTAGCAGCCATTTAGAATGAGGGAATACATCACAAACTGAATTTTTAAATGCTCAAAATCCAGAAAAATTGCAGTCTAGTTTTATCAACTGCCTGTTATATCAGTATATTTCTTTCTGTATTTCTTGTGTTTATTCTTTGATCATCCCTTCATTTGACAATTTTTTAAGACTTTTTTATTTTGAGAGAACAAAAAGATAATTCAGTCTTTCTTCTAGAATGATTGATAAAATTAGCCTTTTATTTTATAGATTCAGGAAAGTATATTTTAGTTTCACAACTCCTTATTGGTCATGTCTTGTACATTTTTCAGACTGTTGTTTTAAAAGCCGCTATTAAGTTTTTTTTTGTTATGTGCTCTAAGATTTCAAGGCATTTTGCACCTGCTTGTGCAGTACTAATTCTGCACACTCGGAATTGACAGCACTCATTAACCAGTTTGTGGCTGATTGACGTCTGCGTTGTGGAGGCCATGCACCTGCAAGTCATGTCACTGGGCAAGTCAGTAGAGTGGACCACAGCAGTGTTCCTAGAAGCCATTCCTACACAAGATGGCTGACAATAATTTTATATGGGAAGTGACTGTGAATCACATAAACATAGCCCACTAAACCCAAACGTCACTCAACTTCCCTTTAGCTGGGTCCCCAAAATGCCCATGGATACTTCAAATTGCTACCATATGTGAAGATGAGTGAAGTGGAGGGGAAGGAAGTTGGTGTAGAAAAAGACAAGGATCTTAGAAGACTTCCATTAAAATATCTTCCTTTAGAAATTTCTAAGAACGGGCCAGGCATGGTGGCTCACGTCTGTAATCCCATCACTTTGGGAGGCTGAGGCAGGCGGATCACGAGGTCAGGAGATCGAGACCAGCCTGGCTAACACGGTGAAACCCTGTCTCTACTAGAAATACAAAAAATTAACTTGGTGTGGTGGTGGGCACCTGTAATACCAGATACTCAGGAGGCTGAGGCAGGAGAATTGCTTCAACCCAGGAGGCAGAGGTTGCAGTGAGCCGAGGTCGCTTCTCTGCACTCAGAGTGAGACTCTGTCTCAAACAAACAAACAAACAAAAAATGTATAAGAATATGGTATCAGGGGATCACAATTCTGGAGAAGGGGCCAGTGCAAGTTAGGGGCTATGATGTCTTGTGAACCTACATTAAATCTGTCGGTCTGTCCCATAAGTGGGCACTGTCATATCATGGGCCCTAGATGAAGGTTGACCAATTGAAGCGATGAGAAAGTGAGGGAAAGGGAGGAGAGGAGTGAGCAGGAACAACAGCACTGCTGCCTGTAAAGAAGCAGCTGCCTGACACTGTTGGTAGTTGGTGAGGTATCATCAGTACCCCAGCCTGACCTCAGCCTGAGGAATTCGCTCTGCTTGTCTGCTGGGGCTTTGGACCTCCTAGATGAGCTGGCTGTGTTCCTCCCTCCTCTTCACCCCTAGCTGTTTTAGCTACACAAAGGGCTATATTCTTATCACCATGGCAGGAAGTTTGCCAGTCACCAAGCCTCCCTGTGTGCCTCTTTGATTTGCAACATTTAAAGGGCATGAAGAGACGCATTCAGAGGCAGGCTTTTAAACCCGAAGTTACCCTAGTGTGAGTCCCAACTGAAACATCCTTGCTGGCAGTGACTGCTAAGCACAGCTGGACAGATGCAGCATTTGCCCTATAAAACATTTGATACTTGGCCAATAAACTGTAAAGAGGGGAAAAAAAAAAAAAGCCCCTGTCTACTTTGCAGTTATAGGGCAGCTTTGGAATGTGCTAACCAAAGCAAAACGTGACTCTTGCTCCACTGGAGTATACTATCCCAGCCCTGCTGATGAATAAGAGTATAGTTCAGCCTCACTCAAACTCCCACTTGGCAGAGCCATGGGATTTCAGAGCCTTCCCCCAGATCCCTCCCTTCCCTACTGCTCTTGGCTGATTAAGGGTGTCCTCAGGAGCCACTGAAGCCGTCTGGCCATGGGTACCACAGTCACTCTCCGCTCCACCTCTTTGTGGCCTTGTCGAATGGTGCAACTACCATGGCAAAAGAATGGTGACCTGCACCTCCGCTGTCATTACTGTCCTCTTTAGAGCTGTCCCTTTGCTTGCACCCATGCTTCTCTGTTCTCCGTATAACAAGGGTCTTGAGGCTGGGTGTGATGGCTCATGCCTATAATTCCAGCTCTTTCGGAGGGCAAAGTGGGAGCCTTGCTTGAGGCTAGGAGTTTGATATTAGCCTGGGAAACATAAAGAGACCCTGTCTCTACAAAAAAAAAATTATATATATTACACACACATTAATATATTGAAGGGAGAATCTCTCTAGCCAGTGAAAGCTTCTCCTTCAGTCAGATGTCAGGGAACCTGGCAACCTCCTGAAAAGTTATTTATAAGGATGAATGCCCATTCTGATTTTTGAATTTATTCTTGATGAATGTGAGTCATCTAAGGCCAAGTTGGAAGACAATTTTGGAAGACGATCAGTAGCATCCAGAATCAAGTACAAAATATGATTCCTCCCTGCCAACGCACAAACCTACAAAAATTCCAAGATAGAAGTCATGGGCTTCCTCCTTTAGAATGAATTCCTTACAAGCCCACAGATTCTGCTTCAGGGTATCCTGAGTTCCAATTTGCTTGAGTGCCAATAATCTGGGGCTCAGCCATCTGGCCTCAGAGTCCCTTTTATGTCTCCCCAGAAATAAGAAGGTCTGTGTTCTTATATAGACAATATTTCTGGAAGCTTTGTTCTCTCAGAGTTCCTGTCTTAGTTTGGGATGCCTCAGAACCCTCAGACAATTATTCAAGTGTAAGTCATTTACTGAGGAGGTGATCCCAGGAAACACTAATTAGGGTAGGAAGCAAGCCACCAAAGTGCGCATTAGTAAGCAAATTTTCACTGTGGGCAACTCCACATATATGACTCCACATATATTATTTAATAGTCATATTAAATAACACTGCTAGCCAATTAGAATATATATCTCAGAATTATCCCACCCAAGGTGTCGGGATACTGGGGTCTTTAAACAGCCATTCTCATCAGCTGTTGTTTGGAGTGTTAATTCCTGCCCTTCTGGCCTGGCGTGTGGGTAGAATGAGCTCCAGCAGGTAAAGCCAGCAGAAATTCACAGGTGCTGGTTGTTGGAAGTCAGGCCAGTGGGCAAAAACATGGGAAATGCCAGGAAGTAGGGGTGGGACGCTGTCGAAGGGGCTACAGTTCCCAAGGTGGACAAGCAGGACCCACTTATGCCATCAGGAAGGCTACCAGCCAGGGAAAGTGTTTGCATGATTTTCAGGGTGTAATGATAATCTGTATGGTGGCCCTGAGTAATCTTTCCAGTAGGGAACAGCTGAGGATTTAGGAACAGAATCAGTCCTACATCCCCAGGCCATTGGCACTGACAAGAATCAGGCAGGAAGTTGGGGCTCAGGATGGAAATCTTAGTTCAGAGGGAACAGGGGTTCTAAGGTAGGGAAACAGAGGCATAAATCTGCATTTCTCTAGGCAAGTGATTCCCAATGAGGATGATTTCATCCTGTAGGTATTTCAGGAATGTGTGGGCCATTTAAAAAATGCTCGTCACAATTGAGTGACGCTCCTGGCACTTAGTGGGCAAGATTCATAAATGCTAGGTATTCCTACACAGTAAAGAACTGTTCAGCATCCCTAAATCTTATCCTTTTCCTTATTATTTTTTTAGACAGGGTCTACCTCGGCTCACTGCAACCTCCGACACCTGAGCTCAAGGGATTCTCCCACCTCAAGCGCCTGCGTAGCTGGAACTACAGACGTGCACCACCACACCCGGCTACTTTTTGTATTTTTTGTAGAGACAGGGTTTCACCATGTTGCCCAAGCTGTTCTCAAACTCCTGAGCTCAAGCAATTTGCCCACTTAGCCTCCCAAAGTGCTGGGATTACAGGTGTGAGCCACCGTGCCTGGCCTCTTTACATATTCTTATAGGTAGAACTTGTTTATAAACAGTTGAATCTTCAGCCTAACTTCATTTTACAAATAAGCTCAGTCTTTTTTTCATGGCTTTAATACAGCAAAAAATTTTTAGGAATGCGGCTTCCTTTGTTTTTTTTTTTTCAGTCCGGAGGTCTTGTATTTATTTATTTTTTATACCTGTTACAACATGAATCATAAGGAAGAAGTTCCAGCAGCTCAGGCTCCTTTTCATTGATTCTCACAGTGTGCCTCTCTGGGTGGAGCAGGCTGGCACTTCAATTGAACCCAGGTAACTTGCTCTTTGGTTTCATTCTTTTTCTGATCTTTTTCCTTCATGTGTTTCAGGAAGCTACCTCTGCTCTTAGGGTGCTTAATATGCTCAATACCCACATTCATTCTCTTGGCAACAATCTTGCCCTTAACTTGTCTGTTTACAACATGCCAACAGCATGTGCCTGGTGACACTGTAGACTTTTCCAGTTTTGCCATGGTAACATTTGTAGGGCATTCCTTTTTGAACAGTGCCCATTCCCTTGATGTCTACAATATTGCCTTTCTTGTAGATTCACATGTATGTGGTCAAAGGAACAACTCCATGTTTTCTTTCTTTCTTTCTTTTTTTTTTTTTTTTTTGAGGCACAGTCTCGCTATGTTTTCTAAATGGCTTTGAGACTATGAATTAGGTGCCTCTCTTTCTAAACTTTGTCTTCGTCATTTTGGCAAATTACTGGAAGATGGCATTTCAGCCAAAAGATGCAACTACATTTTTAATCAAAAGAAGACTATATTTTTGTCGGCTGGGCGTGGTGGCTCACTCCTGTAATCCAAGCACTTTGGAGGCCAAGATGGGCGGATCATCTGAGGTCAGGAGTTCAAGACCAGCCTGACCAAGATGGTGAAACCCCGTCTTTAAAAAAAAAAAAAAAGAAGAAGAAGGCTATATTTTGTTTTGTTCAGAACTCTACCAGCAGTTGTACAAGAGCTTAGCAAAGCATATTATTCGCAGCTAGTGGTAATATTTGAATCACCAATTCAACATTCCTGATTGAGTCAGTTAGCATTTGCAGTTCTCGCATTTGGGTAATTTTATGAAGAGACGAAAGCATACACTACTTTATTAAGTCTTTTTGATGTAGCCGTGCCAGAGCATTTAGATATGGAAATACATATTATTCTACTACAGGTTACTTCCCTTTTATTTTTCTTTTGTATTACAGTTAGAATATTATTTACATGTTTTAAAAAGTTGTGTGCAGGCAAGTTATATTTTCTGTGATTTTTAAATGGTGAAGAAAGCGTTACAAAATATTTGTTATAAAAAAGCAGGGTTGAGTCTGGTAGGGCTGTTTCACTGCCTGAAGCTTATCAGAGAATATCAGGGATAACAAGAGGAGTTCAAACGCCCCCTGCTGGTAAGGCCCGGCTCCTGCCATCCTGAAAGCCTCGTTTCTCGTCAACAGTGCTCATCAATTCTGGACTCAGCCTTGAGATTTTGGTATCTGTTTTTAAAAAGCTATCAACAAACCTGATCCAGACTAGAATGTCAAAGGTATCAATAGATCTAAAAAACCTTATTTTTAAAAAAGAAAAAAATGTGATTGAGAGGGATTGGAGGCTTTTACCTTGAAAATGTGATATGAGGATGAGCCAAGGGAGAAGGAGGAACTAAATCCCTTCACTTCATTTTTGAAGGGCTGACATGGAGCAGACCGATTCTGAGTGCGAAACAGGGGAAACCAGGACCAGTGGTCATATAACTGCGATGAATGCTTTCAAAATATTAGGATGCATATTAGGATACAAATATGGTCCCTTTTTTTTCAAATTAAATAATCAAATTCCCCTATCGCGCACTTCCCATGAGTTTTTTTCTGGAAGTTCAGTTCCTCTTTCCCGAGCCTTCCCTTCCTTCTTGTAAGAATCATATGGAAACGGATCCATCAAGGTTCTCACAAACAAATGGAGACAGGAGGCCCGCGTGTTCCCCTCCTGCCGTTGCGTCCTGCTCCCACGTGGTGGCACTGTTGTAGACAGCTCAACAGTACTCTTGATGCCACTGCAGAGTTGACGGTAACGATTGCCACGGTTCTTTGAGGAGGCATAGCCCCAGCCTACAGAGACCCCGTCCTTTTCTCCTAAAACGTTTTCCGTTCTCAGTACTTGCTCGTTCAGCAAATTTTCCTAGAATGCAACTTCCTGGAAGACACACAGTCACTTCTCACGGAACAAGCCAGCCCCGTTTGCACTGTGGTGCTGGTGTCTGACTCTGCCCAGACCCAAAGCTCTGTCCTTTCCTCTCTCCCAGGATTTATTCACTCCGGGCGTAGGGCAGCTTTTTCCTCTGGAACTCTCAAGGTGTAGAGTCTCATTCTCCGCATTTCTCAGGCCGGCTGCCCTTCCTTCCACCGTTCTCAGCTCATTTCTGCTCCTGTCTATTCAATGACGTGTCAGCCAGTTTCTCTTATTAAACAATTATGATTGTATAATAATTATGCCTCTTCTCTAACAGGCACCTATTACAATTCTTTTAGGGTGTGGGACAGATTTTATCTTAATATAAGAATTCTTAAAGCCCGTAGCTCTATAATGCCTGCCTCGGGAGGTAGTTGAGTTCCTTGTCTCTAGAAATAATATGGGCTGTCTGCGTAACCCTCTCGCCAACACCCCAACAGGTGTGCGGGACAAAAACCCCTGCCGTCATGAAGGTGTGGCTCGGGAAGGACAAGGCTTGACTGTATTAATAGTTAAATCCCCTGTTCCCCCAAATGTGCCTACTTCACAGTTTCCCCCTTTTGTTGAAACTAATGAGTCACGATTGGAGTAATGTTTTTCTGTGACTCTAAAACCATTTTGCTTAATGAGGTACTAAGTCTTTATAATTAGGCCCAGAAGGAAACGAGGACGTGGCCCTTAAGAGCAATAATTATTTCAGTTATTTATGGTAATAAAAATTTGAATATAGGAATTCTTCCTCAGAATGTGACTGTTTATTCTTTTACATATTGCCTAACAGGCAATTACCCTATTAAGGCGGCGTTTTGTTGCTAAATACATTAATTGAAATGTAAATTAAATGTAAATCAACTAATTAAATTGATTTGTAATGAACTTGTCAGGCGGGCCTCTCTGATCAGATGCATTTCACTAATAAACAAGCATTGCAGCCAGCTCAACACACAACTGGGGCGAAAGGGTGCCTGAGCTCTTTCCCATCTGACACCGGTGAAGAAGGGAGGGTCTGCATTACCCGGAACTTCAGGAAGAAAGGGGAGCATTTCGGCCAGGCCGTTGGAAACAGGCTTTCCTTCTGATACCTTTATGGGCCTTGTTTTGGTTTTTTACAGACGCAATGCTTTCAGATGCAAAAGCTAGAAAAATTCAACTCAAATTGGGTCATGTAAATGAAACATCCCAAAGTAGGAGGAGCTTTGGGCGTGGCTCCTTCGGAGATGCAGCTCCATTGCTCTCTGATTTCTCTCGGCTGTGCACTCCTCCCTGCGTTGCCTTCACCTTTGGTTGGTGTCTTATGGACTGCAGGCTTTATCACACAGAGGAGGAGCAGGACTGTTTCCACAGTCACTGAAGGTAAGGCTTGAGGCTTGTGCCAATTGAACCAGGGCAGCTTTTGCCGCTGGCATGCACTGGTACCGCTGAACGAACCAGTTGTTAAAATAGTGAGACATTTTGATACAGTTACCAAGTAGCTACTTTAGTACCCAGTGACTGCTGGATACGCAAACGTCTCCTTCCTACACTGGCCTCTCTGGCTTCTCACCCAGAGCCCCACAGACCGCTTTATGCTTCAGCAAGGAAAGGATTAATGCTTGGTGTAAGAGGGGCCTCCAGAACCCTGCTCTGGTGCCATGGCTGGTCCCTACCCTGATTGGTTGGGGGCCTTGTTATGCTGGTTGTTAAGTATTCTGAAAATGTTCTCGGTACGTATTAGATCACTCCTAAACCAATCTCTAGGGTTATGGGAATCCCATTTACTGATTAGCTACACTTCCTAATTTATACTTTGGCAAGGGAGAAGATTTTTTCTTGGTGATTCTAGACTCAGTCTAGGAGAGTGATCCTCAAACTTGATTGTGCATCAGAATCCCCTGGAGGGCTTATTAAATCACGGATTGCTGAGCTCCATGACCACAGTTGCGGATTCAGTGGTGGATCCTAAGCCTTTATATTACTATCAGCATCAGGTGATGGCGATGCTGCTGGATAGCAGATGCACCTGACAGAGCAATAGCTTAAGCATAACCTGAGAATGACCCTGGGGCCTAAGAAGAATGTGTGTTCAGAGCACTGAGCTAAGGAATCTAGGAGGGCCCAACCCAGAGTTTCACTTGCTATCTATGAAGGACATTTGAACACATAGCCCAGCCCTTGGAATACAGGCCATGCAGGGGATTGAGGCCCTTTGTTTTGGGTTAGAAGAAGGTTGCCAGGTACAGGTTGCTAGCAGGAGGGTACTGTATTAGGGTTCTCTAGAGGGACAGAACTAATGGAGTGTGTTTGTGTGTGTTAAATTTATTAACTCACACAATCGCAGGGTCCCACAATAGGCCGTTTGCAGGCTGAGAAACAAGGAGAGCCAGTCCCAGTTTCAAAACTGAAGAACTTGGAGTCCAGTGTTGGAGGGCAGGAAGCATCTAGCATGTGAGGAAGATGTAGCCCGGGGTGGGGGGGTAGGCCAGGCTCTCTTTTCACATTTTTTCTGCCTGCTTATATTCTAGCCAGGCTGGCAGCTGATTAGATTCTGCCCACCCAGATTAAGGGTGGGTCTGCCTTTCCCAGTCCACTTACTCAAATGTTAATCTCCTTTGGCAACACCCTCACAGATACACCCAGGATCAATACTTTGTATCCTTCAATCCAATCAAATTAACTCTCAATATTAACCATCACAGGTACTAAGTGAAAATGCTGTATAAACTGCATGCATTTTACAAATGGTAGCGGTTCTCCTTTTCAGGCTGCCACTACTAGACCATGCCTGTACGTAAGTCCCCCTGATAAACTCTATGTCTCATTCACTGGATCTGGGCCTTTTTGACACAGTGCTATCCCTACTGACTCTATAACAGCTGCAAGACTGGAGACCACACTTTGAGAACCACTGCTCTAGAGTCTTTTCTGTCCTTGGGAAAATCAAGAACATTGTAATTGCAACAATTTTCTGAGTTAAGTAGTTGAGATAAGGAACCTAGTTGAGAAAGGCAGCTCTAGGCCAGGGACCTGCAAACTGTGGGTCATGGGCCAAATCCAGCCTGCCACATGTTTTTGTAAAGCGGTTTGGGAACACAGAAATGTTCATTTGTGTATAGATTATCTATAGTTTCTTTCATGCTACTTTGGCAAGGTTGAGTAATTGGGAAAGAGATCTAATGGCATGCAAAGCCTAAGATATTTACCAACTGGGTCTTTCAGAAAAAAATCTGCCAACCCCTGTTCTCAACTAATCAAGATCCACCTCTGGAATTGAAAGTGGAGTTAAATCTCATCCATCGGCCTAGACTACACAACTGAAGATGAGTAGAGTAGATGGGAAAAAATGAACCATGTTCACCATAGTCCTCATCTATTAAAATAATCCCTGCTCTAAAGAAGTTCTATTGTTTTGCAGTCAAAGTACCAGCTAAAATGAGTAGTAGCAGAAGTAAACAAAAATATTTAGCATCAAGGATGTGGATCTGAGGCATAGCAAGATTTGTCTTAGTACAGTTCCCTTAGGTTACCTCAGAGACCAATAGACTCACAGATTGAACTGTCTGTCAAGTCTAAAATTCTAAGAAGCCTTCAAGGTATGGGGAATCTAAGAGCTTCCCCCAACCTACTTTTTTTTGGCCAGTGAGGCACAGATGGATCTTATTAACACAAAAAGATGTATCTAAAATCATTCATTCATTCATTTAAAAAATATGCTGAGCACCTACAACGTAAAAACTGTTCAAGGGACCAGGGATTTAGCAGTGAACAAAATCAATCATTCTGCAGTAAAGTTTGCCAGTTGTTAAGGCTTACTGATGCCCACAAAGCTTCCAATCAGTCTTTTAGTGATCACCCTTTAATTTTGACACATCTTTATAAAGAAATAGAACACTTCCAGCATCCTAGGACTATTCCCCAGCACCTCCTGTCCCTTTGTTCCGTTTCATCTACCTCTTCCCTCTCCTTAGAGGTAACTGCTATTCTGACTTTTACAAAATCGCTCTCTTGCTTTGATTTTTTTTTTTTTTTTTTTTTGAGACAGTTTTCCCTTTTTTTTTTTTTTTTGTTTTTAATGGCGCGATCTCGGCTCACCGCATCCTCCGCCTCCTGGGTTCAGGCAATTCTCCTGCCTCAGCCTCCTGAGTAGCTGGGATTACAGGCACGCGCCACCATGCCCAGCTGATTTTTTGTGGTTTTAGTAGAGACGGGGTTTCACCATGTTGACCAGGATGGTCTCGATCTCTTGACCTCGTGATCCACCCGCCTCGGCCTCCCAAAGTGCTGGGATTACAGGTGTGAGCCACCGCGCCCGGCCTCTTGCTTTGTTTTATACTTTTATCACCTAAGCATGCAAGCATAAATGATTTAACCTAGTTTTCTTTGTTTTGAATTCAATGTATATTTAATCACACATTATGTACTCATGTCTTGCTGTTTTCAATCAGCAATACATTAAGATTCCTTCATATTATTGTGAGTAGCAACATTATTAATGTTGAGTTGCATTTCATCACGTGTATATATACCACATTTTATCTTTTCATTCTACAGTCGGTGGACATTTGGGTCATTCCCATCTTGAGGTTATTGTAAACAATGCTGCCGTAAGCATGCTTGTGCATGCCTCCCACTGGACTTGGGCATAAGTTTCTCTAGAATATATACCCAGGAGTGGAATTGTTGGGTCGCAGGGGAAGAGTATTACCAACTGAATTGTATATTGCCAAATTATTTTTCAAAATCATGCCAATTGATGTACTTAGCAGTGGAAGAGAGTTCCCATTCCATACCCTTGCCAACACTTGGTACTATCAGACTTTTAAATTCTTGCTAATCTGATATTTTTAAAATGTAACTTAATTAGATTGTGGTAAGAACACATAACCTGAAATCTACCCTCTTAACAAATTCCTAAGTTAATTTATTGTTGACTATCGATACAATGCTGTACAGCCGATCTCGAGTTTATTCATCTTGCTTAACTGGAACTTTATGCCCACTGATTAGTCATTCCCATCCCCTCCTCCCCACATCCCTGGCTACCACTCTTTCATTCTATGAATTTCACTATTTTAGATACATAAGAGGAATTCTGTAGTATTTAGTTTTCTGTAACCGGCATGTTTCACTTAGAATAATGTCCTCAAGGTTCATCCATGTTGTTGCATATTGCAGAATTTTCTTCCTTTCTTAAGGCTGAAGAGTATTTCATTGTATGTATATATCACATTTCCTTTTTCATTCATCTGTCAATGAACATTTAGGTTGTTTCCACATCATGGCTATTGCGAATAGTGCTGCAGTGAACATAAGAGTGCTAACAGCTCTTTGAGATCCTGATTTCAGTTCCTTTGGAAAATTACCCAGAAATGGAATTGCTGGATCATATGGTAGTTCCATTTTAACTTTTGTTTAGTGACCTCCATATTGTTTCTCGTAATAGCTGCACAATTTTGCATTCTCACCAAGAGTGTTATAAATGTTTCAGTTTCTCTATATCCTCACCAACACTTATTGCCTTTATTTTTTAATTTTTTGATTTTTTAATTTACTGTTTGAGGTGAAGTCTCACTCTGTCACCCAGGCTGGAGTGCAATGGCTTGATCTCAGCTCACTGAAAAACTTCTGCCTCCCGGGTTCAAGCGATTCTCCTGCCTTATCCTCCCAAGTGGCTGGGATTATAGGAATCTGCCACCATACCCAGCTAATTCTTGTATTTTTAGTAGAGATGGAGTTGCACCGTGTTGGCCAGGCTGGTCTCGAACTCCTGACCTCAGGTGATCCACCCGCCTTGGCCTCCCAAAGTGCTAGGATTACATGTGTGAGCCACCGAGCCCGGCCTCACTTGTTGCCTTTATGTCATGTGGTCTTAATTTGCATTTCCCCAATTACAAATCAAGTTGAACACCTTTTTTTATGAGTTTTGGCCATTTAAGTCTTTTTATCACTTGTCTACAGAGCTTATGTGCAGGACATCTTTCAGTTGCACCTCCAGATCCATTCACCACTTCTTTACTCTGCCTTTTGTCCTCGGAGGCTGACCCAAATGGATTACAGACAGGGGATCCTTGACCTCTAACTTCAGCACTTGTTGAGCACTGAAGGGAGGAAGGGAAGGGAGATTGGGGTGTTTCGTCCACCACCTTCCTCTTTGCAGAGTCAGAAGGAGCTGACTGCATCCTTTGACCACAGTTCCTGGAAGGCAGCTCTCTGCAGCCGCTCTTTGTGCTTCTGGATTCTAGGAACTGTTATGTCTCCTTGTCCTTTCAGACCTAGAATAGTAACTGTGGACTCCCTATACCCTACTCTCAACCTTGTAAATTTATGTTTGTAAAACTCTCCACAAATTTATCAATATGAGTGTGCCATATGTTTCCACAACACAGTTGATTACCACATTCTAATGAATTTTCAGGAGTTATTTATTGTGTTTTGGATATTCTTCTTTGTTGATTATATGGGTACAAATATCTTCTCCCACTCAAATCACTTTTTTCCTTTTTTTTTTTTTTTTTTTT
>NW_016107745.1:1117677-1138590 GCF_001604975.1 Cebus imitator
CTGTGGTTTTTTGTATCAGGATAATATTAATGGCCACATAGAATGATTGGGAAGTGTTATCTCCTCCTCTATTTTCTGAAGAATTGGTGAAGAATTAGTATTATCTCTTATATAAATGTTTGATAGAACTTGCCAGTGAAGCCATTCTGGCCTAGAGTGTTTGCTGGCAAGTTTTTAACTATACATTCCATTTCTTTAATAGATATAGAGCTATTTGGGTGATCTAATTCTTGAGTGAAGTTTCGTGAGTAAGCTTTTGGTTTGCATGTTTCATGACATTTTTGGATTTCATCTAAGTTGTAAAATTTATTGGAATGAATTGGTTCATAGTATTTCCTTTTTTTCTTTTCAATAAGAGACAGGGTCTCGCTGTGTTGCCCAGGCTGGAGTGCAGTGGCTATTCACAGGCGCGATCCCACTACTGATCAGCACAGGAGTTTTGACCCGCTCCGTTTCCCACCTGGGCCGGTTCACCCCTCCTTAGGCAACCTGGCGGTCCCCCGATCCCGGGAGGTCACCATATTGATGCTGAACTTAGTGCGGACACCTGATCAGCATACAGCACTGCAGCCCAGGACTCCTGGGCTCAAGTGATCCTCCTACCTCAGCCTCCTGAGTAGCTGGGACTATAGGCACACGCCACTATGCCCAGCCATAATGTTTCCTTATTATCCTTTATAATCTCTAGGAGCTGCACTTATGTCTCCCTTTTTATTCCTTATATTAGTGATTTCTAACGTCTCATTTTTAATTTTTCGGGTGAGTCTAATCAGAGGCTTGTTGGTTTTATCAATTCTTTTCAAAGGACCATTTGGGTCAGCCTCTGAGGACAAAAGGCGGAGTAAAGCTGTGAATGGAAAATTAATAGAAGATGGCTGGTTCATCTTCAACAGGAAAGAACATATAGGTGGTCAGATAGATAAACATGATTGTGCAGTCAGACAGACCAGGTTCAATTCTCTAGCTTATCTTGACCTTTAAGTGTGAATTTAGGTGAGAGGGCTACAGCAGGGACTTCCCATCTGGAACGACATTGGCATGAACAGCCCACATTAGCTCCCTTCAGGATCTGCATATTTAATAAATACATCAACTGGCATCTTTGTCATTATTACTTTAATGCAGCTCATCAGGAGCTTAGCATTGAGGAGCCCTTGAATTTGAAGCTTATGGAGCAATTAAACTCCCTCCTGGGAGAATGCAGACCTGGAGACTGTCAGTGCATAGAGATGAGCAATTGTGTCTTTGTTTCCCTCTTGCCAGAAAAATGGAATGCTCCAAAGTTCATCCAGACCTTATATTGTATTTCAATGAACCATGTGTACCTTGCATACTATGCAATTAATTTAGAAAACTGCTTGTCTCATAAACTCTGGGAACCGGCCCATCTTCTATTAATTTTTTCTTATTAGCTATCATCAGGAAAGCACTGAATGTCTGCCTGATGTGATTCCTACCCACCTGATGGGAATAGTCAATAATAATGCTGAACAGATAATTCGAGTGCTGACACACCCATTCTGTTGTTTCAGCACAGTGCTTTGAGTCAAATACGGCAGATAGCATTATCTCCACCAGATCCTGGAGCTCTGAAGATGAGCTGACTTGGGGTCCCCAGGTGAATAAAAAATATTCAGCTCCCTCATCCCTCATGCAAGATAATTCTAAGATATGAGTTCTACACTGGCTTCCAAGGCCACAGGGAGGTTTCATTTCTCTACAAAGCCAGATCATTAAGGGCATGGGCTCTGGAGTTGGGTGCATCTGCGGTCACATCCCAGCTCTGACAGTTACTAGCTATTGGCTGCAACACTCCTCTCAGTGCCCACCTTACCCTCACCACAAGGAAATGTTACTTGTAGAAATTGATCTTAACTTCAAGATTTTAGCTATAATAAAAAATAAAGGTATCTAAATACAACATAAGCCAGGCACGGTGGCTCACGCCTGTAATCCTAGCACTTTGGGAGGCTGAGGTGGGCAGATTACAAGGTCAGGGGTTCGAGACCAGCCTGACCAACATGGTGAAACCTGGTCTCTACTTAAAAATATAAAAATTAGCTGGGCGTGGTGGTACACACCTGTAATCCCAGCTACTTGGGAGGCTGAGGCAGGAGAATTGCTTGAACCTGGGAGGTGTAGGTTGCGGTGAGCCATTGCACTCCAGCTGGGCGACAGAGCGAGACTGTCTCAAAAAAAAAATTACACATAAAAATCTCAAACATTTCATTTTTATTTTCCTTTTTCCTGGTCAATTGCACTAATTGTCAAAAGAAAATTCAGCTTTCGTGCAATATCAGAGTTGATAGTAAGTAAGGGCAAGGCTTTGCAAAGAGGAGTATCTAAATCTGAGGCTCTTCGAGTCCCAGCGTCAGGCTTCTGGTCTTCCTGGGAGCTTCCTTTTTCTGATCCCAGTTCAGATGCTCTTGTGGCTCCCATCTGTGGTGTTGATTCCAAGCTGGAGTGCCAGGTGAGACCAAGTCAGTCAACAGGCCCAGCACTGATGGGCCCTTGACCCAGGTCACTTGATCCAATCCTAGATTCATTTCTTCTGAGGGGTTCTTGACTTACCTGCCCATGCCCCATGTTGATTACCCTATATATCAAAGTCCATCCGCATCCAACTTCCATTCACCATCCCCTATTTGTACATAGAAATGATTCTTACAAAGGAGAAAGTCCATCTGCACATCCGTATGACCATCCATCCATCTATCATTTCTTTCACTCAGCAAATAATCACTGAGTACTTAACTCTGTGCAGGCACTATGCTGGATTCTTGGGATGCAGAGTTGACTCAGACACTGTTTCTACCAAGTTTCCCAGCCATGGAATAGAAAACACAAGGCATGAGGGGGAGGGGAGGGGGAGGGGGGAGGAGGAAGAGGAGGAAGAAGAGGAAGCAGCAGCAGCGGTAGTAGCATTAGATTACCAGTACCAGCAAACCACTTTTTCTCAGTTCCTTGTCCCAGTCTCTGCTTTTGGAAGAACCCACACTAAGATACCATGGTAAACCTTACTAATGAATGAATGCATGCTGATGTTATAGCGAAAAGAGAGAAGATACTCTTGGAGGTGGACAACTGACCACCTGATGTTGATAAAGACCCTGTTACGTTATTAATCAATTATAATGAGGGACAACATTATCCATTTATAATATATGCCAGGGTGTTGGTCTGACTGACTTAGACATACTAAACATAAGAGTAATGTGGATGTGACTGGGAGCAATACCTACCCTCTATGGGACACTTGCATTTGCTAAGGTCTTTATTTATATCTTCTCATCATCCACCCTTCACAACCTTCCTGTAACCCAGACATTAATTAGTCTCATTTTAAAATCGAGTAAACAGTTTCATAGGGATGGCACAAGGCCACATTGTGACAGAGCAGGACTCTCAGTTTGATCTGTCAGACATCAGAGTCCAGAATCCTGTACTCACATCTCTACATGGGTCTATTACAACATCCAGTCAGGGGCCCAATTCTCCAGCTGCTTGACAAGCAACTCATAAGGCACAGCCTTGAAATCAGGGTATGCTGTCTCATGAGGTCTAGGTCAGCCATAGCAGGCCTGTGCAGGGAAGGCATAGTAAATAAGGCACGGTCTATTTAGTACTCACTGTTAACCAACACTTAAAATAAAACATTGCTTTATTTATCTGTTTGGCAGCTCCAGTGTGCTCCGTGGTGCCTGCTGCACGTGATGTTAATTAGGTCTGCAGCACTGCATCTCCTGTCTGCGAGGTTCGCGATGTCACCGGCTCATCTCACCTCTCCAGAGGTCTCTGGTTCAGCATCAAGTCTGAGGATAGAAAGAATCTTTGGAAGGCAGGAATCACCACTGGCGTTGCTGAAGTAAGTGTGAAACTTCACTACCTGGTCATCATTTGCAAGCATTAGGGTCTAGCAACCTGAAATGCATTCCAGGGTCAGTGTGAGATCATTTTTAGGGTAGGCAGGTGGGTTGAGGTTGGTGTTCCTAAAGACCCAAAATGGCAGAGCTGGAGGAGCCCTTAGTGATCACCGACTTCAACAGAGTCCATTTCATAGATGGGGAAACCGAGGCTTAGAGAGGGAAAGTGACTTTTCTAAAATTATATAAGTGCTAGGAGCAGATTGAGCTTAGATTCCAGATCTCTCTGCTTCCAGTTGAGGCTCTTTCTAGTGGATCATTTCTAGGCCTCTGTTCCTGCTCCCGATGTCCTCACTTGTCACCACCTGCTTCCTTTTGTATGGCTACAGAATGCACGTATGCAAAGTACTACCTCTAGTAGGAACTCAGAGAATGCTAGTTTTTTTCTCCTCACTACATTCTCTTTCCCTGAAATTCCTTAAAGTAATGCTGGGATTTAGAAAGAGCAATCATTCTTAATTCCATTCTGTGGGTGAGGAAGTTGAGGTTCAAAGAGGGGAAATGACAGCAGCTGAATTAGGCTTAAATCCAGGTGTCTGGGTTAGTACTCTTTCTAACAAACCACATGGCCTCCCTCAGGACAAATGAATAAAAGAAAGAAAGAACATTAAACTTAGAAAAGAATGAACCAAGGCATGTATGACAAATAGGCTTAATGTTTGAAAGTCCCCACCCCATGTATTTGCTTTTCAGTAAAGGCAAAGTCTCAAGCTCCATGGAGCTGCTCTTTGGGCCAGAGCAATGAAGTACAGTCATGCGTTGCTTATTGACAGGGATGCCTTCTTAGAAATGCGTTGTTAGGTGATTTCATCGTTATGTGAACATCATAGAATGTACTTATGCAAATCGAAATGGTATGGTCTACTACATACCTAGGCTACATGGTACAACCTATGGCTCCTAGGCTACAAACCTGTCCAGCATGTTATTCTACTGAATACTGTAGACAGTTATAACACAATGCTTGCATTTGTGTATCTAAAAATATCTAAACATAGAAAAGGTACAATAAAAATACAGCATTATAATCTTATGGGACCACTGTCATTCATGCAGTCTATCATTGGCTGAAACATTGTTAGGTGATGCATGACTGTATTTGCTTCGCAGCTGTGCACCCTTCACTTTTGACCACCACCTGGTATTCGACCTATTTTAGAGCAGGCCCTCAGTGAGTGCTTCTGAATTGAACAGAAACAAACCCCCTGGGACCATGGAATTTTAGCTCCAGGAGCACTTTGGAAAGGTATTAGGGGTATTAAAGAGAACGGGCTCTCCCTTCTTTATAACACCACACAAGCAGTCTTTTTCAACATTTAGTCAAGGCTGATCTGAAGAAAAAAAAAGAGGAAAACAGGAACACAAAGCTGAAATACAGAAAAGAGACCTAAACGCAAGATCACCTGGAGATAGAGTCTGAAAAGGGGCTCTTAGTGAGCTCTCACCCCAGAGGGATTGGCTTGGCTGAAATCAGCCAGGATCAGCCTTCACTGGGACTGAGAAGGAGGAAAGATGGCCCTGACATCATGCTGAGCACAGTCCCTGGGAGGCTGGGGCAGAGGGGTGATCCATTAATATGGATGAAATGTCAAGAAAGTAGACAATTTCAAACAGCAGCTTAACCCAGGACCTCTGACTATGAGTAGATGTAAAAAAATCTGCTTAGACTTGACAATGATCTGTCCTCTAATATTTAGTAGGAACATTCACAACTGAACAAACTCATGCATTTTCACACACAAATATAAAGAAGTTATTCACAGAAGATATGCACACAATGGTAGTACACACATACATACATGCACATACATCATAGTCAATTTCTCTCTTTCACCCGTCCCAGTCTCTCCCCAGCATTCTCCTTTGTTTCTTTTTCTTTCTTATGGATGCTATTAGCCTAAAGTCTGACAACTTCCTATATCGGCGGCCTATAAGGTAGGTTTTCTCTACTTTATTCAGAAGTTTCAGGGTTGCTTTTATGTGTGAACTTCTGGAGGGAGAGAGTAAAGGAGGAGTGTCAGCATCACAAAAATATTCTGCTCAGAGCAGGCTTCCTCAGTCTCATTCTTACCACTACCACCAGCAGCAACAGACACAAACGCTCAGTGAATGGCCCCTCTCTCCCTGGCCTTATGCTAAGGCTCTGGGGCCCCAGAAATGAATAAGTCTGTTTTTGGCCCTCTGTAAACATCTTAGTCCAAGAACAATGTAAAATTGAATTGGAAAGTGAAATACCAAAGCCATTACTAAGTGTCAAATGAAAATGTTTAGACAGCGGTTCCCTAGAAGCTCAGGGCTGGTGCACCAGGAAAGACTTCCTGAAGGGAGGGGTCTTGAAGAACAGGTAAAAATCAGGGCAGCAGAGAGGAATGGGGAGTTGCCTAGCAAACACAGTGCTTAATAATTTGTGTTGAATAAATTAGTGACGAGACACTTCAGTTTAAAAGCATAGATGATGTAGGGACCTTTATGAGGCCTCAGAAGAAAGTAAGAAAATATTGGAAAATGTTCTTCAAAATACTGTAATTTCCCATTCATCTTCTCAGTTGATCCTCACAATTCTCTTTTTTAATTTTTGGTTGAGAAGTATGTCGGTTGAGGATTATGTCCCCATATCAAAGAGTAAGAAACTGAAACCAGCGGAAGCTCTGGGGTAACTCCATCCAAGACGAGAGACTTACTTACTCAATGTCTAATACAGCCAGGCAGTGTCAGAGTTGGGAGCGGAACCCGGTTTCCTAATGGCTACATCTTTAAATCCATCTGACTTGACAATTTGATTTCTGGGGGTTGAGGACAGAATGTGGTGTGGGTTAGAGGAAAAGGAAGACTTTGGGATATTTACTGGGAAAACTCCTTCTAGCTGGTGACACAGCGTCCTCTTTGTAATGCAGGAGTATGGGAGAGGTGGCTTAATAGAAGGAGTTGGGTGTCCTTTGCACTACTCCATCCTAATATCCTGGCAAAGCATCTCTCTTGTTGTTACAATTCTGAGGGTGGTACCAACCCTGCCTTTAAGACAATCACTTCACAGCAGTTGTTTCAAAGGAAGAGACTCAGGCATGGAGGACGTGCGGGGACAGCCAGCTGCAAAGGAGGCTGCCTAAAGCAAGGCTCAGGGGAATCCGGTAAAATGAGGTCATGCACAGGAACAAGCATAAACCAGTGAGCTCCCTGAGGTGAAGGCTTTTCATAACCAGCATTAAATATTGATTGTACTGTCAGTCTTAGGACTATACACAAAAAGGTGGAGGAAAAAACTAAAAGAACACAAGCATTAGAGTCTGATGACTCCTAGCCTCCTCCACTTATGACAAGCTGTGCATTTTGGGCAGATTTCTTAGTCTCCCTAAGCTTCTGTGTCTTTATCAGGGAAATGAGGAGACTAATGCCTACTTCATAGGGTTGTTGTGAGGATTGCATGAGATCCAGAAAGACAAAGCAATCAGTGCAGGGCCTAGAGCCAAGTAGGCACTCAGGGCAGAGCAGCAGTGATAGTGTCAGCGGCTGCAGGAGGAGGAGGAGGAGGAGGAGGAGGAGCAGGAGGAGGGGGAGGAGGAGGAGGAGGAGGAAATGGAAATTAGCAGCAGCAGCAGTAGTAGCAGCAATGGCCACAATAGTAGTGGTAGCAGCAGGGGTAGTAGCATTAGATTAGCAGTGCCAGCAATAGCATCACTACTAGTAGTAGAAGCAGTAGCAGCAGCAGCAATAGTGTAGTAGTAATGGGAATAATAGAAGAGGTAGATTAGGACAGTAATAGTAGCAGCATAGCAGTAATAGCAGCGATAACAGCAGCAATATTTGTAGTAGTAGCAATAGCAACAGCAGAAGTAGTAGTTATAACCACTCCAGCAGCAGTTGTTGTTATAATTGTTATAGAAAAAAATGATCTGATTGCCTTAGGCTCTGAAAAAGAATTTAGCCTTCAGGAATGTATTGGAGGATTAAGTAAATCTGTCTCCGCCGTCTCTGCATGGAAACTGGGGCCTTGAAGTTCATCCAGGACCTCTGACTCCAAGTCTCAAGCATTCTGCCATACCATGCTGCCTTTCATGCTGAGTAGGAGCTTAATTTCTGCAGGTAAAGAAAGCCATGCAGGAAGTCAGCTGTGGAATGTCTCAGAGAGGTTGAGGCTTTGAGAAGATAAATCTATAATTAGGATTCAGTTATCAGGATGAGGTCAGGACAGAATTTTGGATTTGAGATTTCATTCATTCTTTCTTTTATTCTGCTATAGTTACTGAGTGCCTCTGATCTGTCTGGAACCAATTAGGTTCTATGGGAGGTATGAAGATGAATAAAACCTGAACTTTGCCCTCAAAGACATTAAATGATAGTGGGGGAGGTGACAATCACCTGAGTGAAATAATTGATAAACAGATGAATAAGCAAAATGTTAGGGTAACCAAGAAAAGAAAACAATTAATGACAACTGCTGAGCCTGGGGAGGATGTCATGAAGCTGGGACATATGAGCTAAGCCTTGAGATGTTGGATGGAAGTGAGAGAGAACAAGCAGGCATAACCAGTGGGATTTGGCAATTGAACAGAAATGGGGTGTGAAAGACACAAAAGTGGGATGATATCCAGGCTTCTGGCTTGGACAGTTAATTTGAAAGAAGTACCATAAACATGGCATCATGTTTTATAAAGATCCCGGAAGCTTTCAAGCAGAGAAGGAGTTGACAGGAGAGCATCTGGAGACAAGGAGACCATTCCAGCAATCCAGGTAGGAGACAATGCTGGGAGGGGCTAGGAGGGAAAGCATGGAAAGGATAGAGGAAGGGAAATGCACAACAATCCCACCAATAGGCACTATTGTCCCATTTTAAAGATGGGGCAAGTAAACTGTTCTAAATGATTCATAAAATTATTAGCAAGTGATGGAGCCAAAATTAAAATTCAAGTCTGTCTGACTCCAGAGTCACTCCCTACTACTACTTGAAGGCAGACACACCACAGAGGCAGAAGCAATGAGACTCGGTGGTTGGTCAGTAGTGTGGGGAGAAAGACATAAAGGCGTTAAGACAAAGGCAGGGCTTCCAACCTGAGCAACTAGATGGAAAAAGAGAATATTAACCAAGACAGCTGATGTCAGGGAAAGAAGGAGATTTGGACTTAAGATTGACATGGGTCAGCTCAGAACAGATCTCGAGTCTTTGGGGGAACAAGTAAATTTTAAGCATTAAGGAGCTCTCATAAGCATCATAGGGATGACTTTCTGACTTGGTCAGGCTTAGTGTTGAGGTTTGGGGCTGAACTGAGAGACAGAGTGGTGTGGTAGAGTTGTGTTTTTATCCAGGGTCTACATCCTGTCCTAGTTACTTACTGGCTGAGGACCATGGGCATGGGACTTAATCACACTAATCTGAATTTCTTCATTGGCAAAGTAGAGAAAACGAGCCCTGACCAGCACATCACCTGAATTTGGTGTTTCAGCTGGCAAAGCAGATCTGTTGGATTTCTTCATAAAGATGATCCCAGAGATGTGCATGCCAATCAAAAATAACATAAAAAGAGCTTTGTATATGTCCTGTTAAGATTTGTTTGTTATTATTTTAAAAAAATATGGTATCTGGTAGAATCTATTTCCCCTTCTCTTTTTAGTCTTGTCAGTTCAGCCTCACATGAGGTTGGGTGAATACTGTGTTCAACGCCGTCTTTCCATTTGTTCAGTCTCAACTTCCAAAGCCTCTTTCCCCTCCCCTCAAGGGTTCAGGGTTTTTGGGTGACCCCACTCTCACCATCCCCACAATTTATCCATTCCATACTCAGTGAGCACAGACTCTGCTACGTAATCTGTGTTAAGTCTTAAGGCTATAGAGATGAATAAAACCTAGGTCCCTGGCTTGACACTTATCCCTCAGTGTGACTGCCTTTCTTCTGGACACTTCTCTCACTCTTGTCCTCTCCTCAGGAAGCATTTGTACTTCTGTCTGTACTTCATCTGGGGGTAAGAAAAGCTTTGGCCCTAGAGAAGGGATTTCCAACTCTACCAAGCAGATGAGAGGCAGAGCAGGGGTGAGGGTGGTTTGAGAAAAGAGTTTTACTCTGTTCCAGGTATTTTATAGATGTTATTATATTCAATTCTCACCATAAATATAGGAAGCAGATATTAATCAGTCCATTTTACAGATGATGATCCTGAGACTTAAACAGATTATATTATTTGCCCAAAGCCACATAGCTTAACAGAAGAGCTGGGATTCACACTTAGGTTGGCCTGACTTTAAACTCAGGGTGTTCCTATTATGTCATGTCTCCCCTCTTCATTCTGGCCCTGATGCCCCACAGGCTGAGCTCAGCCACAAGGTAAAGGACTTCTCTAGTGCTCAGAAGGCAGGAACTTAGAGGAAGAATTCTGAACAAGAAATGAGGGACATAGTAGCTTAGTTCACATACCCCAGAAGGAGGAAGTGATAGGGAACTGGAGCTAGATTATCTCCTTGGGGCCAGTAACCCAGAGAGTATCAAGATGGGCCAGGCAAATGACAGCCTTGCCAAGATTGCAGGGGCCCTGGATGATGTAGAAGCCTCTGTATGTCAAATGATAAATGGGCCCCTTGCCTAAACTCCACTCTCTGGAGGGCTCTGGAGTGGCTAGAAGAAAGTCAGGCAGGTGTGTGGGAATGAGAGATAGGAAGAAGGCAGGGCTTCAGCAGCAAGTGCCAAAAAGTTCTGAAATCATTACACATTTTCCTCAGCCTGTGACCTTAACATGTTTCCTTCCCCTCTGCCTATCCCCTGCTACCTCTAAATGATGCCATTATTTACTTGTTATTCTGCTTTAACCTGTTTCTTAGTTTGACCTGATTTTACCTGCAGACAAATGGAGAAGGCCCAGCCCAGAGTAGTGTAAGGGGAGCAGTGTTTGAATCTGGGTTCTCACTGGCCACATGACTGTAAAAAAAAAAAAAGGTTTTTACCTTTAGGATTCTCATTTCTTCTCATCTTGGAAATGTAGAAAATGATACTTACCTTTGTGACTGTTGGAAACATTGAATAAGGCAATAGTACAAAGGCATCTAGCACAGCACCTGATACACCGTATATGTTCAATAAACATTTGGATGTATGAATTGATGCACAAGTGTTAATCAGCCCACACTTCCACAGTTGGCTGTGATCTAAGTATGTAGAAAAATAGGTTGGGTTCTCTAAAGCAGGTCTCAGGTATTTCAGTTGAGTTACAGTGAAAGGATACTAGTTATTTCGGTGCTTACTGCCCCAACCCCATTTAAAAGGCAACAGAAAAAGCTTCTGGCTAAAGGCCTACTGCTGCTGCAGCAAAGCAAACATCATCATCACCAGCCTCCTCTGCTGTGGGCTTAGCAACGAAGAATCTGGGTAACCACCAGTTTGTCTGCTGTAGCTTTGAGAGTAAACAGACTTTTAGTCCTGTCTGTGCACCTCTGAACTGATATAGACCAAAACTAGCACTGCATCGTTAAAGAGAGTTGTGTAAGAGCCAGGTAGAGACCTGGCATGATCCCTCTCCTTTCCATCTCTGCTTTTTGCATAGTTGTCTGTTTCCTTCTCAGAAATGTACAGAACATTGATTTGGTGGCCAGCTCCACCCACCTGTGGCTCTAATCTGAGACAGACTTGGCTAGACAAGAAGATAGGCTGGCGCGCCCCCTGCTGGAGACAGCTGGCCCAGTAGCTTCTGGCTGGTTGTACGCCTCTTGGTGCTGTCCTCCATCTCAGTGCTGAAAACCTTTCCCCTCTAGCTTGAGGTCATAGGTATAACCTTGCCCAAGAAAGCTAAGGAGAAGCTCAGCAGGCCAAGACCACACAGAAGGATGCTGACAACCCTTGGTCTCTTGCCCAGCCCTTTTTTGTGCTCTGCCAATGTGGAAAAGCAGACAGTCCTCTTGCAAACACACCCTACAGGTTGCCTTATAGCCAGCTTTTTCTTTCCTCTCTCTCAAGGAATGGGAAATTTCATCAGAGTCCATATGCTGTAATTCAGAAACAGTCAATATCACTGTGCCTGGCATTAAATAATATACTGTACAGTCCATTTTCTGACATCCAGAAATGTAACATCCTGTCTCATGTCATTTCAGTCCAGAGAAATGACATGAGGTGATGCTTCAGAGCATCCAGCTTCTAACCCGGTATCTCCCTGAAGAATAAATTGCCTCTATTTCTTCCCAGACAGATGTTTGTTCAGACTCTTCTTTCACACACCTGTGGTGATGGGGAGTTCATGGTCTTCCAAAGGAACCTATCCAGTGACTGGCAACTCTATTCACTAGAAAGTTTTCCTGATCCTGTGCAGAAATCTGTCTTACTGACACTCACTCCCAGGATTTGGTTATTACCTCTGGGCAACACAGAACATGTTTGCTTCTTTTGTCCAATAATATCCCTTTAACTTTTTGGAGACTGTGATCTTTCTTTTCTAGTCCCACTCCCTCTTATTTATTTATTAATTTATTTATTTTTGAGACAGAGTTTCACTCTGATGACCAGGCTGGAGTGCAGTAGCACAATATTGGCTCACTGCAACCTCCACATCCCAGGTTCAAGCAATTCTCCTGCCTCAGCCTCCCGAGTAGTTGGAACTACAGGTGCATGCCACAATGCCCAGCTAACTTTTGTGTTTTTAGTAGTGATGGTTTTACCATGTTGGCCAGATGGTCTCAATCTCTTGACCTCATGATCTCCTCGCCTCGGCCTCCCAAAGTGCTGGGATTACAGGTGTGAGCCACCGCGCCTGGCCTTTCTTATTTTTTATTGAAAAAAATAAACTTCTCCAGTCTCTTCATTCCTTTCTAATGGGGAATGATTTGCAGACACCTCACTGTCCTAGTCACATTCCAAATGATCACAGTTACCATTTAGTGAGCACATAACAACTTTTGCTGACATTTTTCACACCAAGTCTCTTTAAAACTTGCCTAAGATCACACAGTTTTAAATAAATAGAAGTGGGGGCCGAATGCAGAATTAGAACCCAAAGTTGCCTAGCTCCGAGTTTTTGCTCTTAAATCATTATCATACCTGCTGTTTGTGTCGTCTATGATCCAACTAATCAGTGTAGTTTTAAACATATGGGCCAGTATACAATCACATTATGGAAGTGACCTGGCCAAGGAAACATAGATCCAGATTATCATCTCTCTCATTTTATGCAATCTGCCCCTTGTCATGCTATCTAAAATGATGCTATCATTTCCAAAAGGCTGACACACTCTTGGTGCATGCCAAGCTGCTTGCAGTCAATTAAACTCCCTAGGACTCTGACACAGGAACTGCTGGAAATTCAAGACTTGACAGTTCTCCTTTATTTTGATAACAGAGTCCCTGACCTCAAAGTCAGCTTACACCAATTTTTGGGTTTGCCTGTTGGTTCTTGAGCAGTGGGAGACCTAAAGGAAAAGGTGCCAAGAATGCTCAGAGGAACAGAGGAGTTGCACAAAACACTTTATTTGTGTTCCTCTGGGCAAAACGAACCCAGGGGAGAAGCTATATATACAACATGACATTTTTAGCCAATCAACATATGGCTCTTTGCTGTCATTTCTGAAAACTAACATGCAAAGGATAACAAGTTTTGTTTTTGATTTTTGTAGCAAACTTCAATAATCTCCAACCCAAACCAACACACAAAAGATGCTTAAGTGGAGCTTTGTGCTAAGGGCTTTTTCTCCCTGGAGCCTCCCTGCCCCTCCCTGTCTCCTAATCCTCATTTCCGGGAGGTCATTTTAATTAGCAGGCTGTCATGGTGACTAAGCTTGCTGCTTCCACAGACAGGAAGGGAGCAGACTCCCCTGGACCCATTCATCATACAAAGGCACTTTACTTTTCATAAAAATGCACAATATTTAGTGTGTGCCATATTTTGGGAATTTCTACTACTGTTTTATTTTATCATTTCTACCTGCCCCAGGGTGCATCCTTCTGTCTTTTGCATCTTCCTTGCCTGGCAATCACCCTTTCCTCATTGCAGATTAGCAATGCCCACATCTTCAGGGGCCAGGCTTAATCCCTGTCACCTGGGATCTGGAGACCTTAACCATAATAAACCTTTTAAAATGAGTGACCAGTGTTTTTCATCTTTGGAGCTAAAATTTTAATTAAACTACCCAGGAAATTGGGAAATAGTTCTAGGAACAGTTTTCTAAATTTGCATGCTAGAGTCTGAGGGAATCTGAAAGCATGCAGTTTAGATACAGTGACCATATACTTAAGTCCACCATGATTTCAAAAATTCTGTCCCATTGTTTCCTAGGATATATTTGCCTTTCACTTGCATGTGTTGTTGCTGTAGTTTGGGATCAGAAAATACAAACACTGCATTTCTAAAACTGTAAACAACCAAGCAACCAAGCCTATTTAAAAGGTAACCACCTGCAGTAACTATAAAACTTTAAAACAATAAAATGGCTTTGAAAGAACTGACCGGATATGTGTCAGATCTCTTAAAAGGGATGTGTAGGTGTTCCTCATTTTGGAAGATCTCTGTGTTGTAGAAAATAGCATCTGTGCTCACCTGGTCCCAATCTCCTATTTTGTTCCTGAGCTTTGAGCTGAAGGCTTACAATTGATTTTCCATTGAAAAAAGGGAAAACCAATGATGAAATTTCTTATTGTATCCCTTCCCTTTCAAGAGTGTATGCATTAATCCACAAATCCCTGTCTTGGAAGCTAGAGAAGAGCGATTAATCTCATTCCCCAGCAGAAAATGCATGCTCCTGTCCCCATAAGACCTCCCAGGACTCTGTGTCTTTAAAAAGGGGTTGAAGGGTCTTTGTGGTTCACTGAGTTCTTCTTGTCCCCTTTGCTGTTGGGGTAGTTGCTGGCCGGGCCCCGCAGGAGTGGGTGCTTGTAAGAAGGGGATTTTTCTTTCCTGCAGAGGGGGAGATAACAGAGAGAGAGAAGACAGCACATATACACACTGTGATGAAATCATTTGTGTGCATGTCTATCTTCCCCACTGGACTGTAACCTCCCAGGAACAGCAGCCTAGTCTTCTCTATCCTCAGAACCCGGCACACTGGCTGGTTCAAAGCAGGCTCTGTGGCTCCATGAATACTGTTGATGGATGGATGGATGGACACATGGATGGGTGGATGGATACATTGTATTACTGTAGTTCTGGAGAAAACTTAACTATCCTACAGCTCCAACCCTTCTATCTTTCCACCCTGATTGCAACTCATTCAACCCATTCCACAGTGGGATGGGAATGCACACACAGAAGAGCTATAGGCTGGGAGGGCCTAGGACCTCATTCTCTTCATAAACATAATGAGCTTCATAGTCTGTTTTGTAGTCCGCAGCATAACCAAATGATGGCATTTCATAATGTCTGTCTCTCCAACAAGCTTGGGGGCTCTTGGAGAGCAGGGTTGTGTATTGTTCATCTCTGTGTCCCAGCACACAGCACACAGCATACAATGCAGTGCTCTTAAAACCACTGTTGAGTAATTGTCCATTTGTCTGTTTTGTTCCTATACTAGATTACGAGCTACCTGTGAGCAAGGATGAATTTAATTCATTTTTGCATTTCCCTTTATACAGGGTCTTGTTTGATTGTTACGTTTTTGACTAATAAATTGGAGTGACATTCAGTCACTGGACTAAGATTTATTTGCAGTGGAAAGAGTAGGCTTTAGAGCCAGAGAGAACTGAACTGAATTCCCAAGTTGATTATGTATGAGAGATATGACCTCAGGCAAGTTATTTAACTTCTCTGAGCTTCATTTGTAAAATGGAAATACATATTCCAATGTTGTAGTGCTGTTGTGAGGTTAAGTGAGATACTATAATTAAAAACACCTAGTGTCTTCTTTTCCCTACTGTAATTTATGAGGTATTGTGCTAAGTGGTAGGTATGGTCCTACAGACACTAAAGGTGACAAAGATGATGAGCAGATGTTGTTGCTGTCTTTAAGTTGCTTATAGCTTAGAAGAGGAGATAACGGCACACAGTAACTACACAAAAAAATAACTATTATCTGTGTCAGGAAGTGGTGAGTATCATAAATATGAGAATCTCTTGAGCTAAGTTTGAATTTGGATTGAAGAAGTGGCTTTTGTAACCCATCAAGCTCTGACCTTGGCACACCCATTTTTCTTCATTGTTGACGAGTCACGAATAAGGTAAAGACAGAGTAGGTGACACCATATAAAGGGACATCTTGCCCTAACTGCCCCCCTTAGCCAGGAAGCCTCACTACCTGAAAATCCACATTCATTGAAGAGCCTTGCTAACATGATAAGACTGTCCAGCATAAGTGAGATACAGCTAGACATCAGTACCCATTAACACCCTGGAGCACATGCCTGGAATGTTACTTATGGGCAATGTGATCCTGAAGCAGTTCCTTACCTTCTCTGGACCTCCATTTCTTTATTTCTAAAATAGGAGAAAAATTCACGTCCTGCCTGCCTCGTAGGCTCTGGTAAATGGAGGTTGAGGACGAGCTTTGTAAATTACGAGGTGCTATTCATCTGTCATTGAAGGATGTTGTTCTTAACACCCGAATGGAGCATAGGACATAAGTATGTTTTTATTGGGGCATAGAAGAGGCAAGCCGAGCTTTGGTCATAGGTGGGGCAGCCATGGGTGGATGGTGGCAAAGGGATACGTTGCCCAGAGGCTAGAGAGGACTGTGAATGTGCAGAAGAGCTTACGGAGGCTGAGCTAGGGAGGCAAAAAGCCTTCAACCAAAGATGGGGACACAGAGAGAGCAAGGAGCTACTGCAAGGCAAAGCATCTAATACCTTTAGGGCTCTGCAGAGGCTGTTCCCTTCCCTATCTCTCTAGCCTCATCTCCTTTGGGAAGACAAATTTTCAGAAAATAAGCCTCCCCCAGGAGGCTTTTGTAGCACCTTGTACATCTCATCACTCCTCAGCCCACCATTTTCTAGGTGGTTATTTGCTCATCTCTTTTTTTCATGAGATTATACATTTGGTGTTTGCTTTTTCTCTATAATTCCTGAGCCAAGTGCAGGTCTGGTGTGGAGGAGGTGCTTGAGGAGTATCTGATGACTAGAAATGAACTTTCAGTCTTGTCTTTACTGCCTCATTTACTCTAAACATTCTGGCCTTGTCATTGCCGTGGAATGTGCCTTGTTAGGTCCTGCGTCTGGCCATTTTCTACTCTATTCCCCAACATTGAGTACCCTATCTCCCCTTTCTGTTTCATCAGTCAAAATTCCGTGTCTGTTAAAACCAACTTCAACTTCCTCCCTGAAGCTTTCTTGGGACACACCTGCCAGCTACCAAATGCTTCCCAGATTCAGTAGGAGAGGAATTTCTGCTTGGGTCCCACTTTTCTTTTCTTTAGTGTGAAGGGGTTGAAGTAGATAATTGTGTGGGGCTTTTTCAGTTCTAGCATTTTATAGCTCCGTAACACTCAGGGATTGTTTAGAATTTAATCTACGCCAGGCCCTGCACCATGCACTATGGATACAGAAGTAAGTAAGACTAAGGACACTGAAGCTAGCAGAGAAGCTGGACATGCATGGAAGCCATGACAGTAAGTACACCATAGGACATACCATGCTAGAGCTACATACAAAACACAGTTAGGAGCTCAGCAGAGAGGAAGCAGCTCTGTCTCAGGTGGAGAACAGGGACAAGGAAACAGGGTGTGATATTTGGACAAGTTTGGAATGATAATTGGTAGCTCACCGTCTACAAGCAGAAAGGGAGCTCATTCCAGTAGGAGGGAAAAGGATGTACAAAGACAGGGAGGCAAGAAAACAGTTAACTTGTTCGGGCTGAAGCAAAGGGCGTGAGGTAAAGAGATCAGGTGGGATGGACAGAGTGCTCACAGGGGTGCAAGGGTGGTAGAGTGCAGTAAATGAAGTTTAAAATGTAGGCCAAGGTCTTGAACAGCAAGAAAAGTTGAACCATTACCCTGAAGGTAATGGGGAGCCATGGAATGTTTTTGAGAGAAGGCATAATCTGATACATAGTTGAATACTCATACACTAAGTATTGTTTGTTATCTTTGCATATGTACTTGCCTTTATCCTCCATAAATCTGAGCTCACAATGGGCAGGGGCTATTTATAATCCTCCAGCAGTTGGCACAAGGCCTGCCATGTGGTGGGCTCCAGTGTGTTGTGGAGCTGATAGGCCCCCTTACACACACATACACACATCACCACGGAGCCAGCCCTCCCAGCCTGTGGCTGAGCCTGAGCCTACCTCTTGCTCAGAGGCCACACTCATGCTCCGTCTACCTGCAGAAGCACACCTGGCCTGTTCCTTCTTCCCGTCTGATTTCATCCCCTCTGCTGGGGCATTTTGGGCTTGTGCTGTGCCACCATTGCACTAAACAAAATATGGGGCCTCAGCTTTGGTCATCAATACCATGACCCTGAGCCTGAGCTCTTGTGCCCAGATGCTGCCCCTGCTGAGGGACCCTATCTTAAGGGTGGCCCAGTATCCAAGGATGCTGGCAGGCTTCCACCAGCATGTGAGCAGAAAGTGGCATACTGTAATTATCCACGGAGATGGGAGAAAACAAAGATTAATTCTAAGTTAAAACATGTAATTTTCCTTTAAAACCAGAACTGCTCTTTCACTTAAGCTGTTTGATGCTTGGGTGGAAAATAATACAAAACAGGGAAATATTTCAATCCCAAATTAGAGCTCAGAGTCTTGTATCCTCCTGGGAATTCATGTTTAAGGATTACTGGCCAATCTAGAGCTAAGTGGTACTCATAGTTTGATGAGGCAGAGGTGTGTGCATAAGGAGGAAGTTATTATTTTTTTTCTTAATTTAAGGGTGGGTGCATTTAGCACAAGTCCTCAAAACTCTGAACTCATGAGGAAGGAGCTCTCTAGATCTTTTCTGAAAAGGGCTCCACAGCTGAAGGCAAGGAAGTACCATGAACAGTTAACACCAGGGCCCTGAGATCGCCCCTGTATCCTTTAGATCTGTGTCACAGTTCCATCCTTCCCCATCTCCAGGAGCTCTTCACTGGTGGACACTGAACACACTGCACTGCAGGGTGAGGGCCTGTGCTCCAGTCTCAGCTCTGACCACATGACTCTGACCAGCTCCTTCTGCTCCCTGTGTCCCCATGTCCTCATCTGTATTGTGAAGAGAGACTAGAGGATCACTAAGGTCTCTCTGAGTGCCAGCACCATATTGTTGATATATGACAATGTAACATGCAAGAAAAAAAATGATTAAGGATCAAGATAATTTTATTTAGGCAGAGGACCTGAAATAGGCAATCCCCAAATTAACTTGTAAGTAAGATTCTAATACTTATTTTGAGTTTTATAAAGATTTAATTGTTTAAGAACTTTATTTTTTAATGTATTTATTTATTTATTTTTGAGATGGAGTCTCACTCTGTTGCCCAGGCTGGAGTGCAGGGTGTGATCTCGGCTCTCTGCAACCTCTTTCTCCTGGGTTCAAGCGATTCTCCTGCCTCAACCACCCGAGTAGCTGGGATTACAGGCATATGCCACCACACCTGAATAATTTTTGTATTTTTAGTAGAGATGGAGTTTCACTATGCTGGTCAACTGGTCTGGAATTCCTGACCTCATATCCACCCGTCTCAGCCTCCCAAAGTTCCAGGATTACAGGCGTGAGCCACTGTGCCCGGCTTAAATGTTTACGAACTTTTTATTTTTTAATTTATTTATTTTACTTCAGGTGCATACTATATCTGGCGTTTCTCCCCATGATATCCCTCCCAAACCACCCCTCCCTCCCCACCCCCTGCTGTCTCTCCCCTACTCCCCCCAACTGCCCCCAGTGTGTGCTGCTCCTCTCCCTGAGTCCACGTGTGCTCGTTGTTTAACACCCACCTATGAGTGAGAACATACGGTGTTTGGCTTTCTGTTCTTGTGTCAGTTTGCTGAGAATGATGGTGTCCAGATTCATCCAAGTCCCTACAAAGGACACGAACTCATCATTTTTTATGGCTGCGTAGTATTCCATGCTGTATATGTACCACATTTTCTTTGTCCAGTCTATCATTGATGGGCATTTGGGTTGGTTCCAGGTCTTTGCTATTGTACACAGGACTGCAGTGAACATACATGTGCATGTGGCTTTATAGTAGAACGATTTATAGTTCTTTGGGTATATACCCAGTAATGAGATTGCTGGGTCAAATGGGATTTCTATTTCTAGATTCTTGAGAAGTCGCCACGCTGTCTTCCACAATGGTTGGACTAATTTACACTCCCACAAACTGTGTAAGAGTGTTCCTATTTCTCCATATCCTCTCCAGCGTCTGTTGTCTCCAGATTTTTTAATGATCGCCATTCTAACTGGCATGAGATGATATCTCAGTGTGGTTTTGATTTGCATTTCTCTAATGACCAGTGATGATGAGCATTTTGTCATATGTTTTTTGGCCTCATATATGTCTTCTTTTGAAAAGTGTCTGTTCATATCCTTTGCCTACTTTTGAATGCGGTTGTTTGTCTTTTTCTTGTATATCTGTTTTAGTTCTTTATAGATTTTAGATATTAGCTCTTTGTCAGATGGGTAGATTGCAAAAATTTTTTCCATTTTTTTGGTTGCCGATTTACTCTAATGATGGTTTCGTTTGTGGTACAGAAGCTCTGGAGTTTAATTAGATCCCATTTGTCTATCTTGGCTTTTATTGCCATTGCTTTTGGTATTTTAGTCATGAGGTCCTTGCCTATGCCTATGTCCTGGATGGTTTTGCCTACATTTTCTTCTAGTGTTTTTATGGTGTTAGGTTTTATGTTTAAATATTTGATCCACCTGGAATTAATTTTAGTGTAAGGTGACAGGTATGGGTCTAGTTTCTGCTTTCTGCACATTGCTAGGCAGTTTTCCCAACACCATTTATTCTTTTTTAAAAATTTTTTTTTTAATTTTTTATTGCATTTTAGGTTTTGGGGTACATGTAAAGAACATGCAAGATTGTTGCATAGGTACACACATGGCAGTGTGATTTGCTGCCTTCCTCCCCATCACCTATATCTGGCATTTCTCCCCATGCTATCTCTCCCCAGCTCCCCACCC